>NW_006921630.1:13183090-13196771 GCF_000298275.1 Orycteropus afer afer
TTTCTTATCCTATCTGCAACTCTCCATTTCTTGAGTGGTGCATTTAATCCATTAACATTCAGGGTAATTATTGATAAGTTTGAATTTGTTGCTGTTATTTTGTTATGTGTTTTTTCATGGTGTCCCTGGTTTCTTTGTTCCATATTATTTTCTGTGCTGAGCTCATTATGTTTATGAATCTTGTTATCACTTCCTTTGTTGCTGTTGTTTTAGTATATGCAGCCCAGGCAACCATCTCACCATGCTCCAAGCAGACCAATTAGTATCTGTAGCTCTACCTCCTTACACCCGTGTCATTGGTGGGGGCTTGCTATCACAAGACGCACATCACTACTTTCTCCTCTGCAGGTTTGTGTGTGTATGTACCATGCTTACCCCACTACCCCATAGGCAAATGTTCCTATGGATTGCATCACAGTCCCCTGTGGCCACTGCTGCCAGCGACCATAGTTCCACAAGCCTCTACCCCCCCCCCCGCTTTTTTAATCTCTTTCTCTCCTTTCTCCCTTTCTTTTTCCACTTTTTCTTCCTTTTGAATTGTTTGTGTCTCCTTTTCCCCCTTCTTTTATTTTTAGCCATCTTCCATCTCATCCATCATACCCTTCATTTTTTTTTCTTTTTCCTTCTTTTTTTTCCCTGCCTCATCTAATGGGAGGTGGACATTAATTCTCCACTAGTCAGCCTATATTTATTACACCTACCGCTGACCACCTCACCCAATGGGCGAGCACCTCTCCACCTTCTCCACCACTGAATCAACAACAAACACTGGACAACACTGCTCACCTCATCTGCAGCTCCTCTTCATGGTCAGCAAACAGAGACCTACAGTCATATTCCCACCAGTTACTCTGGACACCTAGAGACAAGTGGTGAGTGTCCCAGTGATGTCAAATGATGCCATAGAAGAACATCTGACCTACCCACCCAGATATATCAAAACAAAGCAAAACAAAAAGTTAGGGTGAAACAAGCCAATGCATCATCAACAAATGAAAATAGTAACCCCCAAATGTCTTGCAGACAAAAGACAACTTCAATTCAAACAAAGAAAAAGGACAAGATAGCACAAATAAGTGGCCAAAATAAAGCACCAAGAAATCTTATATATATATATATCCTTACAAGAGCTCAAGGAAACCACAAATGAAATTAAGAAAAAGACAGCCAATACTCTAGAAGAATAAGAATTCAGGAAAACAACACAAGAGCAAAATGACAAAATAAGTAGACAATGAGAAATCATATAAAAACATAAATAAAAATCCAGAAGATCAATATTAAGATTACAGAGATAGGTAATACATTGGAAGGGCAAGAGTAGAATTGAATGAACTGAAGAACAGATTAGCCAAGGAGAAGACAAAATCCCTTGACACCAATTTCTATGAATAATAAACAGAAAAAAGAATGAAAAACAAAAAAATGAAGAAAGCCTAAGAATCATGTGACATCCTATGGTGGTTATGTTTGTGTGTCAACTTGGCTGGGCCTGGTTGAGTGGCTGGACAGCTGGTGCTAGTTATTCCCCTTGATGAGACTGGCAATCAACTCCATGGTGGGATCTACCACAAGCAGCTGAGTAGCTGCCTTTGGAATGTGGTCTTCTTCCTGTATATAAGCAGCAGCCTTGGGAATGGTTTCTAGCTTATGGCACAGTTGGACCCTGCATGTAGCTGTGTCGTTCAGCAGCCTGCCATGCTCTGCCGACCTTGGGACTTACAGTGGACTTGAGTTAATGGCTTGCCATGAGGTTTCATAACATTGGGACCATGCCATTTTATTTGTCAATCTTGTTAGTCTCAGCAGCCAGTAGCTGCTTGCATGGAGAGATGCTTCTAGCTTCAGTGGGCTGGAGACAGAGCTGAAGCCCAAAGCCGAGGGGCTTTCACCCAGCTTATAGAGCCTGGCACTTTGAACTTGAACTTAAAGCCTCTAAACTGTAAGAGAATAAACTCCAGTTTGTTCAAGCCATCCCATTTGTGGTATATTCCTGTCAGAGTGGCACTAGCTAACCAGAACACACCATATCAAGAGAAATGATCTGTGTGTGATTGGAATTCCAGAATAAACCCAAAACCCACCGCTGTCGAGTCAGATCTGATTCATAGAGACCCTTCCTTGGGTTTCCGAGGCAGTATCACTACAGAAGTAGATCTCCCAATCTTCCTTCCAAGGAGTGTTTTGTTAGCAGTCATATGCCTTAGGCACTACCCTACCAGAGCTCAGGAAAAACAAAATGTTACCTACAAAGGGAAACCAATAACATTAAGCTCTGATTTCTCAGCAGAAACCATGCAGGCAGGAAGGCAATGGATGACATACATAAAACTTTGAATGAATAAAATTGCCAACCAAGAATTATATATCCAGCAAAACTATTCCTGAAATACAATGGTGAAATTGGACATATCCAGATAAACAGAAAATAAGGGATTTTGTAAAAATCAGACCAAATTATAAGAAAAGCTAAAGGGAGTCTTTTAGACAGAAAACCAACAATGGAAGACAGCAATCTAAGATTAAGATACAAGACAGCATTACCCAGAAACCAACCCAGAAAAAGAATTCTCAAAATTAAAATAAACTTACAAGACTGAAAACAGAGAACCAGAGGTGTCAATCTGTAAAAGACAATTAAAAAACAAAAAGAGGGAATAAATAGTATAATTATAGAACTTCCAGATGGAAAGAAAGTCAGGACCACATCAACATACAACAAAGTATTTCAAACTTGCAGGATAACCATAAAGAAAATCAATAACCCTTCTAACCAAATAAAATCCACTGTTACCAAGTTGATTCCAACTCATAGCAATCCTATAGGACAGAGTAGAACTACTCCATAGTGTTCTCAAGGCTGTAATTTTTACGGAAGCAAACCACCTCATCTTTCTCCAGCAGAGCGCCTGGTGGGTTCAAACTTCAGAAAGAAGAAAATCATAAGGAATTAGTAAACACAAAATCAACAACAATGAAGAAAATCTGATAACAAAATTAATTCAGCACAGCAAAAAATTTGGAACAAAGAAACCAACACAGTAACTATCACAAAAGAATGACAGCAATAAATTCATATTTATCATTAATTACACTGAATGTGGCATGCTTGGACCCTACATGTAGCCATGTCGTCATTCAGCAGCCTGCCACACTCTGCCAATCTTGGGACTTACAATGGACTTGAATTAATGGCCTGCCATGTGGTTTGGTAACATCAGGACTGTGCCATTTTATTTGTCGACCTTGGGCTTGTTAGCCTCAGCAGCCAGTAGCTGCCTGACTGAAGAGATACCTCTAGCTTCAGTGGGCCGGGGGCAAGAGGCAGAGCTGAAGCCCAAGGTCGAGGGGCTTTCACCAGCCCCTAGAGCCTGACACTTTGAACTTGGACTTAAAGCCTCCACACTGTGAGAAAATAAACTCCTGTTCAAGCCATCCCACTTGTGGTATATTCTTGTCAGAGCAGCACTAGGTAACCAGAACAGAATATGGTACCAGGAGTGGGGTGCTTCTCTGACAGATACCTATAATGTGGAAACAGGAGTGAAGTGTGTCTTTGACCTGAGACCCTGGCATATGGCATGAGAGACGGCAGGAGCAGAGCCAAGAGACTGGAAGAGAGATACCGGCATAAAGACCAGCATGAGAGGCAGCAGTAGCAGAGCCCAGAGACTGGTGTTAAACAGCAACAGGCCTACCAGCCCACAGAGGAGAAAGCCAGGTGCCATTGGGTAGACAGCTTCCTGGCAGAGTGGGTTGTATTTGGGCATTAATTGGTAGAGAAGACCAGAAGGTCAGGTTGGCTGGCCTATGGAGCAAGAAAGCTGAGTTATTTTAGAGCAGGAAGATTTCCTGCAGAGTGGGTTGCCTTCGGCATTAATCGGCAAAAGTGGAAAGACTAAAGAAATGGAAACAGAGCTGCCTCAGCCTGAAAGGGTAGGACCATGGCCTTTGGGGGTGGAACAACCACAGCTGCCTAGGTTTCAAAGAGCCAGGCCTTCACCAACTTGGTTCTGGAGTGTGGGGCTGCTCATTCATGTGAGCCAGTGGGATGGTGCCATAGCCACTGCCCAAGAGTGAGGAGGCAGGGCTGCCATGCCCAAGAGGGAGAGGAACGGGGCCCGCCAGACCAAGGAGGTGAGGTCGCCACTTAGAGGAACTAGGGGACTGTTGCCACCCAGTGAGGGAAATCTGTACAGATGCCACCCAATGAAGATCTGTAACAGATGCCAAGTTGACAAGGGGTGGAACTGTGGTAGTTCAGTTTGTATGTCAACTTGGCTGAGCCTGGTTGAGTGGCTGGGCAGCTGATGGTAGTTATTCCCCATCATGAGACTGGCAATCAACTCCATGGTGGGATCTACCACAAAGAGCTGAGTAGCTGCCTTTGGGATGTGGTCTGCTTCCTATGCATAAGGAAAAGCCTTGGGATAGTCTCTAGATTATGGCACACTTGGACTCTGCATGTGGCTGTGTCATTGTTCAGTAGCCTACCATGCTCTGCCGACCTTGGGACTTACAATGGACTTGAATTAATGGCCTGCCGTGTGGTTTGGTAACATTGGGACTGTGCCATTCTATCTGTCAACCTTGGACTTGTTAGCCTCAGCAGCTAGTAGTTACCTGAGTGAAGAGATACCTCTAGCTCCAGTGAGCCAAGAGCAAGAGGCAGAGCTGAAGCCCAAGGTGGAGGGGCTTTCACCCAGCCCCTAGAGCCTGGCACTTTGAAGTTGGATTTAAAGCCTCCAAACTGTGAGAGAATAAACTTCTGTTTGTTAAGGTCATCCTATTTGTGGTATATTCTTGTCAGAGCTGCAGTAGGTAACCAGAACAGTGGGTGATCAACACAATATTACTAAGGAAAAGGAAGATACAGAGTGGTGCACAAGAGTTACAGACAACAAAGGTAAACATTGTTACACACACAATCCTGCATTATCAGTAATAACAAACATTAATGTACTAGTGGATACATACGTAGATAGGCAAGAAGATGAGGTAGGTAAAAAGGACTGTAGCCACAATCATATACAGGTTTGGCAGATGACATTTCTACTTACGTATATGTATATGCTATAAACATGTCCATATTTAGTAGAACTAACAGGGGACAAAGTTATGAAAACTGCTTGTTGTTGTTGTGTGCCGTCGAGTCAGACCCGACTCATAGCGACCCCTCCTTGGGTTTCTGAGGCAGTATCACTATGAAAGTAGATTGCCCCATCTTCCTTCTGAGGAGTGGCTGGTGGGTTTGAACCACCAGCCTTCTGGTTAGCAGTCAAGTGCCTTAGGCACTACACTACCAGAGCTCCTATGAAAACTTCTTAGCCATAGTCAAACACCTAGAAGGACTGGGTCACTGGGCCTGCAAGCTCAGGACCGTAGTCACAGGGGATATCAAAGACAACTGGGATAATATATTCCACAAAGACATTGTTCTACATCCTACCTTGATGAGTAGTGACAGGGGTCTGAAAAGCTTGTAAGTGGCCTTCTAATGTGCAATAATTAGTCTCTCTATTTCTGGAGCAAAAAGGAGTAAAGAAAATCAAAGACACATGGAAATAATTAGTCCAAGAGACTAGTGGACCATGGAACTTTAGCCTTCATGACCCTGAGACCAGAAGAACTAGATGCTGCTCGGCTACCAATGACAACCATTCTGAAAGGAATCATAATAGATCCTGGACAGAGTGGGAGAAAAATATGAAGCAATTCTCATAATAATAATAATAAAGACCAGGCTTAATAGTCCAATAGAGACTGGTGGAACACCTGAGACTTTGGCCCCTAGTCACCCTTCAGTCCTAGAACTGAACTTCCTCCCATGGCTCAACTTTTAACCAAACAATAGACAGACCTGTGGGTGAACAATAACACCAGAGAGGTACGCACTTTTTGAATGATCAAACATAAGAGATCAAAAGGGCAGCATTTGCCCAGGGATAAATTTCAAAAGTCAGGAACATAGGAAAAAAGGACAAAGGGAAATGGTAGCAACAGAGAGGAAGAGTGCTATTATATTATGGGGATTACAATCAATATCAGGAAATAAAATATGTGTGAATTGTGGAATGGAAAACCAATTTCCTCTGAACTTTCACCCAAATCCCAATAAAAAGTGAAGAGAAAAAAAGAAAAGAAATTCTATGGAGCAATTCTACTCTGTCCTATAGGGTCACTATGCATCAGAACCAACTCAGTGGCAATGGGTTTGGATGTATGCTCCAAACTATGGCTCTTTTGCTTTGCTTTTTCTACCAATAAAACACAACTGCCTTCCATTTTTCAGGTGTTAGTAAAAATCTTCCATCCCTCATGCCCCCACCTCCTACTTTCAGTGTCTTTATGAACTTATCCCCATTTTACTTCTTTCCTGACATTTCAGAAGATTTTAAGCAAAAAAAGAAGAGATTTATGCCCTGCCCAGGCATCCTGTACAAGAATCTCTTTTCTCTTTCCTTTAAGACACCAAGTTATGGAATGAATCTACCATTGAGAATTGAAGGCAAAAATCTCTATCTCCTGGAAAATGAAAATTTCAACAGGTGGTATATTTGTCCTTGACCCAAGACTGAGAATATATAGGGATATATAAGGTTGTGGGTTTTTACAACTCAAGAGAGTTGTAACTCTAAATCTAAGGGTCTTTCCTTAGATTTGACAATAGTTTCTTAGATATAATACCAAGAGTACAAGCAAACAAATGAAAAAGAGATAAATTAGATACCATCAAAATTAAATCTTTTATACTTCAAAGACACTATCTATAAAGAAAAAAGACAACCCACAGAATGGAAGAAAATCTTTGTGAATTATACATCTAGTAGCTTAGTGCCTAAGGCACTTGACTGCTAACCAGAAAGCTGGTGGTTCAAACCCACCAGCCACTCCTTGGAAGGAGATTGGGAAATCTACTTCCATAGTTATACTGCCTCAGAAATCCAAGGACGGGTTGCTATGAATCAGGTCTGACTCAATGGCACATAACAACAACAGACCTAACTAGAATATATAAAGAACTCTTACAATTCAATAGTATACACACAAATAATCCAACTGAAAATGAGCAAAGGCTCTGAATAGATATTTCTCTAAAGAAGAAATAAGAATGGACAATAAGCACATGAAAAGATGCTCTACATCATTAGCCCCAAAGCAAAACCAAACTCACTGCCATAGAGTTGATTCTGACTCATAGCAACCCCACCTGAGTTTCCAAGGCTATGAATCTTTACAGAAGCAGACTGCCTCATCTTTCTACCATGAAGCAGCTGGTGGGTTCAAACCACTGACCTTTTGCTTAGTAGCCAAATGCCTTAAGCATCACACCACCACAGAGCCTCATCATTAGCCTCAGGGAAATGCAAATCAAAATGACAGTGAGGTACTGCTTCACACCCACTAGGAGGGCTGGAATAAAAACAGAATGTAATTGAAGTTGGTGAAGATGTGAAGAAACTGGAACTTTCGTCCATTGCTGATGTGAATGTAAATGGTACAACTACTTTGGAAAACAATCTGGCAATTCCCTAAAATGTTAAACATAGAGTTGTTATATGATCTAGCAATTCCCCTCCTAGATATGTACCCAAGAGAAGTGAAAACATATGTCCACACAAAAATGTACACATGAGTGTTCACAGTAGCATTATTAATAGTAGCCAAAAAGTGAAAACAATCCAAATGTCCATCAACTGAGGGATGGATCAATAAAATGTGGCATATCCTTGCAAGAAATTTTATGGGCAATTAAAGAAAATGAAGCATTAATACATGTTTCAATATGAATAAACCTTGAAAACTATGCTAAGTAAAAGAAGTTAATCACAAAAATACCACTATTATATGATCCCATTGATATGAAATGTCCCACACCAAAAAAAACAAACTCACTGCTGTTGAGTCAATTCCAACTCACAGTGACCCCTCCTTGGGTTTCTGAAGCAGTATCTCTACGGAAGTAGATTGCTCAGTCTTCCTTCCGAATAGTGGCTAGTGGGTTTGAAACACCAGCCTTTTGGTTAGCTGTCAAATGCCTTAGGCACTATGCCACCAAAGCTCAGAGATAGAAAAGTACTTTAATTGTTGCCTAGGGCTGGAAAGGATGACAAGATTTGGGGATAATGGTTAAAGGGTACCGGGTTGTTTTTGGTGATGAAAATGTTCTAAAATTGATTGTGGTAATGCTTTCCTAAACCTGTGAATATATTAAACACACACACACACTAAATTGTACGCTGAAAAAGAAAACAATTGAATCAGGAAACAGCACTGAGAAGGGTTTAAGAATAAGAACTTTGGAACTGGGTTGATCTTAGTTCAGATTCTGGGTTTACTACTTACTGCTGAGTGACTTTATAAAGTACTTACCTTCTTTGAACCTCAATTACCATACCTGGAAAGCACAAAAAGTATAAATAAAAATATCTGACTCAAAAATGTACAGCAAAACATAAACAAAACAAAACAAAAAAGCACTTCTACCCTTCCCTCCATCCACCCGACCCCAGCATCTTCAAAGAGGCTAGAAAGTGTCCTGAGGAAGCAGGGCAGTGGAGGTGAGTTGAAGGCTTCCCACTTCCTCCTTCTGCAGCAGCACTCCCCTCACTGACTGAGCTTTGGCATAGAGGCTGCCTCATGCTGCCATTCCTGCCTCAGGGGGAAGGAAGACAGATCAGATTCAGTGAGAAACCAACTAATTATCACATTCCCTTGGCCTTTTTTCTTTCCCTCTAAATTTTATCAGTTCCAGTCCCACATCCATAAAGCCCCTCTCTCTAACTTAAAAAATGGACAGGGAATAAAGACAGCAAGAAATCAGCTTTAAAAGTTTCTCACCATTATGATGGCTTACCCAAGGTTCCAGGTGCATATCAGACGAAGATTGGACATTTATCAAGTTCAAAACACAGGCTAGAATGAATTACTTCATTGGAGGTGGAAATTACAAGTGGTACTTAGATGCTGGCTGACTTTGGCACAGACTAAATGAATTAATCATGATGGTGTAATATAAAGTCCAGATGAAGCAAAATCATCTCAGCAATTTTAGCTGGAAAGGGTAGCATAAACACTTCAAAAACAACCAGGCAAAGAAATGTAGGCTACAGAGAGCAGTAATTTCCAGAGCCAGAGAAAACTCAGGGACTAGTTGTTCAACAGAATGTTTTATTTCAAGTCAAGTGAATCTTGATTAAAGCCCTAAGATTAAAGCCTATTATATCTACCATTCTGTGGTTTCCAAAAAAGGACCATTCACCCAAGCAAAAAGCATTCCCAATTATTTTTATAACCCACTTTTCTCTGAAATTTGACTCTTATTGAACAGGGACAAGGAAGCCATGACTAATATTTTGATAGGAAGAAAATGTGGCCTACTATGGCAGTACAACACTGGAAATAGCCATCAGGGGTGGTTAGTTCTCAGCAAAATGGTGATGACATAGTGTAATGAGATTTCTAAGTGACAGGGATAATAAGAATATTGAACATGATGATAATAATACAATCATCATAGAAAACATTTATTAAGAACTTACTCTGTGCCAGGGATTATTCTAAGCATCTCAATAATTTTAACTCATTGAATTCCAACCATAACACTATGAAGTAGGTACAATTTAAATTCTTATTATTCAGAATAGGACACTGAAGATAGAGTCCAACTTGCTCAACTAGAAATTTCTCAATATCCAGGCCAGGAAAGCAAGATTTACATACAGTTATTGAAGTTTGTTTTCTTTGCCTTCAGATTTCCTTTTCCATAAATTCTTCTTATTTTCATCTTCACTCCATCTCAGGTACTTATTATTTTATTTATAAAAAGTTATTTTTTCAGGAAAAGATCATATTTTAGTCCTTTACCCCTTGCTTGCTGGAGTCACTGACATCTAAATGATGTCAATGCCAGATTCAATGTCCAATTTTCTATCTTCCTCTTGCTTGTCCTATTAGTAACATTTGACATAATTTATCACTCATTCACTTTCTACTCAGAAACATGTTCTTCCTTTGGCTTCTGATACACTCTTCTCTCTTGAATTTCCTTCTGCCTCACTGCCTTCTACTTCTTCATCTCTCATACTGGTTTCTTCTCTTTGCCCTGACTCTAAACATTGCAGTACCAAGGGCTTAATCATTGGACCTCTTTTCTTCCATTATTATACTGAGTTCTTGGTAATTCATTCTACTCTCATGGCTTTTAATATAATTTTTGGATTTATATTTCCAGTAAGGACTATCTGTGAATGCCAGATAAACATATTCAATTGCCTACTTGACATCTCCACTTGAATGTCTAAGAGACATCTCAAACTTACTATGATCAAAACCAAAGGTATAGTTTCCTGTCAAACCTGCTTCTCTCACAGCCTTCTTCACATTAATAAATGGCAACTTCACCTTTCAATTTGCGTAGGTCAAGGCCCTTGGAGTTATCTTTTTCCATATAGGCAAATCCTATGTGAAAATCTTAACACACATCCAATATTCAATGCTTTCTCACCAACTCTGTAACTATTGCTCTGGTCTATGCCTCCAATATCTTGCCAGTTAATAGCATCCTAATCATCCTAACTGATGTTCTTTTCCTCCCCACACCACCACTCTTGCTAAAGTGGTTCTTTGAGCATAAATCAAAATTCTCCAGTAGCTTCATATATCACTCAGAGCAATAACTGAATTCCTTTCAATAGTTCATAAAGTCTATACTTTGTGAGTTCTTAACTCATCTTTCTGTTCTTGAACTTATTGATCATACCTCTACCTCAGGGACTTTGTATGCTCTCTCTCTCAGGTTGGATCATTCTTCCTCCAGATATGGCATGGCTGACACTTTCTCTTACTTTAAGACTGTGCTCAAGTCACCTTATAAAAGAAGTCACACACTATTAATAGCAACCCATCATTTCTCTATTCCTAATAGTTACTACTATTTTTATTCAAATTTAAGCACCAATGACTAAAGCCAAAGATGAAGATATTGCAGATTTTAACAACTTCTGCAGTCTGAAAGTGACCAAACATGCAATCAGGATTACTGATGATTGGAATGTGAAAGTTGGAAACAAAGAAGAAGCATCGGGAGTTGAAAAATAAGGCTTTGGTGATAGAAATGACACTGGAGGTCACAGCATAGAATTTTGCAAGATCAATGACTTATTCATTGCAAATATCTTTTTTCAATAACATAAATAGTAACTATACATGAGGACCATGTCCATACTAGATGGACTACACAGGGATCAAATTGACTACATCTGTGGAATGAGAAGATGGAGAAGTTCAATATCATCAGTCAGAACAAGGCCAGGGGTCAACTGTGTAACAGATCAACATTTGTGCCTATACAAGTTTAAGTTGAAGCTGAAGAAAATTAAAACAAGTCCATGGGAGCCAAATACAACCTTGAGTATATTCCACCTGAATTTAGACATCACCTGAAGACTAGATTTGACATGTAGAACACCAACAACCAAAGACCAGATGAGTTGTGGATGACATCAAGGACATCATACATGAAGAAAGCAAGGTAATTAGAAAGACAGGGAAGAAAGAAAAGATCAAAATGGATGTCTGAAGAGATTCTGAAACTTGCTATTGAATAGAGAGTAGCTAAAGCAAAGGGAAAAAATGATTAAAAGATTTGAACAGACTATTTCAAAGGGTAGCTTGAGAAAACAAAATAAAGTATTATAATGAAATATGCAAATTCTGGAGTAAGAACATGTTTGGCATTCCTCAAGCTGAAAGGACTGAAGAAAAAAAAAATAGTAAGCCTTGAGTTGCAATATAGAAGGATTCTATGGACAAAATATTGAACAATGCAGGAAGTATCAAAAGAAAATGGAAGGAATACAAAGAGTCACTTTACCAAAAAGAATTGGTCAACGCTCAATCATTTCAGGAGGTAGCATATGATCAAGAACCAATGGTACTGAAAGAAGTCCAAGCTGCTGTGAAGGAACTGGCAAAAAACAAAACTCCAGGAGTTGACTGAGTAGCCACTGAGATGTTGCAAAACAAATGGAAGCAATGTTGTAAGTGCTTACTCATGTGCGCCAAGAAATTTGGAAGACAGCTACCTGGTTGTGTTAGACTGGGTTCTCTAGAGAAACAAAACCAGTAAAGCTTATACATACATATACAGAGGGAGAGAGAGAGAGAAAAAGAGAGAGAGAAATTTATCTTAGGAAAATGGCTCACACACTTATAGAAGCTGGCGAGTACAAAGTTTTTGGATCAAACATCAAGCTGGAAGCTTTTCCTGACTCTTGCAGCTGCAGGGGCTGAGGAGCTCAAGGTTAGTAGGCAGTGTACTGGCTGTTGACTCCAAGGAATGACAAATCAAAGATCTCCAGGCAGAATGATGGATTGTTTGCTCATGGACAGTTGTAGGCAGCAAAACAGAATCCCGATCCACAGAGGAATGTCTCTTTTCCCAGGATGTCCATAGATATACTGGAAGCAGGCCACACCCCTAGCAAAACTCCCTTTCAACAGATTGGCTGCTCAAAACATAATCATCTGATCCCATCATGAGAATAACCACATCACAACAGCTTAAACCACACAGAATTGTGGTCCAGCCAAGTTGACACACAGCTCCAACTATCATACTGGCCAACTGACTGAACCAAAAAAAACCAAACCAAACTCACTGCCATAAAGTCAGATCCTACTCATAGCAACCCCTCCTTGGGTTTTTAAGGTGGTACCTCTATAAAAGTAGTTTGCCCAACCTTCCTTCCAAGGAGTGGCTGGTGGGTTTGAACCAGCAGCCTTCTGGTTGGCAGTCAAATGCCTTAGGCACTATGCCACCAGAGCTCATAACTGCCCGAAATTGATCCACATTTGTGCCCAATCCAAAGAAAAACAATCCAACAGAATGTGGAAATTATTGACCAATATCATTAATAGTGCACATAAGTAAAATTTTGCTGAAGATAATGTAGAAACAGTTGTAGCAGTACAGAGACAGAGAAATTTAGGCCAAATCCAGAAAAGGACATGGAATGAAAGATATCACTGCTGATGTCAGATGGATCTTGGCTGAAAGCAAAAAATACCAGAAAAATGTTTACCTGTGTTTTATTGAATATGCAGAGGCATTTGACCATGGATTGTAACAAATGATGGATAATGTTGTGAAGAAGGGAAATTCCAGAACACTTAATTGTCCACATGAGGAATCTGTATATAGTCCAAGAAACAGTCATTCAAGAAGAACAAGGAAATATTGCATGGTTTTAAATCAGGAAAGGTGTGCATAGGTGTTGTATCATTTTACCATACTTATTCAATTTGTATGCAAAGCAAATACTCCAAGAAGATGAACTGTTTGAAGCAGAATGCAACATCAGGATTGGAGGAATACTCCTTAACAACCTGTGATATGCAGAAGACACAACCTTGCCTGATTTAAGTAAAGAAAATTTTAATCAGTTACTGATGAAATCAAAGAGTACAGCATTCTATTTGGATTACACTTCAACATAAAGAAAACAAAAACCCTCACAACTGGACCAATAAACAACATCATGATAAATGGAGAAAAGATTGAAGTTGTCAAGGATTTCATTTTAGTTGGTGTGATAGTTGGAGCTGTGTGTCAACTTGGCTGGACCCCAGTTCTGTGTGGTTGTTCCCAAGATGGGATCAGATGACTGTGTTCTGAGTG
>NW_006921630.1:13197143-13205210 GCF_000298275.1 Orycteropus afer afer
TATATATATATATATAAATATGTATATACACTTGCTGGCTTTTGTGTTTCTCTAGAGAACCCAGTCTAACACAGTTGGATCCACAATCAATGCCTATGGAAGCAGCAGTCAAGAAATCAAATCATGTATTGCATGGGGCTAATCTGCTGCAAAAGACTTCTTTAAAGTACTAAAGAGCAAAGATGTCACTTTGAGGACTAAGGTGCACCTGACCCAAGCCATAGTATTTTCAGTTGCCTCATAAGCATGTGACAGCTGGACAATGAATAAGGAAGACCAAAGAAAAACTGATGCATTTGAATTATGGTGTTGACAAAGAATATTGAGTATACCATGGACTGACAGAAGAATGAACAAATCTGTCTTGGAAGAAGAACAACCAGAATACTCCTTAGAAGCAAGAATGGCCAGACTTCTACCCTTGTACTTTGGTCATGCTATCAGGAGGAACCAGTCCTTGGAGAAGGAGATCATGCTTGGAAAAGTAGAGGGTCAGCAAAAAAGGAAAAGACTCTCAATGAGATGGATTGACACCGTGGCTGCAACAATGGGCTCAAGCACAGCAATGAAGATGACACAGGACTAGGTACTGTTTTGTTCTGTTGTATAGAGGGTTGCTATGATTCAAAATTGATTCACTGGTACCTAACAACATCCCAGTCTCCTTTATACTGATTTATTGTGAGACTTAACAGTTATGACCACTTGTTAATGATAGGTTTATTGTTGGTTTCTTCCTATAAACCATAAACCATACAAAGGCAAATGTTTAGGCTATTTTATTCATTGTACTAACCCTATCACTTCAAAGAGTGCCTGGCACTGTTGAATAAATGAATGAATAAAGTTAAATCAGACTATTACTTATTACAGGATTACTTGTAATTAAGACTTATTGTCATTGCAGAAACAAAGGCCAACTCTCCTATTAGAAAACTCCATGACTTAGCTATGATGATGATAAACATATCCATGAAATCAATCTTCATCCAGCCTCTGACACTGCCTTCACAGAGATCCATATCTGAAAATTGTTTCTCTAAGGATTCACCTAAAAATTAAAATTAATGATAAAAGAGTGACTGTATTGCTTTGGTTTGGACAGAGTTATTTCAGTCATTAAAATGAGTTGATCATCATGTCATGTAACCTTCTATTGGTTTGCCCAGATTCCTGTGCCACTGATTTGCTATGGGAAACTGTTTCATCTTGTTTCTTCCTTCACATCCCTTGGGAAAAGAGCTGAAAAACTGAGAGTGCAAAGGTCATAACTCTTCTCTGGGAACAGATGTGGGGGCAATGTCTCTTCCTTTAAAAAGCACATCACACATACCCGCTCTTGGGTCATTCAAACACAGTACCCATGAGCCTGATGCTCATGGAGACTCAGCTGCATCACAGATCTCATGACAGATGAGAGCAAACAGTTAAAGGAAGGAACTGGCTGAAGAGACCAACAACTGAAGCTATTAGAATTATCAGATACTAAATATGTCATACAAATTAAATGTGTTTAATAGGTATTAAGAAATACAATTTGAAAAAAATATTCTGATTGCCATTGAGTTGATTCTGACTCATGGCTACCCCATGAGTCTCAGAGTAGAACTGTGCTCCATAAAGTTTTATGACTGACTTTTTGGAAGCAGAGTGCTCTTCTGTTAAGGGTGATGGAAAGAAGTTGGAAACTCATAATGGTAATGGTTGCTCAGCATGATGGATACAATTAGTATCATTAAATTGTACTCATGAAGCGTGTTAAAATGGTATTTTTTTTTTTACATATATATTTACCATGATAAAAAAAAAAAGAAAGATCTTTGTGAAAAATGGATTCTGGAAAGGACCTTCAGAAATGTTATTAATAATAATCGAAAGTAGAAACTAGATGGATAAGTTTAACATTAAATTAAACGTCGTTGAAGAAAATCACTGATTTAGAAGGCAAAACTGAAGAAGTTACAAAGAAAATATGAAAAAGAGATTAAGAATCATGGAGGGAAGCGTGAGAATGTCCAATATACATACAACCTGAGTTATAATATTGTGATAGTTGGAGCTGTGTGTCAACTTGGCTGGACCATAATTCTGTGTGGTTTGAGCTGTTGTAGTGTGGTTGTTCCCATCATGGGATCAGATGACTGTTTTCAGAGGCCAACTTGTTGAAAGGGAGTTTCCCTAGGGGTGTGGCCTGCTTCCAGTATATCTGTGGACATCCTGGGAGAGGAGACATTCTTCTGTGGATCAAGATTCTGTTGAACTGCCTACAACTGTCCATGAGTGAACAATCCACCATTCAGCCTGGAGATCCTGGATTCATCATTCGTTGGAGTCAACAGCCGGTATACTCCCTGCCAGCTCTGAGCTCCTCAGTCCTTGCAGCTGCAAGAGTCGGGAAAAGCCTCCAGCTTGATGTGGAAAAGCCTCCAGCTTGACGTTTGATCCAGGAACTTTGGATTTGCCAGCTTCTATAAGTGTGTGAGCCATTTTCCTAAGATAAATCTCTCTCTCTCTCTCTCTCTCTCTCTCTCTCTCTCTCTCTCTCTCTCCATATATAAGCTTCACTGGTTTTGTTTCTCTAGAGAACCCAGTCTAACACAAATATGAAGTAATAAAAGTGAGGGATAAACAATATTAAAATACACAATGATTGTTTCCTAAAATTGGTTAAAAAAATGAATCTTTAGGTTCAGGAAGTCCCCAGAGGTGCCAAATAATGCAAGTTAAAAAGAAAGAAGAGTGAAAAATTTATAACCATAAAAACAAAATTAAGATATTGTAAACAACCAAAAAGGGGGAAAGTGATCTTCAATGACTAATAATTGACTTAATGATGGAAGCCAAAAGAACTAGAAATATATTTTCTAAGTAAATAATATTTCAAAAATAAGGGCAAAATAAAGACATTTTCAGACCAAAACTGAAAGGGTTTACTACCAACACACCTTTACAAAACAGAACTTCTAAAGAATGAACCTCAAGAAGAAAGAAAACTATATCAGAAGGAAGATCTGTGATCAAGAAAATGAAAACCATAAATGTCGAATGTGTGCAATGGTAAAATTAATGTCTAATTTGTGAGGCCAACATAGCAAGAAAAATAAAAGTCTGGACAATAATAGAATGTAACTTATGTAGGGCAGTCATTGGTGAGAAAGCGTTCTAACATTCTACTGTATCTCAGGAGAGTTAAGCTATTAATATTACTCTGTTCTTTGTGCATGTTAAAATTTCTATGGTAATCACTAAAGGAATATAAATAGCTATAAATATTATTGTTATTATCTTTATCATTATCATTATGTTCTAGGGTCTTATGAAAGGGAGAGAGAAAGGAAGCAAGAAACAGAAAGAGGGAGGAGGGAAGAAAGAAGGAAGGAAGAAAAATATTCAGTATTGAAATTAGTTTTGAAAATTAAGCCAAATTAAACATATTTGCTGCTTGACGTCTCCAAGTTTTTTCTCCATAATCAACATCTAAGTGCAGACTGTAGAGAGTAGCAGCATTACCTTCACTTATTGGACGTCTCATGGAGTATCTATTAACATCTTGAGACATTTTGGAAAACACCTTTTAAATTGAGTTTGAATCTGTGAGAGCTTGATTTTGCCTGTTAAAAGGGATAATATAATCATGTGAGCTTGAGAAGAATGACACATTAGAATAACAAGGTCAGTCTTAAAAAGACCTCAGGCTTGGGAGAAGAAGACTTTAGGGAGAATTGAAAATACTGTTGTCCAGTGATACAGGAAGGGTCGGACATATTGCAATCTGTGGAATTGGGGGGGGGGGGGGGGGGGGGGGGGGGGGTGGAGCACCACCTAGCAAATAGATTGGAAAGTTTCTGCTACACGGCTGTTGGAACATCTGGGCACACTGCCAAGCAATTTTGGGAAACAGACTTGGCACTGATTGTGGCCTTGTGTTCTTTATGAAAGAAAAGACATTAATTTATTTTATAAGTCATAATACATTACCTAGAAGCCAAATTGCCAGTTAAAATTCTGTTTGCAAGCAGGTGTAGGGTTTCAATATGGCTGTCGCCTAATATCATAGAATGCTGCCTCTTCATAATAAAATATGATGCAAACTATTTCTTCAGCTATATTTTCAGTGTGTCAAAGTATTCTGGAAAATGGCAAGTTAGGAATGTCTTTAAAATGGAATCTGATGCATTTTCTTTAAATACAGCTGTTTGGTTTATTTGTACAGAAGGAAATACATCACCATACATAAAAAGAAGTTTTTGCTCTTATTGATCTAATTAATTATTTCCTCTAGAAGTCAACATTTTAAATATGCCCAAGTAAAGAGAAGGCTGAATGGTATTTGATGGCTACATTTCTATTTCCATGCTATTTAGAATAATGGATACTGCCTCTTTTTTAGACCATAAAACTTTAATTGCAATGAATGTAATTTAATTCCATTGATGCTTTATGTAACTCTATGCAAATACCAGGTTTGTTTTCTCTGAAGACTCAAAGAACTCTGCAGGTGTTAATTGTCACAGTCCTAATGGCAGAAGATTGAAAAGGCGACCCTGAACTAGCCTGAAAAGATTTTGCTAAGGGGAAAGAAGAGAAACCTTCCACCTTCTTCTCTACTGGCATTCCCTTAGCACATTTTTCTCTTGTTCTCCAAATTCTAATATGCTCAAAGCCTACCTCTTCCAGTGATGCGTCCCTTGATACTCCTGGTCCACATCCATATATTTCCTTTTCTGAATTCTTACAGCCCCTATCTCTCTTCTCAAAAACCAAAAACAAAAACGCAGCACTAAAATATACTCTCTTTCACTGACCTCTGTTGTTGTTGTTCACTGACCTCTAGTTATTAATTAGTCTTTAAACGATCTCCTTTCAATGATAAGCTTCTTGAAGGCAAATCTATTCCTTGCATTTGTGATTCTCAAACCATTTACTCAACTCAAACTGGAAAAAACAACACACACACACACACACAACTCACAGCAATCGAGTGATTCCAACTCACAGCAACCATTTTTAGGACAGAATAGAACTGTTCCATAGCATTTCCAGATTATAAATCTTTAGGGGAGCAACTGCCTCATTGTTTTCCCACAGAGTGGCTGGTAGATTGGAACAACTGACCTTTTGGTTAGCAACCAAATACTTTAACCACTATGCCACCAGAACTCCCTTGCTCAATTCAGTGATGGGCTTTATAGATGGAAACCCATAAGCACTTGTTAATAAGAAGACTAATTAAAGAATCAGAGTTTGATAATTTAGAACAAATTATCCAGCTGATTCTTAAGGGTGGTGTCATTGACAGTAGACAGGTTTTGAGGCTACTGTGGTTTTTGGGTTACTTGTGTTAAAAATGATAACACACTGACAGTTAAAGAGATCTCCAATTTATTAAGAATTAGAGAGAAAGAGAGTGAGATGTTTGCAAACAGGCAATCAGTTCTAGAGAAACTGCTGCAACTCTTGTAAACCAGTTTTTGGTTTACATGCCATGTACATCTTTGTGCAGCCATAACCCCCTACACACTTACATCATAAAGGGCTGCTTTGAAGTCGAGGATTTGGAAAATGTGTCTTTAGCACTTGTGAACTCCTCCTCCAAGGCTATGCAAAGTCAACAAGAGGCATTTTGATTATAGCTATTTGTTTTGGAACAAGCAGTGAGTTCACAGAAAATTAGATTTCAGGCCTCGCCCCTTCCTGCTGCTCAGTACAATTCAGATCAGCTGGGCCTGATGCACAGGGCTTGGTAACTAAGGCAAAGCCTGAATTAGAGCCACCTAGAATAGGATCAGA
The DNA here is from genome assembly GCF_000298275.1 of Orycteropus afer afer. Taxonomy (NCBI): domain Eukaryota; kingdom Metazoa; phylum Chordata; class Mammalia; order Tubulidentata; family Orycteropodidae; genus Orycteropus; species Orycteropus afer. The sequence continues at coordinate 13,202,934 of NW_006921630.1, forward strand.
AGACCGACGACACATCTTTGAGCCCTAAGGGTTTTGGGACAGCGTTGCCCAACAACACTCCTCCACAGGGAGTGTGGATAGAGCAGGGCACCCTGAATGTGGTGCTGACTAAAGCAGAAGATGGCTACAGTGGGAACAGCTGTCTGATTTATTTCAGTAGCAGCGTTTCCATAGAAATGGAAATTATTTAGTCTCAGATCCTTAGCTCATTTACTTTTACATCACTTTTGTGTCTTTCAATTATTTTCACATTTGGGGAGCTCTAGGCCCACTGTGATATGCAGATGACACAACTGTGCTTGCTAAAAGTGAAGACTGGAAGTACTTGCTCATGAAGTTGAAAGACTACAGCCTTCAGTATGGATTATACCCTAACATAAAGAAAGCAAAAACCCTCACAACAGGACCAATAAGCAACATCATTATGGGTGGAGAAAAGACTGTGGTGGTCGAGGATTTCATTTTGTTTGGGTCCATGGAGGCAGTACTCAAGAAATGAAACAATGCATTGTACTGGGCAGAGCAGCTGCAGAAGATATTTTTAAGTTGTTTAAGAGCAAAGATGTTACTTTGAAGACTAAAGTGCACCTGACCAAAGCCATGCTATTTTCAGTAGCCTCATATGCGTGTTGAACATTGACCAATTCTTTTTTGTACCGTGACTGTGTATTCCTTCCATCTTCTTTTGATGTTTCCTGCATCATTCAATATTTTGGCCATAGATCAACATTGCAACTCAAGGCTTAAATTCTTTCTTCTGATCTTTCAGCTTGAGAAATGTCAAGCATGTTCTTCTCTTTAGGTTTTCTAACTCCAGGTCTTTGCACATTTCATTATAATAATTGTCTATCTTCTCAAGCTGCTCTTTGAAATCTTCTGTTCAGGTCCTTTATCTTGTCATTTCTTCCACTTGCTTTAGCTACTCTCCAATAGCTTCATACGCATGTGAAAGCTGGACAATGAATAAGGAAGACAGAAGAAGAGTTGATGCTTTTGAATTGTGGTGTTAGCTAAGAATACTGAAAATACCATGGACTGCCAGAAGAACAGATCTGTCCTGGAAGAAGTGCAGCCAGAATGCTCCTTGGAAGCAAGAATGGCCAGGCTTCCTCTCACTTACTTTTGTCATGTTGTCAGAAGGAACCATTCTCTAGAAAAAGATATCATGCTTGGAGGGTCAGAGAAAAAGAGGAAGACCTTCAACAAGTTGGATTGACACAGTGACTGCAACAATGGGGTCAAGTATAGCAAGGATTGTGAGGCTGGCACATGAGTGGGCAGTGTTTAGTTCCATTGTATGTAGGGTTGCTATGAGTCATAGTCAACTGAACAGCACCTAACAACAATAATAACATACTCATATGAAAGCCGAACAATAAATAAGAAAGATTGCTGAAGAATTGATGCATTTAAATTGTGGTATTGGGGAGGAATGTGGAAGATACCATGGACTGCCAGAAGAATGAAAACATCTGTCTTGGACAAAGTACAGCCAGAATGCTCCTTGGAGGCAAGAATTGCCAGGCTTTGTTTCTCATACTTTGGTCATATTGTCAGAAGAGACTAGTCCCTGGAGAAGGATACCATGCTTGGTAAAGTAGAGGGGCAGCAAAAAAGGGCAAGTCCTTAATGAAATGAAAAGACACCGTGACTGTGACAATGGGCTCAAGCATGGCAGCAATTATGAGGATGATGCAGGTCTGGACAGTGTTTTTTCTGTTGTACATAGGGTCGCTATGAGTTGAAACTGACTTGATGGTACCTAAAAACAACAACAACAACAAGGTCTGCTCATCAGACAACAGAGGAGTGTAATTTTAATAAAACACAGTTTACGAAAAATGCAGGTTACAAAATTAATAAAGTATAACTAAAAAACCAAACTCACTGATGTTGAGTTGATTAGACTCATAGTGAACCCTCCTTGGGTTTCTGAGGCAATGTCTATACAGAGGTAGATTGCCCAATCTTCCTTCCAAGGAGTGGCTGGTGGGTTTGAACCACCAGCCTTCTGGTTAGAAGTCAAATGCCTTAGTCACTACACTACCAGATCTCCTTAATAAAGTATACGGATGGGTTATTTTTTATCACAAAATTTTGTGATCAAATTCAGGTTTCCTTGCCGGATCTCAAAACCTATTATACAGCTACAGTAGTCAAAACCACCTGGTATTGGTTTAATGACAGATACATAGACCAATGGAATAGAATTGAGAACCCAGAAATAGATCCATTGACCTATAGTCAGCTGATCTTTGACAAAGGCCCCAAATCCAT
>NW_006921630.1:13207349-13212191 GCF_000298275.1 Orycteropus afer afer
ACAAAAGACAAGCATATGAGTTGAACATTTACCTGAAGTAGATACACTCCTTGGAGAGAACAATCATGGGAGAAAGAAGGGCTGCTTATGCACAGAGAGACAGCTCAGGGGGCAGGAGCCCATGGAGGGATAGACACTGGGAAGAGGTAACTGTGAGGTGGAGGTGGGAGGGGAGCTCTTGCATTGTGGTAAACCGTGGTCAATGTCATAAGACAAAGTGTATATGAACTGCTGTATGGAAAGTGAATTTGTTCTGTAAATCTTCACCCAAATCACAATAAAAAATAATTTAAAAAAATCATGTTTCCTTGTAAATAATCAATTATTTTCCTAGTGTACAAAGTGTTAAATTTTTGTGTTTCTCTTTCTGACTTCAGAAGCATTCATATTCAGTACACCATGGTTTTTAAAGCTACATGTTTTGACTTTAGAAAAGACCTAGGTTTGAGATGAGGCTGCACCACTTACTTGCTTTGTGCTCTTGGATAAGGTTCTTAATTTCTCAAAAATATAAATTAATATTTTTGCAAGGATTAAATGAGGTAACACATGCAGAGATTTGGCACATAGTAAGGGCTTGATATGTTAGTGAGCAATTGTTCTACTTATTAGAATATTTATAAGGCAGATTGATTTATCCACATGTAATTTAAATGCAAATTTTTTATTTCTTCTGCTGAAGTAACCCTATGGGGTAGTTCTACTCTGTCCTATAGGGTCAGTATGAGATGCAATTTATTGACTCCGTGACACACAACAGAAGCTGGAATTATCATGGATTTACTTGGGTCAGGAATTGAGCTCCCATTATGAGACTCTTCACTGACTTTATGACATCTCCTTCAGGTGTGAGAGTGCCTGTCCAGCCATTCCCACAGTAGAGTAAGGGAAACAGTCTGGAGAGACAGCAATCAGAACAAAAAAGAGGGAAGCAGTTGCTGGTGGTGGTGGTGTTGGGGGGACCAGCAACCCCAGATCATGGGTCCCTGGATAAATAGAAAGAATAGCTTCTTATTATAACAGCCATTCCTAGACCTTTTTTATATAGCTTGGCTGCACTTCTACCTCTCTTCCTTAAATTGCTTCCTTTTCTTAAGGTAAGGAGCTCTGGTGGTATAGTGAATAAGATATTTGGCTGCTAACCAGAAGGTCAGTAGTTCAAACTCACCAGACGCTCTGAAGATGGAAGAGAGTGCTATCTACTTTTGTAAAGATTTATAGCCTCAGAAACCCAAGGCGGGTGTGTGTGTGTGTGTGTGGGGGGGGTATCACTGTGAGTCCGAATCAACTTAATGGCAGTGCATTTGGTTTGGTTTTTGGTTTTCTTAAGGTGGTCTGGGTAGGTTTGTAACCCTCATGCTTTAACCAGAACAATTCCCTGCCACCAGGTATTGACCACGACTGAGTTGTGCCCCACCTATTCTTCTTCTTTACTTCTGAAACCAGCCTCTGTATCTGGATTAGTTCTCTCTAGCCTTCCTTGCCTTTTTGTGGAACTCATGCTGGGTCTCCCATTCCTCTCAACACCTGCCCAGTGATGACCAACTGCCATGCTTTGTTTGTATCCAAGTCTTGATCTGTGCCAGGTAGAATAGCAGTGCTTAAAACTAAAAAACCAAGCTCACTGCTGTTGAGTTGGTTCTGACTCATAGTGACCCCTCCTTGAGTTTCTGAGGTGGCATCTCTACAGAAGTAGATTGCCCAATCTTCCTTCCTAGGAGTGGCTGGTGGGTTTGAACCACCAGCTTTCTGATTGACAGTCAAATGCCGTAAGCACTATGCCACCAGAGCTCCCATAGTAAAGCTTAGGCCTTGTATTTTATTGAAAGACATGGTTACCCAAGTAAAAAACCTAGCTGTTGTGAGTTTCTCTCTTAGGACATTAATCCTCTCTCCATGGTGTTCTCCTGTCATCCAGTAAGGTGAACAATACGCCTTTCAGTCTGCTGCCAGAGTCTGCCCTCTCTCTACATCTTGACTGACAGACATATGATATAAGGGTCGGTATTTTTGGACCTTGGCTCATCCCCTTGAGACAGCACTGCTTTTTCCTTTTCCTTCACAGAGGCCTTAGCTGTTATTCCAAAGGGTGGTGGAGCTTTGGCTCCTGGAGAATGGAGTTAGCTAGGTGGTGAAGGGCATCAGGAGGCAGAGAAACAGTATAACAAGGGGCTGCAGGCATGATAGATATAAGTCATATTTGCAAATCGGCAAGCAATTTAATGTGCCTGTAATATGATTAGAGCCCTGGTGGCACAGTGGTTAAGTGATCAGTTGTTAAGCAAATGGTCAGAGGTTCAAACCCACCTAGTAGCTCCACTTAAGAAAGACCTAGTGATCTGCTTCCATAAAGAATAAAGCTAAGAAAACCCTTTGGGGCATTTCTACTCTATGCTATGAGTTGGAATTGACTTGACAGAAGTGGGTTTGGTTTTTTGAGAGGTCTGGAATATGCTTTATGGTAATATGGGGACTTGGTAAAACACAAGGTTGAATTGGTAAATTGGGCTCAGATCATTTAATACACCATCTTCAAGGTAATGAAAAGTTACAGAAGGATTTTGAGTAGAAGGGTAACATAATCAAATGTATAGTGTAGAAAGGTCAATCTGCCATTGGTGAGAATTAACTAAAAACCAGTTTTACAGCAGGCAGGGAGATCAGTTAAAATGAGTTTTCAAGAATCAAGAGAGAGATCACAGGGCTCTGATCTGAGACAATGGAAAGTGGAGGTGAAGAGAAAGGGACACAATCAAGACATAATTAGGATTGTAGAGTTCTGGTAAGATGGCAGAATAGGCAGAAAGACTGCACAGACCCTCTTCAACAAAGAAAAGGGAAACCAATTAACACAGATACAGAAGATAATCCTGGATCCCTGAACATTGAAGGGAAGGATATAGAAGTGGACTAAACTCCAACCAGCAGAATAATTTGCATGAGCATACCAAAAAGGAGACATATGGAGCTGCAGTCTGGTAGTGATCCTGAGTGATCCTGACAGCACAGACAGCTTGGAGATTGCCGAGTAGTGGTAGAACCTAAGAATTAACCTGAAAATCAGCCCTATTAGCCAGGGACTACAAGGAGGACTGCTCTGGTGGCTGAGGAATAAAAGGTGAAGCAGCAGCGAAGAGTAAGGCAGGCTGAGCTGTGGGCTTTTGCCTGTCCTGAGGGCACCACCATTTTGAATGTTTACAAGAGGCTTGACCATTTTGGATATGTAAAGCAACAGCGTTCTCCAAGATTCGAGGGACTAAAAAAACAGGCTCCACTTGCTGGGAACCGCAAAGTAGCACTCTTGAACTACTGAAAAGGTGAGACATTCCCCTTGTTACTCTTATATCTCACACCCTCTTGGTCAACAGAAGAGGGGAGGCCATTCCTCACTCCCACCCACCTTCTAGGCTGACAGGAATTCCATCCCAGTACATGTGCACCAAGGGAGCCTGGGTGCCCTTCCCAACTCTGTCCAGATTTTTCCTTTTTTTTAATTTTGTTTTCATCTGTTTTAAAAACCACTACTATTATTATTGGGAGCCCTGGTAGCATAGTGCCTAAGGCAGTTGACTGCTAACCAGAAGGCTGGTGGTTCAAACCCACCAGCCACTCCTCAGAAGGAAGATAGGGCAATCTACTTCCATAGTGATACTGCCTTGGAAACCCAAGAAGGGGTTGCTATGAGTTGGGTCTGGCTCGACGGCACATAACAACAACAACTATTTTTACTTTTGTCCTTCTTATAATCATTCTTTATTCTTCCATTCCCAGGTTCTAGTTTTTAGCTTTTTTTCTTTGCCCTGTTCCTGGTTCCAATTTTTTTTTCTTTTTACCTTTCTTGTGAGTAACCCTGTTCCTTGTTTTTCTTTTTGAATTTATCCCATTTTTTTCTTCATTATTCTCCTTCTCTACTTTTTTCTCTTACTGCCCTCTCCCCAGATATTGTGGTGTTTTTTCCCCCTTTTCTATGTTTTGGTTACTGTTCCTGTGTGATTACATGGTGTGGTTTTTGTCCATTTGCTTTTTTTTTTTTTTTTTTTTTTATGGTTATTCAGATGTCATTCTTGTCCAACTGAGTGGGAGAGAGCAACAGTCCCCATAAGACACAACTACGTCTACACAACCTGCAGTTCCACTTACTGAATGAGAGTCAGCACCTCCTTTTCCACCAACAAACCTATGAAAAACAACCACCAAGAAGATCCTGACTCAACCTTAGCTGCTCTTCACTAACAGTTAACAGAGATCTAAATACAACAAAGTCACAATGTCTCGGTGACAACAGATCATCACAGTCCACACAAAGGAGAAAGATAAAGTGGTAGAAACAAGGGAGCAGGATACAGACCCAGAACACATCCCTGAGGAAGAAATAGCATTGGAACACCCTGATAAGGAATTCAAAAGAATTGTATTTAGGTATCTTCAAAGGACTGAGAGACAAATCAAAGAAAACAAAGAAAAATCCCTAGAAGAATTTTGGAAGAAAAGACAAGAACAAAATGACAAAATAAATGAAAAATTAGAAGTGATTGAAAATATACAGATAGAAATCCAGAAGATTAATACTAAATTGTCAAAAATAGATAACACATTGGAAGGGAAAAGGAGTAGAATTGATGCAATGGAAGGCAGAATTAATGAGATTGAAGACAAATGCCTGAATACTTCTTTGGAAAGGGATCAATCAGAAAAAAAGATCAAAACAAAATGAAGAAAGCCTAAGGATCATGTGGGATACCATCAAAAGGAATAACCCACATGTCATTGGAATTTGAGAACAGAAAGAGAAAAATAAAACCACTGAGAAAATTGTCCAAGATATGTTGGAAGAGAACTTTC
>NW_006921630.1:13215295-13255137 GCF_000298275.1 Orycteropus afer afer
AACTCCAGATGGATCAAAGACTTAAATATGAAACCTAAAACTATAGAGTTCCTCAAGGAAAAACTAGGGGCAAATTTAGGGGCCCTAATATATGGCATAAATAGACTATAAAGCATAACCCAAAATACACAAACAGCAGAAGAGAAACTAGATGAATGGGACCTTCTAAAAAATAACTTTTTATGTGCTTCCAAAGACTTCTCCAAAAGAGTTAAAAGAGAACCTACAGATTGGGAAAGAATATTCAGCAATGACATATCTGACAAGCGACTTATCTCTAGAATTTATAGAAAACTACACCTCAATAACAAAAAGACAAACAATCCAGTTAAAAAATGAGCAGAAGACATGCATAGACAGTCACCAAGGAGGATATTCAAGCGGCCAACAAACATGAAGAAATGCTCACAATCATTAACTATTAGAGAGATGCAAATCAAAACAACATTGAGATACCATCTTGCTCTAGCATTAATAAAGTTCAACAAGACAGAATGTAACAAATGCTGGCGAGGACATGGAGAAATTGGGACTGTCATACACTGCTGGTGGGACTGTTAAATGGTACAACCACTGTGGAAAGCAGTATGGTGATTCCTTAAAAAGTTGAAAATAGAAATATCATTTGATCCAGCCATTCCATTAGTAGGTATATATTCTAAAGAAGTGAGCACCATGACAAGAACAGACATATGCACACCCATGTTCATTGCAGCACTATTTACAATAGCAAAAAGTTGGAAACAATCTAGGTATTCATCAACTGAGGAATAGATAACCATACTGTGGTACATACGCACAATGGAATACTATGCAACACTAAAGAATAATGTAGAATCTGCAAATCACCACATAATGTGGATGAACTTGGAGGACATTACCCTGAGTGAAATACGTCAATCACAAAAGGACAAATATTGTATTAGTCCGTATTGCAAAAGTCAAGGAATGGTTTATATATGGAAGGATATTTTCTTTGTTGTTTACCAGGGGTGGGAGGGGAAGGGAGGGAATATTGTTAGATAGGTAGAGATAAGTATTGATTTGGATGAAAAGAAGGGCAATGTACCAAATGTGAGTGATCAACATGGTGGCATTAAGGAAGAGAAAGACATAGAGAGGTACACTGGAGGTGCAGACAACAAATATGAACACTCTTGCACATACAGTAGTACTGCATTGTCAGTGAAGGCAAACATGCATATACAGGTGGATAGATGGGTGGACAGGCTGAACTACTAGGTATGTCTATGCAGCAGGGAGTGTATCCAAGATCATGTGTAGGGGTGGCAGACAATGGTTCTACAAGTATATGTGTAGGTTCTGTAAGAACTCTCAGGGGTATAGTAGAGCTGACAAGGGACAAGGTTGTAGTCACTTCTTGGTCACAGCCAGCTACCCAGAGGCACTGAGTAGTTGAACCTGTGGGCTCAGAACCATAGTCACAGGGGACATCAAGCTCAATTGGCATAACATACTTCACAAAACATTGTTCCAACCTCCTACTTTGGTGAGTAGCTACTGGGATCTTAAAATCTTGCAAGCAGCCATCTAGATGCAACAATGGGTCTCTCCTCATCCAGAACAAAGAAGAATGAAGAAAACCAAAGATTCATGGAAACAATTAGTCCTCGCAACTTGTATACCATGCGATCCTCAGCCTATAAGACTATGATACCAAAAGAACTAGATGGTGTCCGGCTACCACTGTCAACCACTTGGAGGGGAGATCTATGTAGGAGATCCTGGAAAGAGAGGGAGAACAATATGGAACAAAACTCAAAATCATTTGGGAAAATATAAAAAAGGGAGACCAGGTTTGCTGGTCTGATAGAGCCTGGTGGAACCACTGAGATTATGGTCTCTAGCTGCCCTTCAGGTCTGGAATTGAACCCACACCTGTGGCTTCCAGCCAAATAAAAGACAGGCATAAGAGTTGAACATGTACCTGAGGTAGATACATCCCTTGGAGAGAACAAGAAGGGCTGGTTATGCACAGGGAGATAGCTCAGGGGGCAGGAGTGCATGGAGGGATGGACCCAGGGAAGAGCTAACTATCGGGAGGAAGTAGGAGGGGAGCTGTTGCATTGGGGTAAACTGTCAATGTCATCAGACAACGTGTATGTGAACTGCTGTATGGAAAGTATATTTGCTCTGTAAACTTTCACCCGAATCACAATTAAAAAAAAAAAAAAAAAGACATAATTAGGTGGTATCGCTGATGGGATTTAGGAATGGCTGAAATGTGGGTGAGAATAAGGTGGATTTAAGAATGATTCCCATTTTCTGGTAGATGGTAGTAGTATTCTTCAGGATAGAGAATACAAAGGATAGAGCTAATTTGGGGGGGGGGGGTGGAGTAGGAGGATGAAAGAAAAACAGTGATGTCTGTAAGTATTCAAAGAGGTGCCCAGTAACACCTAGAGCACAGGTGATCAATCTGGGCTAGAGGTGGGGGTTGGGATTCAGTTCCATAGAGATGGTGACTGAAGTGATAGAAGTAAATTAAAATAGAGAAGACAGAAAATTCCAGAATCTTAAGAATCACCAGCATTTAACATTTAATCACTTTTATGTATTTTCTTCTATTTCTTAAACCAATTACATCAGAATGGTAATTCTCTTATTTCAAGGGTTTTAATGCCAATTACAAAGAATTCTCAATCTTTCTGTTTATAGTTGTTTAAAATTCTGACTTTGAAAAGAACTCTTCAACAACTGTTTTCAACCCCTTCAACAATCTGGTTGAAAAATAGTTTTCCTCTCCTATTATTTACGGACCTATTTTCTATGAAATATTGCAGCCTTCTGATAACTGACGCATCAAGTTGATTCTGACTTACAGTAACTCCCACTGGATTTCCAAGGGAGTAAATCTTTACTAAAGTAGATTACCTCATCTTCTGCAGAGCAGCTGGTGGGTTTGAACTGCCAACCTTCTGGTTAACAGTCAAATGCCTTAGGCATTGTGTGACCAGAGCTCTTTGTCCTGAACAGCACAGAGGGGTTTTTGTTTCCTTAACCTGGAGGAAGGTCCTGTTCTGGAGGAGGGAACAGCATCCAGATTTTCTGCTGCTGAAATAATCTCCATTGCTCCTTAAAAACCCTGGACTCCTATACTTCCTGGGTTACGATTCCTGGGCTGCAGCACAGTATTTCTTAATACTTTGATATAAAAACCATCAATTGATAATGTTTTTGTGTATAAGGCTATACAAATCTGTTTAAAACTTTAAAAAAAAATTTTTTAGAACCACAATAAAAAGCTCAGAGTAATATATGACAAAACAAAGTAAAATCATTTGCTCTTAAAAGGTGATGAAATAAAATTGCTTTAATATTTTTCATTAGCATTATAAAATGGTTATTTACTGTAAGATTTGAAAGTATTTTTCCATTTAATCACAGCACACCTGCAGGTTTTTCTCAGAACACCAGTGTTGCATGTAACGCAGTACGAGAAACTCTATTGTGAGTGTTTGCGTGTGTGTTTCACAGCTTTATTAAAATATAATTTGTACAACATAAAATCCACCCATTAGAAATGTGCAATTCATTGATTTTTAGTAAATTTACAGAGTTGTGAAAATATTTCCATAATCTGGTAACACTTCCATCATCATCATAAAAATAAACCTGGTACCTGTTAGCTCGTTAGCAATCACTCCTCACTTGCCCCCAAACTATCCCCTCCCCACCATTTAGGTAACCACTAATCTGTCTGTCTCAATGAATTTGCCTTCTCTGGGCATTTCATATAAATGGAATTATATAATAAATAATATTTTGCATCTGGCTTCTTTCACATGACATAATGTTCATTCAAGGAGCTCTGGTAGCTTAGTGCCTAAAGATGCTTGACTGTTAACCAGAAGGCTGGCGGTTCAAACCCACCAGCCACTCCTTGGAAGGAAGATGGGGCAATCTACTTCCGTAGTGATACTGCCTCGGAACCCAAGGAGGAGTCGCTATGAGTCGGGTCTGACTCGACGGCACATAACAACAACAACAACAACAATCTTCATTCATATTGTAGCATATATATCAGAATTTCATTCCTTTTATAATGGAATATTTTGTTTATCCTTTCATCAGTCAATGGACATTTAAGTTATTTCCACTTTTTGACTGTTATGAATAATGTTTTTACTGATGTTTGTGTACAGGTCCCGGAGGATGTAGTTTTTCATTTTTCTTGGACATCTACCTAGGAGTTACTAGTAAATTACTAGTAAAGTTTGTATAACTTTTTAAGAAACCACCAAATTGTTTTCCAAGTGGCTGGAACAGTTTACATTTTCACAATGTATGAGAGCTCTAATTTCTCTGCACCCTGGCCAGCACTCATGTTGTGGTTGTTGAATTGTGATGGCTCACAATTCCTTGTTCAACTGTGTGGGGCTCAACAATCTTTAACTTTGAATGACAATTACAAGCAAAGAAGAAGAATGCCAGGGAAAAGTTGGTAAGTTCTATCCTTAGTCTTAAGGAAGATTGGGCAATCTACTTCCATAGTGATACTGCCTTGAAAACCCAAGGAGGGGTTGCTATGAGTCAGATCCAACTCAACAGCAGTGAGGTTTTTTTTTTTTTTAAGTTTGTTATTTTGGAGAGAGTAGGGGTCCATGAAAATAGCCTGCAAAGAATCTTGCCAAATAGGAGGCAGTGCTGGGATGCTGGGAAGCTCTGTAGCAGTGAGAACTGTCCTTGGGCTACCCAGAGAGCAGAGCGGCCACAATACTGAGCACAACCACCCTGAGTTGAAGCTGACTCAGCACTGACTAAGGGTTAGCAGCAGGCTCAACCATCACATCACAGGAGTGAAGTGGAATAGGCTAATTAGGATGTCATGGCTGTCTCATTACCTGATGTCCTTAGAAACACTAAAGTGATGGTGGCTTCACCCCACCCACCACCTGTTGCTGGGAGTGGACTCTGTCTCAGGACTATCCCATGTGTGTCAGAGTACAACTGTGTTCCATGGGGTTTTAAATAGCTGATTTTTGGAAGTAGATTGCCGATCCTTTTTTCCAAGTCACCTCTTGGTGGACTTGAACTTCCAACCTTTTGTTAGCAGCTGAGCACATGAACCATTTGCACCCTCAGGATCTCGACTGCCTTGTAGAGCTATGGTACTCTCTCTTTCTCTTTGATAACATGGGAAAGTATATGTATTTTTAAGAACTATTTTTTTTTTAAGGTGAAAATCATGACTACCATAGAAATATAAAACAGGCACATGAGATTTGTTGTGTTTAACTCATTAATTAATGAGGGAACTAGTAAGATGTCACAATTGGTTTAAAGAATTCCAAGAACCACATATAAATTGGGAATGAGGACTTCTGAAATGAATTTACAAAAAGATGCAAAATCAGTGTGCCTACAGGGCAATAATCAATTAATTTGCATTTCTATAGACAAGAATCATTTGCATATTATCTACAATTTACTCAGTTAAAAATAGAGGCAATGAGAGGCAAAGATAACCCAGATATGTGAGCTACTTAATACAGTTACTAGTTCATAGTAAGTACCATATAAGTTTTAGCTATTATTTATAATTTTTCAAAATAGTACATTAGGAGTCAAATAAGCTAGAGTTTGAATCTTATCTCAGCCACTCATTAATGAATGACTTTGGGCAAGGATATTAATCTTTCTAAGCCCAGTTTTCTCATCAATGTGGAAAACCATACCTATTTTGAGAATAAGGAGGAATAAATACAATAAATATAATAATGCATGTAAGATACTCTGTATAGGGTTTAGCACAGAGAAAGCATTCTATAGTGGTCATTCTTATTTTTATTATTACAATTGACAGTTTTAATGATGCTGAAACATCTGTTTGTGTAACAGCTATTGCTGTTTTCATTGGAGGAATAAACCAAAAAACAAAAACAAAAACAAAAAAAAAACACACTGCCATTGAGTCCATCCGAACTCATAGGGACCACCATAGGGTTTCTAAGGCTATAAATATTTATGGAAACAGAATGCCTCATCTTCCTCTTACTGAGCAGCTGGTGGGTTTGTACTACTGACCTTCTGGTTAGCTGCAAGCACCTTACCTACGTGCCACTAGAGCTCATTCCCTTTGGATGTAGTTAAAGATATAAGTTATAAATAGATTAAAAAAAAAAAAAAAACCCACCTACCACCATCGAGTTGATTCTGACTGAGTCAAGCAAAATGGTCTGGCAAAATGTTGCTTATTGTTGTTTCTGTACATGTGTCCAAAGTTAATTATTCAGTAGACCTATCTTTTTGTTTTTCTTCTTCTTTTTAAATAGACATAAGTTCATCCTTGTCCCTGGGGATGAGGGTGGGGATGGGGTGTGGGTGTGTATGCACAGTATCTGCTCCTTACGAACAAAGCACAGAACAGAAAATTTTATCAATAATTATTTATAAAACTGGCCAGTCAGCATCATGATTCATTGACTGCCCCTTCAAGAGAGACATGAATTCATAGAATGATGTGACAGACAGGAATCTTCAGGATTACCAATCTGTCTATCCCTTCAATGTTAAGTGTGTTGCCCAATGTCACACAGCTAGTCATCAGCAGAGTTGGGACCAGAAGCCAAATCTCCTCATTCCCAAGATAATTTTCTCTGAATTTCTCTACATCATAGCCTCATCTAGTTGACAATAAATAGATAGCACAGCTAGCCTTCCTCTGTATATATTTAACTGAGAAATAAAGACCCATAGTGAAAGAGGTAAACTTCTCTGCAGCACTTGAGACAGATTCCACATGCTGGAAAAGCAGGTTTCACTTGACCAGAGCTGAGGAACCAATGTCCAGAGTGGACTGAGTGACCTATGTGTCTGCAGCAGCTCATGATTTATTAACTGCTACTGGTGCCTATAAAATATTCATCCACTTTTTCCTACAGTGACTGCTCCACTGCATCAATAAACCATGGCTCCCCCATCTGTTTAGGTGCACAGCTTGGAGAAGAAAAGCTTCACAATATTGAAAAGATGACTTTTTCATGTTCAGTCCAGAGGCACAACATCCATTAACTTCTTGGTTTGTTGTCTTTTTCCTAAAACCATAGCCATAAATGTCTCCCTGGGCTCATGGTCAGGGAGAAGTCCTGCTCCTTTATAAGTAAAGGCTAAAATATCCAGAGAGAAGAAGGAAAAACTTCACGGGATTGGCTTGCTTGTTGTAACACCATCATACCCACCCCTCTAACACTCATATAAGCAGTAAAGCAGGGCATGGGGAGCCAGCGGGTATTGCCTGACAAAGAGGCTTCCTGTTCCTGAGGTCTAGTATCAAGCACTGAATTTGGGTTACTACATGCAGCCTACCTCTTGTGATCTGAACTCCACTCACCAGGAGCACAAAGAGTAATCTCTCTGCTCCATGTCCCTACTTTCACTTCCTTTTAGCTCCTTTGTAAGTCCCTCTTCTTCTGCTCACCCTTAACTGTGATTGTGACCCTTCGTTCCTCATCTGTTCTCACTGTATTTATTCCCCATAGGTGATTGTATCCATGACCATGCATTGCATTCTCATTCATCAATAATCATTTCCAAATCTCTAGTCTAGTCCAGAACTTTCTCTCACTTTCTTTCTCTCTCTCTCTTTTCATTACAAATCTACATAGCAACTATATATGGATGGCCTATTGCCCCTCAAACTCAATACGTCCCAAATTGAACTTGCTCAATTTATTACTCTTGCTCACCAAATCTGCTCCACTGCTATGTCTTATCTTTGAGAAAAGAACCTCTACCATGTTACCTAAGTCTGGAGACCTGGAAGTCATCCTCAAGTCTCTCCTCTTCCTTACTTCCCTGTTTTTCACCTCATATTTATATTGCTGCTAATTATTGGAGCAAAATTTTGTGGCTTAAAACACCATAATCATTTGCCTTGTTCATGAATTTATAATTCAAGCACAGCTTGGCAGGGATAACTCGTCTCTGCTCCATGAAATGTCAACTGGGATGTCTTGACTGAGGATCCATTTCCAAGATGGTTCATTCACATGGCTATCAAGATGGTGCTGCCTGTCAGCTGGGAACTCAGCCAGGGCATTTGGCCAGTGGGCCTCAGTTCCTCTCCATTTGGGCCTTTCCATGGGACTCCTTGGGCTTCCTCACAGCTTGGTGGCTAGAATCCAAGAGTGTGTTTCCAAGAGACAGGAAATAGAACACACTGGTTTCTTAAAGCCTGGAACTGAAAACAACACAGCACTACTTTTGTTATATTCTATTGGTCATATAGTTACCGAGCCCACCCAGATTCAAAGGAAGGAAACAAACTCACCTATTGAGAGGAAATGTCAAAGAATCAGAGCCAACTTTAATCTGTCAAACCTGCATCCAATCAAACCTCTTACAATCCACTCCCTGCTTCTGTGCCTATTCACACACTGTCCTTTGATCTTGAATACTTTTCTCTACCTTGTCTTATTTCCTGCTCATTATTCAAGATTCTGTTCAAGAGTTATCTCCCAAAATCTTTCCTAAGCCTATCCCCTTGGGGTGTAACATAACACCTTAGTTAAACCACACAAACAAACAAACAAACAAACTCACTGCTGTGGAGTCAATTCAACTCATTAGCGACCCCTCCTTGAGTTTCTGAAGCAGTATCACTACAGAAGTAGATTGCCCAGCCCTCTTTCTGAGCAGTGGCTGGTGGGTTTGAACTGCCAGCCTTCTGGTTAGCAGTCAATTGCTGGTTAGCATTTATTATTCTGCATTGTAGTTCTTCAATGTTACGTCTTGCCCACAAGACTGTGAGTGCCATGGAGTCAGGAGTAGGTTTTATTCATTGTTATGTCCCCAGAACCAAGCACAGAGCCAGGCAGAGTAAAGGACCTTGGCAAACATTTATTGAATGGGTAAATATTTTCTTATTTTAACCTTTCAAATGGCTTGTAAGGTGGCAGAAGTTGAGTATAATTCCTATCTTACTGCCTATAACTTCTTTATCTCAGATAAATAATCATGGCAAAGAGTAATTAAAGATTTTATTACCTAGGGTCACTCAGACAAGAACATCATAGTTTATAGGACTTCAGTTCCCTAAAGTAAATTGAACATCATCCATCTAGGGACAAAGTCAAGAAGGCCAAAAAAAAAAAAAAATTCCAACCATGAATGGACTAAGTTGTTTAGAAGAAAATGCCTCTGAAGTTACCCACTCTATTCTGTGTTTACTGGGGGAGTACAAATGTTCTTCTGCACACTGCCAGGAAACAGATAAATAACATTAGAAGAGATGAAAGAGGATCTAACAGGATCTGTTAAAATAGAGAGTGGACAAGGTACAGGTGCAAAAGGAAAGGTGGATCTAATATAGACTCATAAAATGATGGTGGGAGACTCAAAATGACAGTGGGAGAGCAAGAGTTTGCTAGTGATTCTCAAGTGACTCTTCAGAGCAGAGGAACAGCTATTATCAGAGACAGAGGCTGGGTCTAGGGGGGCAAGTGTTTGGGTCAATTGGCTAAATCATTGGCATTAAAACCTCAGCTGAGATAAAATATCCCTCAAGGACATTTGACTTCTCGTGCTCTAATTTTATGCTTAACAAGTCCCTTCTGTTCACTGATTTGGTTTCACATATGTCTTTTTATTAGGAAAATATTCTCCTGATAGTAGATATGGCTAGTCAAGTCATTGGAAAGAAACTTTCCTCACTGCAAATTCATACATTGGTAGTGAAGCTTTCCTTTCAAACTGGTTTATTTTAAATTTGATTAATTTGAAAAGATTCCCTGCACATTGATGAAAGGATTGTTTATTTCATTTTTATTATCTTAATTTTTTTAAAAGCACACAAATAATTCATATATATTTTCTCATTGTAAGAGAGCTAAACAGCTGAAGTAAAATATACATGAAAGCCCCCATCCCATGCCCATCCTCAAAGATCTTAATTGTTATGAATTCATTATGCTGCCTTCAGTCCCTTTTCTCTACACTTACTTATAGAGAGCATGTGTATTTATGGATTTATAAATGTTCCTTTTTATTTTTATGCAGATTGGATAACGCTGTACTTTTTTTTTCACTACCTGTATGCTCTCAAGCTTTTCCTAGATTGAGCCACAAAACTCTGCCTTGTTTTTTTTTTTTTTTTTTGTGGTGGCATATTCTTTTCATAGGGTTATGTAATTATTACACTTTTGATGGATAATTTTCTCCTTTTTCAGTTTTTCACTATAGCAATCTTTGGATCATACTTTTTGGCAAGTGTGAATGTTTTTCTATAGGATATCATAGAAGTGGAATTGCTGTATTTGATAGGCAGAATAATGATCCCCTGTTAGGATATCTACACCCTAATTCCCAGAATCTTGAATGTATTATTTTACCTTTCAATGGGCTCAACGTCATCATAATGCAACACAATGCAAGGCACTGCTGTGGAGTTGGACCCGACTCATAGAGATCCCTCCTTGGGTTTCTGAGGTGGTATCACTATGGAAGTAGATTGTCCAACCTTCGTAGGGGTCCTTAAAAGGGGAAGAGGGAATCAGAAGACAGAACCAAAGAGACAGCAGCATGAGAAAGACTTGTCCAAATGTTGTTGGCTTTGAAGATGGAGGAAGAGGACCATAAACCAAGAAAGGTAGGTAGCTTCTAGAAGCAGGAAAGCCTAAGGAAATAGATCCTCTTCTAGAGCCTCCAGAAAGAAACATAACCTTGTTGACACTTGATTTTAGCTTCCCACCCATTGCTGTCCAGTCAGATCTGACTCATAACTACCTCTCCTTCAGTTTCTGAGGCCGTATCACTATGGAAGTAGATTGTCCAACCTTCCTTCCAAGGAGTGGCTGGTGGGTTTAAACCGCCAGCCTTCTGGTTAATAGTCACATGCCTTAGGCACTTCACCACCAGAGCTCCCCATTTCAGAATTCTGATCTCCAATACTGTAAGATAACAAATTTACATAGTTTCAATCCTTCAGATTTACAGTAACTTGTGGCCAATGAGGAGGCTGTTGTACTATAGCCACCATAGAAAACTAAAATGCTGGGTCACAGGAAAATTATATTGATGAAAATGGTTTTTATACACACACACACAAATCTTTTGAAATTTGCAAGAATGCCCATTTTCCCACATCCTTACCAACTCTGTATTTTATCAGTCTTTATAATTTTTAGTAATATAATAAGTGAAAAATATTATGTAGCTTTGTTTTTGAGACAGATTCTTTTTATATGCTTAATTCCACATTTGTGTATTGGATATTTATTTCTCATCAATTTTATACAAAGTTAATTATCTTTGTTTCATACTGACTTATAGATGCTCTTTAGGTATTGTTACTCCTAATCCTTTGCCTATTGTATATGCTGCAAATATTTTCTACCAATTTGTCACATATGTGACTTGTTTACTTGTCCTGTAGATGTTTTTGTTGTTGCTGTTGTTTTTATTTAGTTAAACTTGTGAGACATTTCATTTATGACTAAGTTTTATGTCTTGTTTAGGAAGAAAAAATAGTATCTTAACTTGAAAAACTGCAGATATGGCCTGTCTGACCTTAGTAATAAATAACCTGAGTAACCTTGAGCAAGACCCTACACTTATTTGAGCCTTAGTTTCCCTAACAAAGTAATGAATTTTCATTGAAAAATTATTTTGATAACAAAAAAATTATTATGCTCTGCCTAGATGCTGAGGAGACATGAGTGGATATGACTTTTAAGGTACTTACAGTTTAATGGAAGAAACAAACAATGAAACAGCATACCATTAACAACAGATAATGATATGTTCTCTGGTAGAGGTTTGTGCAGGATCTCATGGGAGTAAATAGGAGTAAGCCCCTCATCCAGACCATGAAGTTCCATAGGGGTTGTTTAGGTGAGGCAGGAGAACAGGAAAGGCACACTGGGATGACAGAGCTGCAGATACAGAGGCTTGTGGGCAAAAACAAGGAGAGCCAACAGTTGATAGAGTGGCGGTGATACTGGAGGTGAGGGAAGAGTCTGGAGAGGCAGGCAAGACATTTCATTCCATATCACACAGGATTTTTTTTTTTTTTTTTTTGTCTGATAACACTAGAAAGCCTTTGGAATTTGAAGCCTAGGGGGGAGATCATTGGGCTGGCCTTTAATTGAGACCCCTTTCACTATTCTGTGGGGCTGAAAGTGGACATGATCTGAGGCAGGGAGGCCAAAGAGGAGGCTGTTGTACTCCATCTCCAGGAAGGAGATGACAAGAGCTCACAGTGGTGACAGAGGAGATGACACACTAGACAGAGTTGAGAGATTTGTGCACCTGGCTTTCCCATCAAGCCTATGTGCTCTGAGTTTATATATATATAACCCAAAAAAAAAAAAATTCACTGCTGTTGAGCCAATTCTGACTCATAGAGACCCCTCCTGGGGTTTTCGAAGTGGTATCTCTAAGGAAGTAGATTGCCCAGTCTTCCTTCTGAGGAGTGGCTGGTGGGTTTGAACTGCTAGCCTTCTGGTTAGCAGTCAAATGCCTTAGGCACTATGCCACCAGAGTGCCATATATATATACATATATATATATATATATATATATATATATATATATATATATATATATATAATGTTTTTCTGGGTGAAGGTTCTTTTGTAAACTACAAAACTGCACTTAACACTTAACAGTGCAATTGCAGGCACTATGACAGGCCGGTGAGTGGTGATATTTCTGAAGAGAAAACCCTTTCAGAAAAAAGTAAAACTCACTAAACTTAAAGTATAAAATAATTGTTTATTCAAATCATGCTTATTTTATGCTTCATATTTTGTTTTTTTAATATGACTGTGAATATATAGTCCAAGCATCAGACTGTCTACCCTCTCTTTGCTTCTTTTGTTGTTAGCTGCCATCGAGTCGTTCCAACTCATGGTGACTTTATGTACAATAGAACAAAATACTATGCAGTCCTGCATCATTCTTACAACTGCCAGTATGTTTGAGTCCATTACTGCAGCTTCTTTGCCAATCCATCTCACCAAGGACCAAGGGTCTCATGCCTTCGCTGGTCCTCCACTTCACCAAGCATTATATCCTCCTTTATTGATTGATTCCTCCTGATGACTTGTCCAAAGCAAATGAGTCAGAAAATTTTCTGTTATGATCCATAAGGTTTTCATTGGCTAGCTTTCAGAAGTAGATTTAGGCCTCTTTTCCTAGTCTTTGTCAGGAAGCTCCATTGAAACCTGTCCACCATGGGTGAACTTGCTGGTATTTGAAATACCAGTTTCTAGCAGTACAGCAACATGAAAACCACCACAGTATGACAAACTGACAGATTGGGTGGTAGCCTTATCTCTTTAGTGTTGTTATTAGGTGCTATAGAGTTGGTTCCAACAGACACTATACGTACAACAGAATGAGGCAGTGCCCAGTCCTGCACCATCCTCACAATCATTGCTATGCTTGAACCCATTGTTGCAGCCACTGTGTCAACTCACACTGTAATGAATTACTTAATATGGTCCTTCTAGCCACAGTCCTGCATTTTATGATGTATTGTAAATCCTAGCTTATATGTTGGTGGTTATGGTCCATTTTGGAGTGAGTTGTCGCAATATTAATGATAGGATGTGTCTTGAGTCACCGCATTACTAGAGGATGAGACTCAAGTCACTGCCCTTAGTTTCCTTGAGGGTATGGTCTGCATCCAATATATATGAATGCTCTAGCAAAGTTCTCTCTCTTGCTCTGGATCCTGCTTCTGGTTCATCATCACCTGACTTCCGGTTCTTAGGACTTGCTCCAGCAGCCTGTCATCTGACTTTATTCACCTACTTCTGCAGCCTTGTGAGCAAGCTAGCTGTTGTCTGAACTGTTGATATGGGTTCATCAGCCCCTGCAACCACACATGTGAGGAGAATCCTCCAGACTGACCCGACAACTACTTGAGCCGTTTCCTTGGCAGTTTTTTAGTTCTGAGACATTGTAGTGAATTATGGAACCCTAAGACAGAAGCAAACTGAGGGGTGGAGGAGGAGTTGATGTTAGAGATGATGGAGTAGGACAACACTGAGGAAATTTGGACACTTGGGAAGTCTTTAAACTCTGCCTCCTAGGGACCAGCCTTGGGCTGATCCTTCTAAAATAAATTATTCACGCACATCTCTTTGAGGGTTTTCTTTTTCTCTGACCTTCTGTTTTACTAAGCATGATGTCCTTCTCCAGGGACTGTTCCTTCCTAATAACATATCCAAAGAATGTGAGACAAAGTCTCACCATCCTCTCTTCTAAGGAGCATTCTGGCTGTACTTTGTCCAAGACAGATTTATTCATTCTTCCAGCAGTCCATGGTATATTCAATATTCTTTGCCAACACACAATTCAAATGCATAAGTTCTTCTTTAGTCTTCCTTATTCATTGCCCAGATTTCAAATGCATATGAGATGATTGAAAATACCATGGCTAGGGTCAGGCATGGGAGCTCTGGTAGCATAGTGCCTAAGGCACTTGACTGCTAACCAGAAGGCTGGCGGTTCAAACCCACCAGCCACTCCTCGGAAGGAAGATGGGGCAATCTACTTCTGTAGTGATACTACCTTGGAAACCCAAGGAGGAGTCACTATGAGTTGGGTCCAACTCGATGGCACATAACAACAACAACAGGGTCAGGCACACCTTAGTCTTCAAAGTGACATCTTTGCTCTTTTGCAGCAGATTTGTGAAGTGCGATACATCATTTGATTTCTTGATTGCTGCTTCAATAGGCATTGATTGTGGATCCAAGTAAAATGAAATCCTTGATAAGTTCAATCTTTTCTCCATTTATCATGATGTTGCTTACTGGTCCAGTTGTGAGTACATTTGTTTTCTTTATGTTGAGATGTAATCCATACTAAACGCAATGCAATGCAACCACTGCCATGGAGTCGGATGCGACTCACAGCGACCTCTCCTTGGGTTTCTGAAGTGGTATCACTACAGAAGTAGATTGCCCAACCTTGCTTCCAAGGAGTAGCTGGTGGGTTTGAACTGCCAGCCTTCTGGTTAGCCGTCAAGTGCCTTAGGCACTATGATAGGAGTCTGAAATCAGCAGGACCATGCACTCTCTGAAGGCTCCATGGGAACATCCTTCCTCCTGTCAGCTTCTGGTGGTTGCCAGCAATTCTTTGTGCTCTTTGGCTTTTAAATTCATCACCCCAGTCTCTGCCTTCAACTTTGCATGGCTGTCTTCTCTCTGTGTCTTTATATCTCTTCTCATTTTGTAAGGACACCAGTCATATTGGAGTAGGGTGGACCCTAGTCCAACATAATCTCATCTTAACTTATTATATCTTCAAAGACTCTATTTCTAATCAAAGTTATATTCACAGGTACTAGATTTAGGACTTCAACATAGCTTTTTTGGGTACAGAATTCAACCCATTACTCTAGGACAAAGCCTGATGCAGTCCTTGGTACCATTTGATTGACAATAATTTCATCTATTTCTGTTTCTCATGGTTAAAAGCAGTAGCTAAGTGCTTTGGCATAAAGATGCCCAATCCCATTCATGGGACATCTGGTTTTAGTTGGAAGCATGTAGAATGGGTAAAGGAAGAACGGGAAATACATTCAAAGTTGTAATAATAATCTTGGTCGGAGGGAGTGTATGGATTTATGCAATTCAAGGTCTAAATGCTTCAGCCTCCCAAACTAGATCCTATTGCATCCCACTGCCCCTGGCCAAGGAGTGTCATAAGCCAGGAGATTCAGTGATCAGGTCCAGGTGAGTTTTGAGCTTTGTTTTGAAGAAGGGGAGAAACAAGATGTGGAAGAAAGAAGGAGCAGTATCATTTTTGGAGGAAGGAGAGGTGGGAACAATCTCTTATAACATCCTAGGTGTTAAGTGCATCTGATAAGGAGATAGTGTTAAACCTACAGATCCTACTAGGGAGGAGGTCCTTTATCCACCATTTCTTCAGGGAATTTTAGTGTTTAACCTGCAATCATTTCAGCATTGTGAACTGTTAACCTTTGAGTTTTTAAATGGTGACAGTCTCCATTACAATGGTCTCCAGTTCCATTAGGAATTGGGAACTGAGGACAGACAGGACTGACATGGACTGGATGATGGAAACCTAACCCTTCCTTTAGAGCTAGAAAGAGTTGCCCATGTCACAACCAGGAGCATCAGCTGGGCACCATTGGGCCATTTGAAGCTTGACAGCCTTTGCTGAATTATTGATGATCCTCACTACCTCGGGATCTCCCCCTCGTTAACAAATCGCACTTCATATTAAAATTTAAAGAGGTAAATGAGTGCAATCTCTCTCCCTATTACTCCCCTCTTCTTTTGCCATCTGAGCTCTAATTTTTAAGTCAATCAGTCTGAAAGGCTCCTCTTGGGAGATGGCACAGCTCATAGAGCCACGTCCGGGACAGAAAAGATGAGGGCCGTGAGTGAGACTGTGACCTGAGTCCTGAGTCCACTAATGGAGTCTGTGTGACTCTCGCCAGTTGAACACTCACTCACTCTGATCCACTGAAACATGTAAGAGGAAATGTCCCCTTACTGGGACAGCAAAAGCCTTGCCCAGTTTGCCACATTTCAGACGTTGGCCTAAGGCAGAGAATGGAAACTTCTAGGTTATGGTCCAAGTTTGGACTTTAGATGTTTTGTTTAGCCTGCAGAGTAGTTCTTTGTTTGTTTTTGTTTTTATGAAAAGAGTTGCTAACATTTAAAAATTAATTAATTAATTAATTTTAGAAAAGGAGGTTTTACAGAAATATTGGATTTTCTGGCTTCTCTTGAGACATTGTAGGACTTGGGCTGTCTCTGCATGGTAGCACATCCTGGTGCTGATGGTGGCTGCTTCTCCAAATGAGTCATGACCTCTTTGCTTTGTTACAGTTCCCACCTATTATGTTTGATTCTGTGGCATCTGGTCCCAAGAAAGGATAGCAAAGAAGTTTTTCTGTGTGCCAACTAAAGTCTGTTAGTAGGACTGCCTGTGGTACCATGTAAGTCTGAAGTCAGTTGTGGTAGATTGCTTTAAAGTTTGCAATTATTCACTTCCTCTCCCTGTTGTTCAAAAGCTTTTGATCAAAGAAGAGGATTACACAACCCTGGTCATTAGCATGTGATGTGTATACGGATCATTTAAGAAGAAGTATGTTTTTCCATCAGCTATCTGGCTCTCTCCTTCTGCCATAGGGATAGCATACCCCATGATCCTTTAGCATGGATCCTAGAAGGAAAGGATATATGGAGCAGACTAGTCTGGAACAGAGCTGCAGCCAATCCCCAGCCTCCATTCCCATGAGTGAACAGTAAATGTTATTGTAAGTCACTGAGAATTAGGGGTTATTTTTTACTGCAGTAAGACTAACTAATACAGTAAGACTAGGCTTTGTAAGACAGCATACTGTCATGAAAAACACTGCTTTCCTATTTTTTGAACAGAGAAAATGATGGCATTAGAAAATTCCTAAACATTAATTTTAATTGTCTTCCATTTAAAAAAATAACTTCAGAGGATTCTGGAAAGACCACGGTAGGGGGAACAAAAGAGCTGGTTTGAATTTCTGAATGTACACTTAACTATGTCATAAAGTTATGAATTATTTGTTATTATAGATAATTGTATTTTTAAAATCATATGTGTATTGAGTTTATATTACATTAGTTTCATTTTCTAATAGTACAGGGGGCATTACAGAATATTAATTATGTAAAGGGGATCTAGAGTTTTAACTACCTCCTTTTTATGAGGATCAAATGATCTAAAATATTTAAAAATGCTTTGTCAGTATAAAGTGATTACAAATTCTAGATTTTACTAGTTTTGTAATAACACGACAGCTTTTTCTCATTTTCTCCAAATAGAAGGTAGGTCAGGTATAACCATCTCCACTTGACAGCTATGGAGACTAAGGCAGTGAACAGTTAAGTTAGTAAAGTTAAGTTAAAGTAAGTTAACTTAAAGTAAGTTAACTTAGTAAGTTAGTTAAGGGAAGAACTGAGGAAGGGTCAGTTTATCACCCAATCTCCTGACTACCAGCTCTCTGTCCTTTGCCTTACTCAAAAAGGACAACTAGGAGCTTTTGACCAAATTTGTAAATACAGAGATTTTTAGTCTAATGAGTCAATTATAATGAAATATGCCCTGTTCAGGTTTCTTGGAAGTAGTCAAAACCTAATCAACCTTGATATCTACTTCCATATTTACCTTCTACATCCTTTGGCCTACAGCATTGATTCTAATTTACATTTTCTGTTCATAATGTCAATATTCACCAGCCCCTTACAATTCTTGATTAACCTGGTCATCCTCTGGTGGGAGGAATGGTAGTTATTCTTCTTTAAGATGTTCAAGGTGTAATTTGTACACGGACCATATATGTTTGAAAATATCGGTACAGAGAGTTAAATTCCAAGAGTAAGAATTTTTATAGTTTGATATCTTTCAGTATTTTGGACTGCATTGTGTGTTATGATGCCAGGTCATCCCTTTGGATTTTAAGAGCATTTTTACCATCTGGCAGGCACCTCCATATCATGTCCCATGGTGGCAGCAAACTGCCTGTTGACAGGCACTTTGAAGGACAGGGATCTAAACTAAATGCATGGTGCTTTCTGGTGCACCATCCTTTTAGGAGGTGCTCGTTTGGGGCAGAAGGTGGGTTCTTGGTTAGACATCTTCTGCTCTTGGGGTTCTGGATGTCTTCTGCAGCACATGCATCCTGGAATACTCAAGGATTTGGGAATGCCATGTCAGTTGCTCACAAGGACAGGCAGGCTATGTGGTAGGATCCTTGCTTTGGAACCAGTATGCATTTATGATAACTTCCATTCCCTGTGTTCACTTTTCTGAAACTGAGTTTATTATCTGGCCCCTTTGGATAATGGAAATCCTTCCCATTGACTTCAATTTTTATTTATTTTATTTATTTATTTTTAACTCTACTGGAACAGAGAAGCATTGATGTTTCAGTGGTAGAGTTATTGCTCCTTGGCCAATGCACTTCAAGTGCAGCCACCACCCATCTGCCATTGGATGCTTGTGTCTTGCTATCATGCTGAACAGGTTTCAGCAGTGCTTTGACTGAGATGGACTGAAAAAGGCCTGGTGAGCTACTTCCAAATATCAGCCAATAAAAATCACAATGGTCCAATTCACAGTCCTTCAGGGGATTGCTCAGGACCAGGTAGTATTTTGTATCATTGTGCAGGGGATTTCTATGAGTTAGGGACTGACTTGATGACAGCTAACAACAACAGCTAGATCACAATCCCTGCCCTTATGAAGTGGTCAGGGACCACTAGGTTGTGGAGGTATTTCCCAGGGGCTGGGAAGAGCTCTGAAGAGATGTTTGGGGTGAAAGTACTGAGGCCAGAGGTTATCCTTATCTGCAGAGGAATTCACACCCACAGGCACCAACTCATTCCCAGTGTCATGACGCAAATAGTCCTTTCCACACCATCCCCACCAGAGACCAGCATTAGCTTATATTTTTTACAATTCCCCCTCGTGTTAGTATTTCTTAAAGCCTCAAGACCATTGGTAATTTTATTTTATTTTTTTAGAAACAAAAGGACCTCAAAGGAACATACTCAGCATAGTGTCCCCACCTCAAAAGTCAACTATAAACCAATACCCACCTCTATTCCACCTCAGTGGCCATCACCTGTTTCCTATCCACAAGGAAAAGAAGTGCTTCCTGTTTAAGAGGCTACAACCCCCTTATCCTCTCGTCACAGCATTTCTGGTCTTCTTTTCCCCAGGAGGCTTACTGAGATCTTACACACAAGAGATCAATGTTAGGCTATCTCTCACCCCCACTCCAACCCCATATGATGAAAGTAATTAAAACACCATTCCTAATATTGCACATAAACTCTAGAATTTATAAAGTAGCTTTGAACACATGATCCCATCTGCCTTTACCTTGGCATCTTTTAAGGCAGGATTGTGGGTGGTATGAATGATTAACTCACTTGGCTGCTAACCAAAAGGTTAGAGGTTCAAGTCCACTCAAATTCTCCTCAAAACAAAAGCCTGGCAGTGTACTTCTGAAAAATCAACCACTGAAAACCCTATTGAGCATGGTTCTACTCTGACACACATGGGGTCAGCAGGAGTCAGAGTCTGGTTTTAACGTACAAGACAGCCATGACCCACAGGTTTCAAGACTTGCCAAGGCCTCACTACCAGGAAGCTGCAGAACCAGAACTTAAGTGAGGCCTTTCACTTTGAGTCCCATCTCTTCCTGCCATGGTTGGCCTCCTTGGGTCTGTGAATTCTCATATACGACCTTGGGGTTGCCACAGACTCCCATTATCCCTCCTCCTCTGCTGGTCCAGACCAGGCTTTTAGCTCAAATTGCTCCAAACACACCAGGGATCCTCCTTCCATATTGTATCCTTCTTTTCTCTACAATGTTACAGAGCATATATTTTAAAAAACTGTTTCTTTTATGGCCTTGTCTGATGGAGGGTAAAGAAAGTGATGATTTTCTCTCTTTCCCAGCCTCCTAAGAAGATGTCATAATTGTGTGACTTCTCTTCCACAAGTCTTTTCAATGACTCCTTATGACCCACCTGATCTACCTATACTCTTCAGCCCACCATGCAAGCCCTTCCTCCAAACCTATTTCTAATCTTACCACTGTACCTTGCTGTTGTTGTTGTTGCTATGTACTGTCGAGTCAGACCCTACTTATAGCGACCCCTCCTTGGGTTTCTGAGGTGGTATCACTACGGAAGTAGATTGCCCCATCTTCCTTCCGAGGAGTGGCTGGTGGGTTTGAACCGCCAGCCTTCTGGTTAGCAGTCAAGTGCCTTAGGCACTATGCTACCACTCTACCTTATAAATCCTGAACTCTAGTCATCTTTCTTTGCTCTGTGTCCCTCACATTCAACTCAGAGCTTCAAGGTCCTGCCTCCTGCAGGTGCTGTCTGACTCCTCTCCACTCTTCAGGCCCAGCACTTGTTTTGTAACTTTTATAAGCATCGGATACTGGGCTGTCTGGTTAGTTTTATGCACATATGTGTATATGAGCTCAATTACTAGTGGGGACAATCCTTGAGGGAAGGGACCCCAGTTTGAACATTTCATGTCTTGCCTTTTGCTGCCCCTTGCACATAACTGACGTCGAAGTATCACTGGTTCAGTGACTGAGTGAGTAAATCATATTCAGCATCTTGACTCTGACTGCTGTTTCATTGGCAACCTGTCCTGTGGCCTTGACTCCCACTCTGTGGAGAACTGAAAGAATCCCAGTATCTACTTCTCAGAAAGATTCCCCAACAGTCTATTGTGTGTGGTGGCAGTCACAGAGCACTCAAAGACCAGATGGTCTCATTGCTCATTGATTATCCAAAATAGCAAAGTGCAAGAGGAACAGTTTAAAATTTATTGGAAGATGATCTGAGATCTAAGTACGTACTCAGGAAATACAGTAAATAGTAGCTACTATTATGATGTAAGACTATAAATATTATAACCCAGAGAGAAAGGAAAAGATCAGAGCCAAAATGAAAGGATTTTTCCCCCTTCTTTTTTTGCATTTTTTCCCCCTTCCTCTTAATCCCTTCCTGACTCTAGCAGGTTATGGACAGAGGGAGCCACATTGCTTAGAGAAGGAAGGCAGAGAGGCTGAGAATAAGGCACAGGTGCATAAGCATGCACCATAATTATCTCATTAATATCAAAACCAGTAGGGAACACGCTCATTCCAGAGGGCAGGGCTGGGCCAGACTCCTTTCCTAGGCCTCCCACCAGCATTGCAATTCTTCTGTGCCATGGGGCTGGCTCACTCTTTCTGCAGCCCCTGTGGTTTTGGGAGAGTCGTGACCACCAGAGAGCCTGCATCTAATGCCACCTTCCAGTTTCACCACCCTGTAATTGCTTTAGGTTCTGGCACAACACTAGCTCATATTAGCCTCACATCTGTTGCCCCATTGTAGGAAGGCTGTCCTAGAGTCCTGCCTTAGAGATGAAGGACTGACATATGGAGACATTACATGACTTACCAAAGCTGTTTTGGTGTATAAGATAGTGAGGTAAAAAGTGGGAAGAGATCAAGCTCTCAGAGATATAAGCTTTCCTTGGAGTAATCCAAAGAAAACTTTAATTTGTGATTCTTCCCCACTGCCTTCTTATCACTTCTTAATTCTAGTCTGCAGGAAAGCAAGATGTCTCCACACTGCTTATAGGGCAAGATCCTGCTCATAAACATGTGCCATTTCTACCAGACCACACTGATTCCTTCCCCTTAATGAAAGCCACCAGGACCTCCTCTGAGTTAAAGGAATAGAGACAGCCAGACTGTTGGGAGTGACTTACTCAAAGTTACCAAGCACATTGGTGGCCCAATCAAGAATTATATTGAGAGCAGCTGATGCAAGGGTCTGTCCTCCAGCCCTCAGCCTGGGCCGATAAGTAACTCTTGATGGCATACTTTTCTCTTTAGCTCCTATGACAGCACTTAACTGGTGTTTTCTTATTTCATTACTTTCCATGTAAACTGCTTCTACAGATGTGCCCTCACTGTTTGCAGCATTTATAGTTTCCTTGGTAGATTTCCTAGGAAATGCAAGTGCCATGTCATTTCACAAGCATATGTAGAAAGAAGGTTGGTGATTCAAACCCGCCAGCCACTCCATGGAAGCAAGACTGGGCAATCTACTTCTGTAAAGATTTACAGCTTCAGAAACTCAATGGAGATCTCTACAAGTCAGAATTGACTCAATGGCAGTGGGTTTGGTTTTGGTTTTGGTAAGTAGAAGGAGCACTGATGGCGCAGTGATTAAGCACTCAGCTGCTAACCAATAGGTCAGTAGTTCAAACCCACTAGCCACTCCACAGGCAAATGATGTGGCAGTCTGCTTCTATAAAGATTACAGCCTAGGAAACCCTATGGAGTAGTTCTACTCTTTCCTATAGGGTCACTGTGAATTGGAATCAACTCAACGGCACACAACAACTCTGCCTGTGCCTCATAGTAACTGTGTGACCTTGGCCAAATTGCTTAACTTCACTATGCCTCACTTACCTCAACCAGAATAAGGACATAATAATTGGTACCTACTTCATAGGGTTGTTGTGAGGTTTAAATGAGTCAGTGTCTATAAAGCACCTAACATATGCTTAGCATTTCTTTATCTCTCAGTACAGTAAGAGTAGTCAGCAAAGTTGAACTCACTCAGATGTCTAGAATTCTGGGACTAGTCCATTCATACCTCATGGCATTTGACAAGTTGATCTTAAAATTTATATTGTACAACAAAAGACAAAGAATAACAAAGGGCAGTTTAAAAAAAGAAGAAGAAGACAGTGGGAAATTGGCTTTTCCAAGTATCAAGACTTATTATAGTGCTATAATAATTAACACATAGTAATTAAGACAGATGGTACTCGTGCAGGGATAGAAAAAATAAAACAATAGAATAGAAGAGGGAAAAATCATATCAAATGAAAATTTGATATGACAGGATAAGAAAGGGATGAACAATTAGTCATCTATATGGAGAGGAATAAAAACACATTACACACAAAAAATCAATTCTAAGCATAATTAAAAGCTTTATGTGAAAGCAAAAATGTAATACCTTTAGAAGAAAATATAAGGAAGCAACTTTGACTTAAGGGCTAGGGAAAGATTCCTTCAACAATTCATAAAAACATGAACAATATAGGAAAATAGTGACAAATTTGACTATATTAGCAGTAAGTTTAAAACATCTCTAAATGAAAAATGCCATAAACAAAGATTAAAGATAAACCTGAGACTAGGAAAATACTAGACGCACCAATTATTGATGCTCATCTAGTAACCAGAATTTTAAAAAAGAAAAATACAATAAAGAAAAAAATAGAAAAATACCAAAACACAAAATGATATTTGTTAATTGCCAATAAACTCATGAAAAGGTGGTCAAGGTCCCCAGTAACTAATAAACTACAAGTCCAAACAACAATAAGATACCATTATTCACTCATCAAATTGGCCAAAACTAAATAGTCTGATCATAACAAATGTAAGCAAGGATATGAATAGATGAGTGTTCTCCCATACTGCTTATAAACATAGTTATAACCACGGGGAGCCAAAGATTCCACTTCTAGGCATATAATCTTATAAAATTCTTTGTCATCTACTCAGGGAGATTTATAGAAGAGTGTTGATTGAAACATTGATAGTAATAGAAGGTGAAAAAGAGAAAATTAACTAAATGACCATCTAGGTGAATAAATAAAATGTGGTTTGTTGTTGTTGTTGTTGTTATGTGCCATTGAGTCGGGCCTGACTCATGGCTACCCCTCCTTGGGTTTCCGAGGCAGTATCACTATGGAAGTAGATTGCCAAACCTTCCTTCCGAGGAGTGGTTGGTGGATTTGAACCGCCAGCCTTCTGGTTAGCAGTCAAGTGCCTCAGGCACTATGCTACCAGAGCTCTCATAAAATGTAGTAGAGTCATACAATGAATACTATGTAGGATTTAAAATGAATGTACTTTAATGACATGTACTAAAATATATATATCTCAATGAATAATGCTGAATGAAAAACTGCACAAAGATAAATAAGGTAGGATACTATTTATATAAAGTTTAAAGGAATGTCAAGCAGTACTATTTTTTATTTATGGTTTCACATATGTGGAGAGTAATATAAAATATGATTTAGAATGATGGCTATCTCTGGAGTGGCTTAGAGGAGTAGTACATAGGAGGCCAATAAGCAGCATCACGATAAATGGAGAAAAGATTGAGGTTGTCAAAGA
The DNA here is from genome assembly GCF_000298275.1 of Orycteropus afer afer. Classification (NCBI taxonomy): domain Eukaryota; kingdom Metazoa; phylum Chordata; class Mammalia; order Tubulidentata; family Orycteropodidae; genus Orycteropus; species Orycteropus afer. The sequence continues at coordinate 13,240,008 of NW_006921630.1, forward strand.
ATTCACATTGCTTGTTTCCACAATCGATGCCAATGGAAGCAGCAGTCAGGACATTAGACAACATGTAGCACTGGGCAGGTCGGCTGTGAAGGAACTCTTTCAAGTGCTGAAGAGCAAGGATGTCTCCTTGAGGACTAAGGTGCACCTGACACAAGCCATGATATTTTCAATTGCCTTGTATGCATGTGAGAGCTGGACAATGAATAAAGAAGACTGAAGAAGAGCTGATGCTTTTGACTTGTGGTGCTGGTGAAGAATGCTGAAAGTACCATGGACTGCTAAAGAACTAACAGATCTGTCCTGGAGGAAGTACAGCCAAGATGCTCCTTGAAAGTGAGAATGGCCAGACTTTGCCTCATCTATTTTGGTCATATTGTCAGAGGGGACCATTCCCTGGAGAAAGATGTCATGCCTGGTAAGGTGGAGGGTCGATGAAAGAGGGCAAGGCCTTTGATGAGATAGATTGACATGGTGGCTGTGACAATGAGCTAAAGTATAGCAGGGATCATGGAGCTGGCGCAGGATTGGGCAGTGTTTCGTTTTGCTGTGCATGGGGTCACTATGTGTTGGAAATAATTCAGTGGCACCTAACAACAACAACATTGGAGCCTTCAACTATACTTGTAATATTTTATTGTTCAAAAAGCTAAAACAAATAGGTCAAAATGTTAAGGTTAGATAAAGTTAGGTGGTAGACAGACAAGTGTTTAATATGTTATGTTCTCTGACTTCATATATCTTTACACAATTTTGTAATATACTAACTTTTTTAAAAAATATTAGCTTTTACTTTCAACCTAAAGGAAGGTGAAAGTATAAATACTTGCTGATAGATTGCTGATGTATGACCTGCCACTTCTGTCCAACAGCCCAGGACAACTGTATCCTTAGTACTAGCACAGTGCCTGTCCCATGTGAACACGTATTAAGTAAAGGTGGAAAGAATGAGAGAATAAATGGATGAAGGAATCAATGGCCTATGCTTGGAAATAGAGGCTCAGTCAGCTATACTCCATGTTCTTTGGATCAGTAAATCACACTTTTAGTCCTTTTCTTCCCATAATCTCATTCAACCTGAGTGGTCATGGTGTATAATAATTCAGCCTCAGAAGAAAGGCCTGGCAATCACTTCTGAAAAATCAGCCATTGAAAACCCTATGGAGCACAGTTCTACTCTGACACACATGAGGTCATCATTAGTTGGGATGGACTCTATGACAATTGGCCCCTTCAAGGGCCTTGCATTTAGGGGCTATTGCTTGTGGATCAGAGAAGAACTACCACTCAGTTTTGTGCCCTGAATCCATTAATGCTTTTCTAGGATCATATAGTGCTCAGAAGAATGATTTGTCTCAGAGAAATCATATTATATTCTATTGTAATAATATGTTTGTCATATCATATCATAATAATATCCCCAAACCAAGGAAACAAAATCACCAGGGAGGCCTTCCTTTTTAATTAAGGAATTTCAATGGGTCACAATCCCACTATGCCTGGAACTCAATTTCCCTTATAAAGAGAGGTGTGTGGATGTCAAGTATGTTTTCTTTTGCTGCCATGCTGTTGTTTCCCCTTCTTTCATGTGATGCTACTGCTTCTCTCTGTACATGATATCCACAAATGTAAAATAAAGTATATGATGTAAAAAGGAGTAACTCACTGCCATTGACTCGGATCTGACTCATAGTAAACCCCTCCTTGGATTTCCAAGGTGGTATCACTACAGAAATAGATTGCCCAATCTTCATTCGGAGGAGTGGCTGGTGGATTTGAACTGCCTAAGGCACATGAGTGCTAACCAGAAGGCTGGTGGTTCAAACCCACCAGCCACTCCTTGGAAAGAAGGTTGGTCCATCTACTTTCGTAGTGATACTGCCTCGGAAACCTAAGGAGGGGTTGCTATGACTCGGGTCCAACTCGATGGCACATAACAACAACAACAAACCCCTTTATCCACCTAGCCAGCAGGAGGTCCTAATATCCTTTGCATATCCTCCAAGGAAATGTAATATGACTGGGTAGCTTCACCGCTTGGTAAATGATGCTAATGACATTAAAATCCTAGAGTCCATCTTCAAAAGAGCCATAATGACTTTCTCTGTTGTGGTGCAAGTGTTAAGCACTCAGCTGCTAACCAAAAGATTGATGGTTCAAACTCACCCAGTGGCTCCATGAGAAAAAGACCTAGTAATCTCCTCCTATAAAGATTACAGTTTAGGAGACCCTATGAGGCAATTCTACTGTGTTTCATGGGGCAAATGTATCATTGTTTATATGGAGGATCAGACAAGGCAGAGTGGCATGAATCATATCAACTCCAGCACTCCCAAGGAAACTCAAAACTGCCCTCACCCTGATGAGTCTTTGGATTCCTTCTCGAGGTGAGGAAAGCATTTCACATTGGTATAAAGGGCTAGATTGTCCCAGATCCCCTACAAAATGTGAAACTGAGAAAGTGGTCTCAGCTGGGATTCCCATCTTCAGTGCTCAAGGAGGAGAAAAAAAAAAAAAAAGACGGGCATTCTCACTGTCACTGTGTGAGTTTTCAGAATCTGAGGATGTATAATGAGAAAAAATGAGACACACTGTAACAAAGACAAATTTGGGCTAAACCTGGAGGGGGGTAATAATCATGGTGAACGCCATTAGACAGTGTAATAGTTCCCAAGAGGGATGACGTAAACCTCATCTCCTCAGTCATTTAAATTTAGACTGAACCATGCATTTGTGAGCAGACCCCAGGGAACAATCTTGCCTTGAAGAGGGGATTGGGAAGGTGATAGGCCAGATGACCTAATAGATCTTTTCCAATTTAATTTCTAGCAGTGTGGGATCCTAATTAAAATGAACTATATTTCCTATTATGAACCCATGACATTAATATTCTGTAAGGTCTCGAGGCAAAGCCAAAGGGGTTCCAGCTTTTTATGTTTCAGCAGCTCCAGAATTCACAGGCCACCTTAACCACAGGGTCGCTGCCTACGCACAAGCTTCTTGTGGCTAAAAATTGACTGAAACTCTCCAAGACCGTATAGAACGTTATGGCTGAGCAGTGTATTCAAAGGAAACTAGTAGAATGAGAAGTATGCTGTAACAGCCCTTGAGATGTGTTGTGGCAAGTCTTCTGGTTAATAGTACAATGTTGAAATAGCCCTCTTTCTCTCTCTCTCTCTCTCTCTCTCATTGCCTTCGAGCTGATTTCGACTCATAGTGACCCCTCCTTGGGTTTCTGAGGCAGTATCTCTATGGAAGTAGATTTCCCCATCTTCCTTCTGAGGAGTGGCTGATGGGTTTGAACCACCAGCCTTCTGGTTAGCAGTCAAATGCCTTACGCACTAAGCTACCAGAGCTCCCATGATGGTAAAAAATGTTATCATGTAATACCCAGGGCTAAAATCTTCTCACATACGACCCTGATTTTCCCTTTGAGTTGGAACCATCAAACAAGCAGCCAAAAAAACTCTATAGGGCAGTGTCTTATGGACTTTGTATTATGGAGTCACTATGAATTGTAATTGACTCAGTAACATCCAACAACAACAACATAGAGCAGAATTGTCAGTATACATATTTATATTCTTCAGACAGGAGATAAATTTAATCAGTTTATGAGTTTCCATCAGTGAATAGCTCAGTTTTTTTACATAGAAAATATTTAATAATAGCTTATTAGATTACGGCAGTGCTAGCTTGGAACTTTGGTTTCTTTATCTGTAAAATGGGCATAATTATACATATCAAATGCTAACTCAAATGACTGTTCTAAAGATTAAATGCAAGAGCAAATAAAATATTTGGGTCTGTGTCCAGCACATAATAACTTGTAGTTTCTTTCTCAACTTATTTGGATTATTTTTTTCTGTTTCTGATATCAGAAAAAAAAAAAAACACAAATCAAACCCACTGCCATTGAGTCTATCCTGACTCACAGTGGCCCCCATTGGGTTTCCAAGACTGTAAATCATTATGGACATTATGGAAGCAGTCTGCCTCATCTTCCTCCCACAGAGAAGCTGGTGGTGGATTTGAACTGCTAGCCAATGCCTTACCCACTACACCACCAGAGCTCCTTGATATCAGGAAAAAAACAAAAACGAAACTCACTGCCATCGAGTCAATTGCAAATCATAGCAAGCCACATTGGGTTCCTGATATAGAAATAGATTGCCCCATCTACTTTCCTCAGAACTGCTGGTGGGTTTGAACCGCCAACCTTCTCGTTAGCTGTCAAATGACTTAGACATGACACCACCAGGAAAGGGTGCTTTAAAAAATAGTAGTTGAAACAATGAGCAAATAAACCAGAATGTTCCCCATTTGTGGTCTGAATTTTATGTTGCACAGTTATATTTGGCTCCTTGAAGAAGCCAGCATTCCTAACTTAATCATATGATATGATAGAAGTAATACCAGATCCAGCTTAAATTCCTGGGCATTAAACGTTCTCTCCTCATTACCTATTTGCCAGATATACACCATAAATGAGTGAGATTCCAGAGATGTTCAGATTTGATCCTATTGCAGACATTCATTAAATAACTTGGAGAATGACTAAGTGATTATCATCAGTGATGATGAAAACGAATATTGGAAGGTGGTCTTGCTGAGAGGTAGAATTTTACCTCTGTTGTCACAGAACACCTCCAAGCATTCCCTGAAAACTCTGGAGATGACTCCATTCTTCCTGGGTACTTTATTCTTACAAAACAAAAAGTATCTACATAGTGACTCTGGTAGCATAGTGCCTAAGGCACTTGACTGCTCGTGATACTGCCTCGGAAACCCAAGGAGGGGTCGCTATGAGTCGGGGCCGACTCGACGGCAAACAACAACAACAACAACAACAGTGACTTATAAAGGAATTTGTTATAATTACAAGCACCCTGGAGTGTGATGCTGGTTTTAAGGAGCATCCTATTACTGGTTGGTGGGAACATGAACATAGAATTGTTTCTACCCATCAAAGCCTAGGTTCAGCTTCCCCATCAGTTCTGGGTTTTCCTCTCCCAGATACACCCATATCATCACACACCCTGGAGGGCAGTCTTCTCTGCTGTCCTTTCATTGCCATGCCAAGCACTGCATTTAAGAAGCAAAATGGAGGCCAAGAAGCAGAGAGAACACTGCCATCCCCCAGTTGCCCACAAAGACATTTGAGAGGCCCATTCTGTACTTGCTCTGTCAAGAACCTAGTAGCTGACAAGGGATCAGGCTCTCCCACCCAATCTCATGCCCAATTATTTCTCTTACTCCTTAATTTTGGTGCTCTGGGTTCTCCAGCTCTTCTGTGATCTCATCTCTTTTCCATGTGAAATCTGGGTTTTCCTGAAGCTATTGTGCCACTGTCTTCTCTCTTTGGTATTTTTAATTCCACTTGAACTCCTAACTATAATAATGAATTGTCAGCATTGAAATTGCCTCCTCAGAGGGCAGAAATTCCCCCATTTCAACTCTGTTGCCACAGCTGCCCTCTACTGGCCATGATGGGTACTGAGGTCAATCTGGAAATGCCCTTTCATTCTTAGCATGCAATAGGAGCTGTTTCTTTGACTCCCCCCCCATTTTTCATCCTTTCTTTTCTCTTTTTTTTTTTCTAAAAATCTTATTGAATTATTTCAGAGTTTTCCAAAGCAACACCGAAACACTTCTCATCTCCACACTCCTAGTAACCTTCTCATAGATCTGTCATAAATCATCCCCTACAACACCTACCACTGGACAGGCACTTGGTTAAGTAGATCCTTGTTGGCTAAAATGGGAAATTGCCAAAGTGGTAGAGTTCCCTGGAGTACCATCTAGAGTGTTGTTGTTGTTGTGAGGTGCCATGGAGTTGTCTCCAACTCATAGCGACCCTATGCACAACAGAATGAAATACTGTCCGGTCCACACCAGCTCCACAATCCCCACTATACTTGAGCCCATAGCCATAGCCACTGTGTCAATCCATCTTGTTGAGGGCCTTCCCCTCTTTTGTCGAACCTCCACCTTACCAAGCATGACATCCTTCTCCATGGAATGGAGCCTTCTGACAACATGACCAAAGTACGTGAGACGAAGTCTGGTCATTCTCGCTTCCAAGGAGCTTTCCAGCTGCACTTCCTCCAGGACAGATGTGTTAGTTCTTTTAGCAGGCCATGGTGCTGTCAGCATTCTTCGCCAGCACCACAACTCAAAAGCATCAATTCTTCTTTGGTCTTCCTTATTTATTGTCCAGCTCTCACATGCATATGAGGCAATTGAAAATATCATGGCTTGTGTCAGGCTCACCTTAGTCCTCAAGGACACATCTTTGTCCTTCAGCACTTGAAAGAGGTCCTTTGCAGCCAACTTTTCCAGTGCTATACATCGTCTGATGTCCTGACTGCTGCTTCCATTGGCATCGATTGTAGAACCAAGCAATGTGAAGTCTCTGACAACTTCAATCTTTTCTCCATTTATTGTGATGTTGCTTATAGGTCCAGTTGTGAGGATTTTTATTTTATTTATATTGAGATGTAATCAGTGCTGCAGACTGTATTCTTCAATCTTCATCAGTAAGTGCTTCAAGTCATCCTCACTTTCAGCAAGCAAAGTTGTATGGTCAGCATATTGCACGTCGTTAGTGATTCTTCCTTCAATCTTGATGCCATGTTCTTCTTCATATAGTCCAGCTTCTTGGATTATTTGCTCAGCATATAGATTGAATAAGTATGGTGAAAGGATACAACCCTGACACCCTCCCTCTTTCAGCTCTGGAGGTGGGGCAAAATCATACCTGCACTAGGGAGATAAGGAGCTCTGGTGGTGCAGTGCCTAAGGCATTTTACTGCTAACCACAGGGTTGGTGGTTCAAACCCACCAGCCACTCCGCAGAAGGAAGATGGGGCAATCTACTTCCTTAAAAATTTACCTCCTCGGTAACCCAATGGGGCTTGCTATGAGTCAGAATCGACTGGATGACAGTGGGTTTGGGTTTTTGTGTTATGGAGATGGGGCAGAAGACCAAGAAAGACTCTTAAGTGGTAGAAAGTACAATTCTATACTTGGGGGCTAGTCGCTGTTTTGAAGGACAATTAGTTTATTTTGGACATTGATACCCACCTGCTAAGGAGCTCTAGTAGCATAGTGCCTAAGGCACTTTACTGCTAACCAGAAGGCTGGCAGTTCAAATCCACCAGCCACTCCTCGGAAGGAAGGTTGAGCAATCTATTTCCATAGCAACACCACCTTGGAAACCCAAGGAGTCACTATGAGTCGGGTTTGACTGGACGGCACCGAGTTTGTTTTTTTACTGAGCTGCTAAATATTTTGGAGTGTGTGTGTATGTGTGTGCCTGTGCCTGCATAGAGGTCAACTATTTCTCATACAGTCTTTCAACTCCTCCCCTTATTTTATGCTGTTTGCCACACTCTGCCTCTATTCTGTCAGGCCTGAATTCTGACTCTTGAGCCCTTTTGAGCCTCATCTCTTATTGGGTCCTCCGGCTGCTTTCTCTTCCTCACCACCCACCTTCTGGTGCTTTGGCAGCTGCTTCTTCCTGCTGCTTCCCCAGTATGGCTGCTCCATCCACTTACTTAAACAAAGTAAGTATAAAACCAAACCAAACACACTGTCTCTGAGTCCATTCGACTCATAGCAGACACCTCCTTGGGTTTTGGAGGCGGTATCTCTATGAAAGTAGATCAATCAATTGTCCTTCCGAGGAGGGAGGGGCTGGTAGGTTTGAATGGCCAGCCTTCAGGTTAGCAGTCAAATGCCTTAGGCCCTAGGCCACCAAACCTAGATTTGTTCAAAGTCTCTTGTCTTAAAGTACCTTTCTCTTTTGATATATCAATGTGAGTTTATACCTTTACTATGTTTTTTTTTTTTTTTTCACTTTTTCTTATAGTTTGGGTGAAGGTTTACAAAACAAATCAGTTTTCCATGCAACAATTCATACATATTTTGTTTCATGCCATTAATTTTAAACCCCACAATGTAACAGCACTCATCTTAATTCCTTCCTGTATTTCTCATTTCCACTTGTCCTTCTGTCCTATCCTTTCTGCCTTCTGAACTTTGTCTCTAGGCAAATACTGCCCTTTTGATCTCAAATGGTTGATTGTTCTAAATGCATACCTCCCTGATATTATAATTCACTTTATAGACCTGTCTATTGTTTGGCTCTGGTAGCATAGTGCCTAAGGCACTTGACTGCTAAACAGAAAGCTGGCAGTTCAAATCCACCAGCCACTCCTTGGAAGGCAGATGGATCAATCTACTTCTGTAGTGATGCTGCCTTGGAAACCCAAGAAGAGGTTGCTATGAATCACATCCGACTCCGTAGCACATAACAACAACAAACAACAACATTGTTTGGCTGGAAGTTGAGCCAAGGTGTGTGTGGGGGTCCACTTCCAGGCTTAAAGGGTGACTAAGGGCCATAGTCCTGGGTGTTCCAACAGGCCAGACAGCCTGGTCTTTTTCATTATTTTGAGTTTTCTTCCACTTTTGTTTCTTCCACTCTATTCAGTACCTTCTAATGTGATCCCTTTCAGAGCAGTGAGTAGTGGTAGCTGGGTACCATTAGTTTTTCTGGTCTAGGTGTCATGGAGGCTGAGGTTCATGTGGCCCATTAGTCCTATGCACTAAATATTTCCATGTAATATCTTCGATTTTCCAACCTTTACTATGTCTTCATCATTTTATTTTGTTGCAGTCTTTGATTGTAATCAATTCTCTCCTGAATCTCAGGCAGAAGAGAAGTTAGCCATGTTGAGCTGAGCAGTCATCTTTAACCTGAAGTCCTTTTTCCAGTGACATTCACCCTGGGCTTACTCTCCATAGCATTTGCTGCCATGTACTAAGACTATCTACCTCTTTTCTACCTTCCTGGCTGGAATGTAAATTCCTCGAGCGCAGACATGATGTCTTTCTCTTCCTTAGGGTTTCTAGTGCCAAGTGGAGAAGTGCCCATAGCACATTTTTGCTGGGTGCCATCGAGTCAATTTTTGACTCATTGTGACTCCATGTGACAGAATAGAACTGCTCAAAAGATTTTTTAGGTTGAAATCTTTATAAGAGCACATCACCAGGTCTTTCTCTCGTGGAGCCAGTGAGTGGGTTCGAACTACCAGCCTTTCAGTTAGCAGCCAAGTGCTTAACCATTATGCCACCAGGGCTTTCACAGTGCATAGGATGTGTTCTGTAAGGAATTAATGAATGCACAAATAATTTCAGCCTTGGGGAAAAAATTCCTTAATTTAAATTCAGCAGAAATAGAGTTTCTCAAACTTTAGAAAACTGAAAACAGAGGCTTTTGAACTCCTAATATATTTTTCTCTTTAAAATGCATAGCTCTGCCTTAATTTGTCCAAACCTGACATTTAGCCTCTGGAGTTTACTAGAATCTGGGACAGGAAAGCTCCTGGCCTGTTTATGACTGGTTGCATTCCACCATAGGATGAAGCCCATTCCTTTGACATCCCAGTCGGTGCCCCACGTGGATATTCCTAACATTGATGCTGCACATTAATGGAGTACCCAGAGATACAGACACATTTTTTCCAATTGTGACTAATGGAATATTGATGGTGTCCCCTTAGGCAGCCATCTAAATAGAAAGCAGTTTGGGCTAAGAGAATCAATTGAAAATATCACTTTCTTTGTGTAAGTTTCCACAGTGTTATCTGGGAGCTAGCCCAACTATGTGGGAATTACTCAGAAAAATCAGACAAGCTGTTCTTTCTGGGGCAGTTTTATATTTGCACAACCATCATCATTGTCAACTTCAGCTAATGTTTATTGGTATGCAGTTCAATTCATTTTATTATCTCTTCCCCAGGACTATTGTGGAACTCCGGAGCTGTTATTTTATAATTGAAGGAGCAGAGATATAGAGAGGTTGGGCAGCTTGCTTTAGACCACAGGGTCAATTCATTGTAAAGCTGAGACCAGATGCATAGACCTTCAATATCCAGTTACCTCGCTGAGAAGGGCTGCCACTCTCCTGTCAGCTTTGTGGGCTTTGCTTCACTTTTGTACATCTCTCAGACAAAGTGAGCCACCTGGCAGCTATTCCAGGACATTCTGTGAGAAGCAAGTTTTGAAACCAAGGGGAGCCGACTCATTTTCCTGACACATATCACATCTTTCCCTGAAGAGAGAAACCCATGGCTGTCTAGATTGTCCAGTGGGGCATGTCATAGTCTAGAAAGACAAAAAGCCCGCTTGTCATCTGTGTTTCACTCTACCGAGAGACAGCCCTAGAAGTGCTGCGGCCCTGGCTGCCGTCCTAGTGGTGAGATGCTATGTCACATATTAATTGGGAGAAGCATATGCAGCATTTCTAAGCCAGGGGCCAATTGTAGCTGTGGCAGCCACATGGGAGGGAGTGAAAATTGTAGCTGAAAGGAGATTGGTCAAAATTTATGAGTCAAATTCTAGGCTTAGATACTGAGACTGAATCAAGAAGATCCAGGGTACCTGCCTTGTACCTCTTCACCTGTCCCACTTAGGTCCTGAAGACTGACCAGTGCTGTCATTTGTAGCTCGTGTGGTTTTCTTGCCCAATCCGAAGCTTCTTGGTCTACAGCTAATGTTCTCATCCTCTGCTTTGTAGCACTTGAGACAGGTGAGGAAGAATTGGAAAAGCCGGTGGCTGACAGACAGGCTTCTCTCAACAGAAAGCTGGTAAAGGCCAAGGGAAATAGAGAATGGGACCTCTATGCAGAGAGCACAGACATACAGATGAGAGCAAGGCCTGGGATCAATGCTTGCACCTGGAAAAGCTGCTAAAGATAAAACAAAACGCATATCCATTCCCATCCCCCTCCTCTGCACTGTAGACATGATTTTCTGTGAGTGTTTATAAGAGCAAATTTATCCCAGATCAAGGAAAGAAATCAGAGGACTGGATTGCTACGTGCCCCTACTGTGTGGCCTTAGACTAGCCCCTTGATCTCTCTGAGTCTCCAAGTCCTCAGTAAAATGAGAATAATATATGTAAAACATGTATAAGATACTGTGCATTGTATAGGAAAGCATACTATACAAATATGACTAATGATGATGATGTTTATAACTTAGCTATGTCAATTCTTGTTTCCATGTGGGAGACTCGGATTTGATTCTTAATGAATACACTTGCATCACAGCTATCACCTGTTTGTCAGTGGAAGCTTGCATGTAACTGTGATGCTGAGAAGGTTTAAGCAGAGCTTTCAGACTAAGTCAGACTAGGAAGAAAGGCCTGGTGATCTTCTAAAAATCAGCCAATGAAAACCCTATGGATCACAGTAGTTTCATCTTGTTATACATGGAGTCATCATGAGCCAGGGACAGACTCAATGATAGCTAACAAGTACAACAGTTGATATTAGGTATACCCTTAAAGTTTCAAGCTGAACTTAAGGGACACAGAACCCATCAGGGACTCACATACCACGGCTATCTGTAATAATCATAATTATGAGGACTTGCTGCCCTTATTGTACCAATGCCGCATTTTTCACATATAACATGCCTTCGTAAATAATACACATACAAATACAATGCTCATAACGTGCATAGGAAATTAATGTGTGAGGGAGTTGCACAATTTGCAAAATACATACATAAATAATACCCACATTATTTGCATTAAAAAAAGAAACAATAGTATTGCTCTGTCAGGTAGAGGGACTAGGATGCACCACCCATCACCCTCGCAGACATTTATTAAGTACCTATGGTGATCCTAGAGTCCTTGGGTTTAATACACTTGGCTGCTAACCAAATGTTGGAGGTTCGAGTGCACCCAGAAGCACATAGACAGAAAAGACTGGCAATTTGCTTCTGAAAAATCAGTTGCTGAAAACACTATGGAGCACAGCTCTGCTCTGACGTGCATGGGGCTGAAATGAATCACCGTTTACAGCAACTGTTTTTATGGTTTTGTTTGTTTGTTTTACATACCTTTTTCTACCACTGGAATAGACTTTGTGGAAGGTAGAAGAATAGATGGAACACAATCCCTGCCCCCAGAGAATGAACAGTCTAGAAACCGAAAGAAGAAGACAAGAGGAGAAAATACAGCATCCCTGGTCTGTTGTTGTTATGTGCTGTGGAGTTGGGCCTGACTCATAGCGACCTCTTCTTGGGTTTCTGAGGTGGTATCACTATGGAAGTAGATTGCCCAACCTTCCTTCCGAGGAGTGGCTGGTGGGTTTGAACCACCAGCCTTCTGGTTAGCAGTCAAGTGCCTTAGGCACTATGCTACCAGAGCTCCTATCCCTAATAGTCTCCAAACTTTTGGAAAAACCATATCTTCTTGGACAGCCTAATAGCTAGAAAGTACATTTTTAATTGATGTGCAGCCCTGTCTCCTGTACATCACTCTTTAATAAAGACTTTCTTTTCTTTGTAACAGAGTTGAGGAATAACCACATAACTCAGATTTCTTTTAGGTCAAATGCCTTCCCACCCTGTTGCTCAAGATTTTCTCTGTGAATTCTACTTCTCTATACTTTGAAGATGAGCTCTGGTGGCGTAGTGCTTAAGGCATTTGACTGCTAACCAGAAGGCTGGTGGTTCAAATCCACCATCCACTCCTCAGAAGGAGGGCTGAACGATCTACTTCTGTAGAGATACCACCCCGGAAACATAAGGAGGGGTCACTATGAGTCAGGTCCGACTCGACAGCAGTGCGTTGCATTTTGTTGCATTGCACTTTGAAGTTAAGTTGAACAAATCTTTCTTCCTCATGCCCACTGTTTGGATGCTGGTGACAGCTCCCTGGCCCATTGCACTTGAATCTCTTCCTTGCCCAGCCCCTGTTGACAGCTCCTTAAGTCAGTGCCCCATGAAACTGGATGGGGTATTCTCTCCACTCTCCTTTGAAGGTGGTCTTGATGTTGCCTATGTCTATTAAAACGTAGCATACTAAAAGGTAAAACCAATAAAATATTTACATAAATGTCTAAGGCAATAGAAGATATGTCAAAAGGTGGCACATGGTTAATTGCCAACTGAACTGTACAGAAAGCCTTTTAGCTAAAGGAGTTGAGCCTCCTCAGGTCCTTTCTGGAAGTAACCAGAGCATGCATTATGAGAAAGCAGAAGTAAGCAAGCAGGCTGAGGGGAAAAAGGACCAACTAGAGTCAGAATGGACAGGGGACATCTAAGGAATTCAGCTCTGAATGACAAGTGACCAAAGATACCATACAAGGAAAATTGGGTCACAAAAGGATATTGTCATTTTGATAAGTCAAAATTGAACTAATTGAACATTAGCCATTTCATATGGTCCAGTTTAAACATTTTGGGGTTCAGTTAACATTTTTATACCAAGAAAAGTTAATGTGGCTCTTTATGTGGATTTGCAGATGAATCTAGAATATAGTTTTAATACCTTATTTAGCCATTAGTACTAAAAGCTAACATTTATATCACACTTATGTACTGAACATACTTACACACTGCATGAATTGTCTCATTTGAAACTCACAATAACCTATGAATTATGCATTATTCTCATTTTTTTTTTAAAAAAACTTTTAATTGTGATTTGGGTGAAACTTTACAAAGCTGATTCCTTTTACTTTCAACAGTTCATACACATTTTTTGTGTGTAACATTGGTTAGGTTCCCTGAAATGTAACAGCTCTCCTCCCACTTCCTCCCTTGATTACCCTTTCCCTTTGTCCTTCTTAGCTATGCATTCCTGGCTCCCTACTTTTCTCCTTGTGCAAATGTTGCACTTCTGATCTCCTGAGGTTGATTGTTGTAAGGAGTACATCTCCCTGGTGTAGGTGTTCAGCTTGTAGGCCTACCTATTGTTTGACTGAGAGTTAAGCCATGGGAGTGAGTTCAATTCTGGGGATTCACCAGTCTCTGTCAGACCAGTAAGCCTAGTCTTTTTTTAAAAAAATATTATTTTGAGTTTTGTTCCATATTTTTACCCCAACTCTATGCATGATCTCTAATTTTGATCCCTTTCCAAGTGGTTGGCATTAATAGCTAGACACCATCTAGTTCTTTTGGTTTCAGTGTCACATAGGCTGAGGTTCTCATGGTCCATTACTCCTTTGGACAAACTGTTTCCAGCATCTTTGATTTCTTTACTCTTCGTTGCTCTGGACAAGGAGAGAACAATAGTTGCATCTTAGATGGCCACCCATAAGCTTTTAAGACCCCAGTCACTACTCACCAAAGTAAGATGTAGAACAATAGCTTTGTATATCATGTTGTGCCAATTGAGCTTGATGTCCCTCATGAGCGTGGTCCCTAGTCTTCAGGCCCAGTGACTCATTCTTTCAAGGTGCTTACTTGTGGCTAGGAAATTTATCCTAACTTTGTCTCCTGTTAGGTTTAAACTGCATATGTATACTTTCATAGCACATACAAATACATATGTAGGGATATCATCTGTCAAACTTATGTATGGTCATGGATATATTCCCATATCCATACCTGATCTTCTTGCCTGCTTACCTTTGTAATGATCCTTAAATTAATGTTTATTGCTACTGATAATGCAGTATTGCGTTTGCGATAGTATTTGCCTTTATCATCTGTCTTCTTGTTCACTGTGGTCAATGTCTCTGTGTCTTCCTTTTTCTTTTTTTTTTGGGGGGGGGGAGATGTAAAGAGAAGTTTTCATTCTGCGCTCCCGGGAGAGGTTTACAGGTCCCCGAGAGGGGCCAGAGAAGTCGCCCAAATAATGTCCTCTTGATCTCATATGCTTGAGAATTCTAATGAGTGCATACCCTCCTGATATTACTGTTCACCTTGTAGGCCAGTCTTTCAAAAAATGGATTTTTTTTTAATTGTGATTTGGGTGAAGATTTACAAAGCAAATTCACTTTCCATACAGCAATTCACATATACTTTGTCTCATGTCACTGGCCACAGTTTACCACAATGCAACAGCTCCCCTCCCACTTCCTCCCCACAGTTACCTCTTCCCAGTGTCCATCCCTCCATGCATTCCTGCCCCCTGAGCTGTATCCCTGTGCATAAGCAGCCCTTCTTTCTCCCATGATTGTTCTCTCCAAGGAGTGTATCTACTTCAGGTAAATGTTCAACTCATATGCCTGTCTTTTGTTTGGCTGAAAACCACAGGTGTGGGTTCAATTCCAGACCTGAAGGGCAGCTAGGGGCCATAGTCTCAGTGGTTCACCAGGCTCTA
>NW_006921630.1:13269204-13276125 GCF_000298275.1 Orycteropus afer afer
AGGGCACCCAGGCTCCGTCTGAGCACACAGACTGTGATGGAGTTCTTGTGGCCCCAGAAGGTAGGTGGGAGGTGGATGGCCACACCTCTGTTCACCAAGTGGGTGTGGGGTATAAGAGTAACAAGAAGAATGTCGTACCTTGTCAGTCTTGCAGGTCCCGAGTATCCTTGGGGTTGCTGGAAAGCAGAACGTGTTCTTAAGCCCCAGGAATCTGCAAGAGCGCTGATTTTAAATATCCAAAGTAGTCAAGCCACTTTTTAAACCTACAAAATGGCGGTGCTCTCCGGACTGGCAAAAGTCCACTGCTCAGCCCACCTTTCTCTTCACCTTCTCCGTTTGTTCCCCAGCGACCGTGCACAGTCTTCCATGCAGTCTCTGGCTAGCAGGGTGATTTTTAGATTAATTCTTAGGTCCTACCACCACTTGGGAATCTCCAAGCTGTCTGTGCTGTCAGGATCACTCAGGACCGCTGCCAGACCACAGCTCCGTCTGTCTCCTTTTTTGGTATTTTCATGCAAATTCTTCTACTAGTTGGGGTTTAGTCCACTTCTGTATCCTTTCCTTCAAGGCTCAGGGGTCCAGGATTATTCTGTGTCTGTGTTAATTGGTTTCCCTTTTCTTTGTTGAAGGGGGTCTGTGCAGTCTTTCTGCCTAGTCTGCCATCTTGCCGACAACCCATGTCATCCTTTTTTTTAGTGATGTACTAGTCACATGCTTTTGTTATATTGCTTTTCCCTTCACCCATATGAAATCTATCTCTTAATTATCCACCTGTTTTCCTTCCTTTCCCTTCCCCTCCCATCCCTGGTAACCAACAAAGATTTCCTTCAATGTGTAAACCTTTCCTGGACTTTTTATAATAATGGACTCATACAATATTTGTCCTTCTGTGATAGACTTATATGTCCTCCAAGTTCATCCATATTATGAAGTGATTCATTGATTCTTGATTATTCTTTAATGTTGCATAGTATTCTATTGATGGGTACTTAGGTTGTTTCCATCTCTTTGCTATTGTAAATAGTGCTGCGATGAACATGGGTGTGCATATGTCCATTTGTGTCCCAAATATCATCTCTTTAGGATATATTCTTAGTAAAGATAAATGAATAATGTATTCTGCCTTCTGAAAACTCAAGGTCAAGCACAGGAAAAAAAAAAAACAAGCAAATCCCTATCCAAGAGAGTGAATAGAAGCAAATAATACAAGAATATGTGAGGTACATGAGGTAGGATAGAGAGAGACATGATTAACTCCAGGGGAATCAAGGGAGCTTTACAGAAAGAGCTAAGCTTGACAGCTCTACAACCCCTGGGTGCTGTGCCAGGCATGCAGTGGGCATTCAGTACATGTTTATATATGGAACCACATTGACTAAAGTGAAATATCAAAGGAATAAAGAGGAGTTCCCAACTAGTCAAAAATGAAGAAAGCATTTCAAATGGACATCCTCAATCTTTGTTATGTTTGAGCTCATTGTTTCAGCCACTGTGTCAGTCCGTGTTGTTAAGCATCTTCCTCTTTTTCGATGACCATCTACTTTACCAAGCATCCTTTCCCACGGACTGGTTCCTGCTGATAACATAACCAAAGTATGGACAAAACAGAAAATCACAGAAGTATGAAAAACTTGGTAGACTGAGGAACTTGGGAAATTTAGGCTCATTATGATATAAATTAGAGCGCTGGTGACATAGTGGATAAGGCACTTGACTGCTAACCTGTAGGTCAGCAGTTCAAACCCACCAGCTGCTTCAGGGAAGGAAGACGGATGATCTACCTCTGTGAAGATTTACAGCCTTGGAAACTCAATGAGGGTCACTATGAGTCGGAAACAACTTAAAGGCAGTGAGGTGTTTTTCTGTTTCTGTTTCTGTTTTTGTTTTTGTTTAATGGTATAAATTTGGAGGGGTCATGACACGGAATGTGGCTGGAGAGTTTGTTTGTCTCAGTGAATATTCTCTGGTGGGCAGTGGGGAGTCCTGAAGGAGTTTAGATTGAAAAGCATGGGATCAAATTTGCTGGGTGTGGGGCTGAAATGTCCTGTGACATGGCAAAGGAGATGGAGGAGATGACTATGCTGAATGAAAACAGAGCCAATCCAGAGCAGTGACCAGGATCAGCGAGGGTGGAGAGCAGTAGAACTGCGTGCTAGGCAGAGGATGAGGAAGGGGAGGGATTCTGCCGGGGCCACCAGCCTGACCTGCCTGCCTGATTTCTTTAGGACTGAGTTGATTTCAGTCTTCACTGGGTGTTAAATTAATGTCCCACTTTCCAAATTAGAGATGGTTCACAATAAGTTAGAGCACATTTTTTAAAAATAGAAATCAATTTTTTCATATGAAATCAATATTCTAAAACTTCAGCCCAGGCCAGTATCATTACTATTCTTGGTAATTGCCATCGAATCAGCTCTGACTCATGGTGACCTTTTGTACCACAGAACAAAACATTGCACTGTCCTGTGCCATGCTCAAAATCTTTGGTATGTTTGAGCCCGTTGTTGCAAGCCACTCTGTCAATCTATCTTGTGGAGGGTTTCCCTCATTTTTGCTGACCCTCTACTTTACCAATATTATGTCTTTTTCTAAAGATTAGTCTCTGATTCTAAGCTTCCAAACAAAGACAGCAAAAAGTAAACCACAGAGTCATTTAGTCCACATTATTGTTTTGAGAGAGAGAAAATTTTTCTTGGCATGAAATTCTGAAAGGTATTTGGGTAAATTGGCCCATATTCAAGATGCTAACATCACCACACTAAATGCGTTCAGGTCTGTCCTCAAACGCTGTTGCCTCTGGGAGTGCTTGCTTCCCTGGCTGCCATGCTGAGATGGCACTGGGTGCCCAGAACTAGATGAAAGGAAATACGAGCTCTGATTCTGTGCTGTACCTGGACCTGCTTTCTCTTAGTTACATTATAAGATTATAGCCTCAATTTCTATCAGTAATGTGTATGAGCAATAGCATATGAAGAATCTATATCTACTGGAAAACGGCTGCCAATATAATCCATTATTCATTTAACAAATTCTGAGTGCCCACTCTGAGCAGGACACTGTTTTAGCAATGAGCATTCAGCACATGGAATCTGTATTCTTTTAGATGAGGTGGAGAACATATAAACAAGTAATGCATTATATTATGTCAGGTAGTAGGGAGAGAAAGAAAGCAGAGGGAAGGGAGAGTGCATGTTACTTTAGGCCACTTGCTCAGGAAGTACCCGCCCTTACCTGGCTCAATTTTTGTCTTACGCTTTTTTATCTGATGACATCATCTTTTCCTTAGCAACAGGACCCAGAATAAATATTACAAAACCAAATACTTTTCACCAAGTTGACAACTAATGGTGGCAAGAAAATATTCTTCTGCTCTTCGGGCAGAGGCTTTTGCCAAATTTTTCATAACAATAATAATAGTCCACACAAACCAAGTCATTTTAATAGGAAATCTAATCGGAACCTAAGATACTGAATCCAAGCTCTTTCTGGATGCCATCCCAAAGTGCCAGAATAGCTACCATTTACAGGACATTTATATCAGCCATGCCCTCAACACATATTAGCTCACTGAATGAGATTCCTGGTAACCGTGTGTGGAAGGAGACAGCAGAGCATATAGCTAGAGGCCTGGACTCTAGAGCCAGACTGCCGTGATCTGTATCGCAAGTTCAAGATTTCCTTCTAAGGCAAATTATTTCAACTCTCTGAGATTGGTCTCCTTATTTTATATCTCATAGGGTTGTTGTGAGGATTAAACTGCTTAATACATATGCAGTACTTAAAACATACCTGACACATAACACTCATTATTCATTAATATATATTATATATTATTGTATATTAATATTTAACTAGATATCATTAATAATGTTTTATTTACTAATATTTAACAATTTACTGTTATTATTTATATTATTAATACTTAAATCCAATTTAATGCCAATTTACAAATGAGTTTATTGAGGCTCCCAGATCAGGTAATGTTCTCAAAGCCATACAGATAGTGGGTGGAAGATTTAGGACTTAAACTTAGACCTCCCTGACTGCCTGGATGGTGTCAATGGTCAAAATGCTTGGCTGCTGTGAAAGGTTAGGAGGTGGAGTCCACCAGAGATATTTCTGAGGAATGACCTGACAATCTACTTCTGAAAAGACCCTATGAGGCCTCTATGAGTTAGAATTGACTCAATAGCAACTGTTTTTATTATTAATGTTATAATTCTCTTTGATTCCAGACTCCAAGCGTGTTCTTTCTCTTATGATTGCCACCATTACCATTAATAGAAATTAAATGATAAATAATAATTAAATAATTAAAATAATGCTCTCCATAGGTGATCTAGAGCCAAATAACAAAAAGCACAACAGTCAGAAGAAGTCATGGGAAACAGGGACCATGATTTAAACTGGTGAGTCAATCAATCATCAGTATTTATTGACTGCAATTGTGTCTGAGGTCTTCCACTCAATAAACAGTGATAACAAGGCAAATGGATTTTCCTGTTGCCTGATAATTAATTTCATTCCTCATTTATTTGTTTTTATAACATTTACTGAGCTGTGGGGAATTTGCAGAAACTGATAAAATGATGCTATGCTCAGTAAGGAGGGGGAGAGGACAGAAACATATAGAAATGACAAACCAGTAGAGAATATGACCAGCAGCTCAGGATGGTGAGCCCAGTCACAGGATTGGAATGAGAAATTAGAGTATGGTTGGCCCAGGGAAAGGACTGGTCACAAGATTTGGACTAGGTCTTGGAAGTGACTGTCATAAATTAGCCAGCAGCTCTCTAAAGCAAAGATGGAAAATTGAAAACATAGAGGAGAAAGTCATCCTTAATTGAATTACCTGTTAAACATCACAAATTTAGTGGATGTTTTGGAAGTAAGCTTTTATGTGATGGCTCCATGTTTTGTAAAATATTTTTTTAATCTGTTAGTATTTTCATGGGAAGCAATCTGAACTTGATATTCTCATACTAATGGATTTTTCTCTTTGGTTCAACTAATATATCAGTTAGGGTTCAGTCAGGAGACAGAAACTACACCAGTACTTTTAACAGTAAATTTAAAATAAACAATGTTAGCTGGATACAGTTGTTAGTCAGGTAACTAAAAGTATAAAAAGAAAACTCTACGGTAATATGGAGCTAGCAAATGTAAGAAGCAGCTCCCACTCCTAGGCCTGGAAGAACAAGAGAAGACGTTAGAATTATTAAAACTTACAAGCTGAAGAAGGGCCAGGAGGCTAGGATCCAGACCTCTGAGCAGAGAACATTGGCCCATACTTGTGTCTCTTGGAGACAAATGAAACTGTTTTTGAAAAGGTTTGAGAAATTTCACTGCATTCAGCTACAGTTTCAGGTTGGTGAAGATGCTCATAGAAACAAGAAGCAGAAAAGAAACCAAAAAGAAGAAGACAGAAAAGAGACATCTTCTCTTTCAGCTTTGCAATCTATTTAGAAAGAGGCTCCTTTTAACAGAGCCTAACCTAGAATTCCACCACTTATCTATCAGTTTGTGATACAGTGGTAGTTGCATGTTCTTATGATGTTGGAAGCTATGCCACCAGTATTTCAGATACAACAAAGTCATCCATGATGGACAGGCTTCAGTGGCTCTTCCAGACTAAAACAGACTAAGAAGAAGAAGCTGGCAGTCTACTTCGGAAAAAATTGGCCACTGAAAATCGTATTAATAGCATTGAAACATTGTCTGATATAGTGCTAGAAGATGAGACTCTTAGGTTGGAAGGCACTCAAAATATGACTGAGGAAGAGCTGCCTCCTCAAAGTAGTGTTGATCGTAATGACATGGATGAAGTAAAGCTTTCAGAACCTTCATTTGCTCTTGGTACATGACTCAAAATGGGAAGAAACAGCTGCAAACATTCACTAATAATATTATGGAATTTATGAAGTATGAATCTAGGAAAATTGAAAGTTGTCAACAATGAAACAGAATGCATGAAGATCAGTATCCTAGATATTAGTGAACTGAAATGTTGCCCATTTTGAATCAGACAATCATATGATCTACTATGCTGGGAATGACAAACTGAAGAGGAATTGTGTTGCATTCACCATCAAAAGAACATGTCAATATATATCCTGAGGAATTCCAAGATGGCAGAATAGGCAGAAAGTCTGCACAGACCCTCTTCAACAAAGAAAAGGGAAACCAATCAACACAGACACAGAAGATAATCCTGGACCCCTGAGCCTTGAAGGGGTGGATATAGAAGTGGACTAAACCCCAACTAGCAGAAGAATTTGCATGAAAATACCAGAAAAGGAGACATACGGAGCTGTGGTCTGGCAGCGATCCTGACAGCACAGAAAGCTTGGAGATTCCTGAGTGGTGGTAGGACCTAAGAATTAACCTAAAAATCAGCCCTGCTAGGCAGGGATCGCACAGGGTACTGCTCTGGTGGCTGGGGAATAAACAGAGAAGGCGAAGAGAAAGGAGGGCTGAGCTGGGGACTTTTGTCTGTCTGGAGGGCACTGCCATTTTGAATGTTTACAAGTGGCTTGACCATTTTGGATATTTAAAGAGACAGCACTCTCTGAGATTCCAAGGGATGTAAGAAGTGGTTTTGCTTTCCAGTAACCCCAAGGACACTCCGGACCTGCACAACTGAAAAGGTGTGACATTCCGCTTGTTACTCATACCCCACACGCACTTGGTGAATGGAGGTGCAGCCACCCCCCAACTCTCACCCACATTCTGGGCCCGCAGGAACTCCATCCCAGTCTGTGTGCTCAGACAGAGCCTGGGTGCCCTGCCCTGTCCTCTGCTGATTTTTTTCTTTTTCTTTTGTTTTTCTGGTGATTAGTTTGCTTGTATTTGTCTGTTTTAAAACTACTATTATTATTAATACTTTTGTCCTTTTTACTATTCTTCCCCTCCCAGGTCCTA
>NW_006921630.1:13282582-13300699 GCF_000298275.1 Orycteropus afer afer
TGAACCCATGCCTGTGGCTTCCAACCAAACAGTAAACATGCATATGCATTAAACATTTACCTGAGATAGATACACTCCTTGGAGAGACCATGCATGGGAGAAAGAAGGGCTTCTTATGCACAGGGAGACACCTCAGGGGCCAAGAGTGCATGGAGGGATGGACACAGGGAAGAGGTAACTATAAGGAAGATGTAGGAGGGGAGATGTGGCATTGTGGTAAATTGTGGTCAATGTCATGAGACAAAGTGTATGTGAACTGCTATATGGAAAATGTATTTGCTCTGTAAGTTTTCACCCAAATCACAATAAAAAAAAAAAAGATTTATACCCTTGGAAACCCAATACAGGTCATTATGAGTCAGAATGAACTCTATGGCAGTGGTTTGATTTTTTGGTTTTAGATTACATAAAATGTGTTATCAAATCAAGAGAAGTGCCTGATTCTCTTTTGGGTTCAAAATTTATTTGTTAATGTTTCCTCTTATGTTTTTGCCTAATATTACACAACAAACCATGATATTATGTCATAATTTTAGTAATTTTTATTACTAACTTGATCACAGCTTTGTTTCTTTTGAATTTAGTGGAATAAAAGCCAGTAGGTTTAACTGGGAGAATACTTTATTTACTTCTAGTGCTTAATTCAGATGTTTAGAGACTTAATTATCTTGGTATATTTTTGGTATATCATGACTATATGTATTATGTCTCAAGATCATTTTGCATATGTGGAGTAAAAGCTGTGTGTCAACTTGGCTGGGCTGTGATTTTGAGTGTCTTGGCAGCTGGATGTAGTTATACCCCATGATGTGATTGGACTGGTATAATCACCTCCATGGTGGAATATGAATATTAATCAGTTGAAGGGGAGTGGCAGGGGTATGGCCTGCTTCCAGTATATATAGAAAGGATCCTGCATTTCACTCGTCAATATCTCCAGTTCCTGGACTTGAACCAGTGGCCTACTGTGTTGCCTGCTGATCTTGGGTTTGTTGCCTTCACAGCCTGTTGCCCAACAATCTACCATTTTTCTTACCAACCTTGGATTTATCAGCCTCCACAGCCAACAGCCTGCTATACTGCCTACCAATCTTGACTTTTTCAACTCTTGTAGCTGCTTGAGTCAGGAGAAACCTCCAGCTTGCTCCAGTGGGCCAAGAAGGCAAAACTGAAGCCCAAGGTCAAGGAGCCTCCACCTAGCCCCTAGATCTGGCACTTTGAACTCAACCTGCCAGCCTCGTCTTTGCTTACAGCCGACACTCTGAATTCAGACTTCTAGCCTCCTAAACTGTAAGAGAATAAATTTCTTTTTGTTAAAACAAAAAAAAAAAAAAAAAAAAGATATATCCTGAACTACAATGCTGTCAGTGATAGGATAATATCCATATGCCTATAAGGAAGACCAGTTAAAGCTATCATTATTTAAACTTACACACCAACCACTAAAGCCAAAGATGAAGAAATTGAAGACTCTTTCCAATTTCTGCCATCTGAAATTGACCAAATATGCAATCAAGATGCACTGATGATTATAGTGATTGGAATATTGAACTTAGAAACAAAAAGAAGAATCAGAAGTAGGAAAATATGGCTTTGTTATAGAAATGATGCCCAAGATTGCATGATAAAATTTTGCAAGACTCTGGTAGCATAGTGCCTAATGCACTTGACTGCTAACCAGAAGGCTGGAGGTTCAAACCCACCAGTAACTCCTTGGAAGGAAGATTTGGCAATCTACTTCTGTAGTGATACCATCTCAGAAACCCATGGAGCAGTCACTATGAGTTGGGTCCAACTCGATGGCACATAACAGCAACAACAACAACAACATACACTTATTCATTGCAAATATATTTTGAAACAACATAAATAGCCACTATACATACAGAGCTCTGGTGGTGTAGTGCCTAAGGCATTTGACTGGTAACCAGAAGACTAGTGGTTCAAACTCACCAGCCACTACTCTGAAGGAAGGTTGGACACTCTATATCCATAGTGATGCTGCCTCAGAAACCCAAGGAGGGGTCGCTATGAGTCAGATCCAACTTGACACCAGTGGGCTTGTGCTGCTATACGTATTGATTGCACCAAAAGGAACATATAGGAATCAAATCTACTACATCTGTGGAAAGAGAAGATGGGGAACTCAATATCATCAGTCAGAACAAGACCAGGGGCCAACTATGGAATAAACCATCAATTGTTCCTATGCAAGTTTAAGCTGAAGCTGAAGAAAATTAAAACAAGTCCATGAGGGCCAAAATATGATCTTCAATATATCACACCTGAATTTAGAGACCATCTAAAGAATGGATTTGAGCCATTGAACACCAATGACTGAAGACCAGATGAGTTGTGAGATGACATCAAGAACACCATACATGAAGAAAGCAAAAGGTCATTAAAAAGACAAAAACAAACCAAACCAAACTCACTGCCATCAACTTGATTGGACTCATAGCAATCCCTCCTTGGGTTTCTGAGGCAGTATCACTACAGAAATAGATTGTCCAATCTTCCTTCCAAGGAGTGGCTGGTAGGTTTGAACGACCAGCCTTCTGGTTAGCAGTCAAATGCCTTTGGCGCTATGCCACCAGAGTTCCCATTAAAAAGACAGGAAAGGAAGACAAAGCCAAAATGGATGTAAGAAGAGACTCTGAAAATTGCTCTTGAATGTAGAGTAGCTAAAGCAAATGGAAAAGATGCTGAAATAAAAGAACTGAATAGAAGATTTCAAAGTGTGGCTCGAGAAGACAACATAAAATATTATAATGAAGTGTGCAAAGACCTGGAGTTAGAAAACCAAAAGTGCAAAGACCTGGAGTTAGAAAACCAAAAGGGCAGAACACGCTCATCATTTCTCAAGCTGAAGGTACTGAAGAAAATTCAAGTCTCAAGTTGCAATATTGAAGGATTTGTGGGCAATATATTGAACAATGCAGGAAGCATCTAGAGAAGATGGAAGGAATATTACAGAGTAACATTACCAAAACAAATTGGTTAACATTCAATGACTACAGGAGGTAGCATATGATCGAGAACTGATGGTCATAAAGGAAGTAATTCAAGCTGCACTGAAGGAATTGGTGAAAAACAAGACTTCAGAAACTGATGGAACATCAGTTGAGATATTTCAACAAGTGAACATGATGCTGGAAGCTCTCATTCATCTATACCAAGAAATTTGGAAGACAGCTACCTGGCCAACCAACTGGAAGAGATTCATATTTGTGTCCATTCCTATGAATTGTGATCCAACAGAATGAGGAAATTATTTAACATTATCATTAATATCACATGCAAGTATAATTGTTGAAAACAACCTTGATTATTATGAATTACCAGTTAAACATCACAAATTTAGTGAATGTTTTGGAGGTAAGCTTTTATGTGATGGCTCCATGTTTTCTAAAATATTTTTTTAATCTATTAGTTGCAAATTAGTTGCAGCAATACATCAACAGGGAACTGCTAGAAATTCAAGCTGGATTCAGAAGATATGGAATAAGGGATATTGTTGCTGATGTAGATGGACCTTGGCTGAAACCACGAATACCAAAAGATGTTTACCTATGTTTTATTGACTATACAAAGGCATTCATTTGACTATGTGAACCATAACTAATTATGGATAACACTGTGAAGAATGGGAATTCCAGAACATTTAATTGTGCACATGAGAAACCTTTAAGTAGACCAAGAAGCAGTAGTTTGAACAGAACAAGGGGAAACTGCATGGTTTAAAATCAGTAAAGGTATGAACCAGGGTTGTATCCTTTCACCATACTTATTCAATCTGCATGCTGGACAAATAATTGGAGAAGCTGGACTATACAAAGAAAAATAAGGCATCAAGATTAACAACCCGTGATATGCCCATGACACAACCTTGTTTGTGGAAAGTAAAGAAGACTTGAAGCATTTACTGATGAAGTTCAATGACTTAGCCTACAGTATGGATTACACCTCGATATGAAGGAAACAAAAACCTTCACAAATGGACCACTAAGCAACATAATGATAAATAGATAAATGATTGAAATTGTCAAGGAATTCATTTTAATTGGATCCACAATCAATGTCCATGGAAGCCGCGGTCAAGAAATCAGACAACGTATTGCAAAGATGTGATTTACCCCAGCCACCGTCTTTTAAATAGCCTTATATGCACGTGAAAGCTGAACAATGAATAAGAAAGACAGATGAAGAATTGGTGCACTTAAGTTATGTTATTGGCGAAGAATATTGAATATACCATGGGTTGCTAGAAGAAGAAACAAATCTGTCTCGGAAGAAATACAGCCAGAATGCTCCTTAGAAAGGAGAATGGCTAGACTTTGTCTGTCATACTTTGGTTATATTATCAGAAGAGACCGGTCCCTGGAGAAGGACACCATGCTTGGCAAATTTGAGCATCAGTGGAAAAGATGAAGATCCTCAACAAGATGGATTGACACAGATGGCTGTAACAATGAGCTCAAGCACAGCAATAATTGTGAAGATGACACAGGACTGTTCATGAAACTGACTCAATGGCACCTAACAACAACATAGAACAAACTGAGAAAACAAAAATACAAAGATATGGACAAATGCAATACAAAGATGAATATAACATTATTCCTCATCTTCATTCTGAAAGGGGAGACAGATATATAAACTAGAACATAACAACAACAACAACAAAAAACCCTCACTGCTGTCAAGTTGATCCCAACTCATAGTGACCTCTCCTTGCCTTTCTGAGGCAATATTTCTATGGAAGTAGATTGCCCAGTCTTCCCTCTAAAGAGTGGCTGGTGGGTTTGAACCGACAGCTTTCTGGTTAGCAGTCAAATGTCTTAGGCACTGTAGGTATATGTGATACCAGGTGACTTCACAGACTCTAGGGTAGTGCTGAATTAGAACTGACTCTTAAGGGAATATATAGAAAAACTCTTCTTAGATAATTCTTGAGCTAAGCCTTCAAAAACGAGCTTTGTTGGCCAAGTAGACAGATTCACTGAAGAGAATATTTCAGACAGAATGAGCACCCTAAACAAAGTTAATAGAAGCTGGAAACAATGGAATGCCTTCAGAGTGTATGGAAATAATTTGGCATGGCTGGTCTATGGAGAATATGGAATGAGATAAGGTAAGAAATAAGGATGGTGAAGAGGCAGAGTTCAGACCATGAAGATTTTGAATTCCACAAGCAGTGAAAAAATCTGAATTATGGGAAGAATGCTGGAGAACGAAAAAGAAGACAGAAGAGTGAACATGTTCTGACTGTGGTGTTGGGCAAAGAAAATTAGAAAGTACAACAAGAACACTCCTTAGAAGTGAGGAAGGTGAGACTTCATCTTGCTTACTTTGGACATGTCATCATGAAAGACTGATATCTAGAAAAAGTCATCATGTATGGTAAAGTAAAGGACCAGCCAAAAGCAAGGGAAACCCTCCATGAGATGGAATGACATGGCAGCTGCAACAATGAACCTAAATATACCAAAAATCATGAGGATGGTACAGGAATAGACATTTCATTCTGTTGTACATAAGGTTACCACAAGTTGGAGCCGACTCATGGTAACTAACAACAAGAAGAAGAGCCAAATGGTGTTTTTGCAGGAAAACTCCTGATTCGTTATGGAGAATGGGTCATAGGAGAGCAAAGGAAGTCAGTAAGGAGACTACAGCAATGTTACAGTTGAACAATGGTGAAAGTTTGATCTACATCAGTAGCAATGGGAATGGGGCTGAGGAGAAAGACTGAGGAAATGCTAATGGGGTAGAAAAGAGGGAAATGGGAGTGAAGAGAAAGACAGGACTCTGCTATGACTACTGGGTCACTGTATGGAGGATGGTGCCATTTCCCAAGGCAAGAGGTTGGCAGCAGTTGGACAAGGGAAGAAATTACAAAGATCAGATGATGATTTTAGCTTTGAAGACATGGCTTGAGCATGTCAAATGATGAGAAAATTATTACCTTAAAAAGCAATTAAGTTGATATGAACTCATCTTTAATAAGACTCCATAGTGTAGAGGACATCAACTACTGCCTTCATTAAGAGGTATTGCTCAACCAGGCTTTTTGGTCTGATGGAGACTGATGAAACACCTGAGACTATGGCCTCGAGTCACCCTTTGAGCCTAGAATTGAACTCACTCCCATGGTTTAACTCTCAGCCAAACAATAGAAGGCTAGAGGCTGAACACCTACCCCAGGGAGATGCACTCCTTAGAACAATCCACCCTCATGGGAGTTCAGAAGCACAACATTTACATAGGGAGAAAGTAGGAAGGCAAGAATGCATAAGCAAGGAAACAGGGAAAGGGTAAACCACAGGGAGGAAGTGGGAAGAGAGCTGTTACACTGTGAGGAATGTAACCAGTGTCACAAAACAAAATGTGTATGAACTGTTGAATGTAAAATGGTGAAAATTGTAAAATTTCACTGAAATCACAATAAAAAGTTTTTTTAAAAAAAGAGTTGCTGCTCATTAAGGAGATGGAAACCATTCAGCAATTCCAAGAAATATCTCCAATACTTTTGACACTTACAGATGTCATCATAATTCCCCATAGTACCATTTTTTCCCTTCTGGCTACATGATGATGTTGAGGCCTGTGTTGACAATATGGCAGATGACACAAATACACATACGTGAATGGGCTAGTTCTTGTGTCTAATGACTGATTATTTAATGTAATTTCTGACTGAATATCTTTCCTCCAGTAATTTCTGACTGAATATCCTTCCTCCAGAAAATTATTTTAAAAATGTTTTATATTGTGCCTGAAGTAAATTTAGATCTCAGATGGTAGTCTTACTGCTTTTCTTAAGTTCTTGGGAGTAACTGCTGTTGCATTTTAGTCAGCTAATAACTACTAACATAATTAATGCCTACATTTTCTTTCCTTCTTTTTAAATTTTTGCAGTGAGGAAGCAAGTATATACATAGAAGTAATAGAAAGTCAGAATTGCTATGTAATTGTTCTCTTTAAGGATTTCTAGAAGGTCTCCAAAGAGTTTTATTTTATTTTCATTTACTCAAATAATCTTTTACATGCAACATTGTTGTATGAAAGCCTGTTGTAAGATATCATTTGAGGACATGCAGTAGTTCTGTGGATGTCCCTTCCTTCTATTCCTCTGACTTCCTTTCACACACACATTCACCTGTCCAAGCCATCAACACTATTCTCTCTATAAAATGCAGTTCAAAAACACTTCTTCCTCCCCAACTACCCAAGCCCACAGTCATCCTCTGACCTCCTGCAACATCAAAACTGGAACCCCCTTAGCCCTTCTCACTCAAAAAAACTCACTGCTGTGGAGTCAATTCTGACCCATAGTGACCCCTCCTTGGGTTTCTGAGGCAGTATCTCTATGGAAGTAGATTGCCCTTAGATGTCAATATTGGGCTTAATATTCTATCTTTCTACACATATAATCTAGCTCCCTAAATAGAGTGTAAGCCCCAGGAGGGCAGAAGTCTTCCTATTTATCTCTTTATGTACTTGGTGTATGTGGTAACAGATGCTTGATGAATCACTTCAAT
This sequence comes from Orycteropus afer afer, assembly GCF_000298275.1. Classification (NCBI taxonomy): domain Eukaryota; kingdom Metazoa; phylum Chordata; class Mammalia; order Tubulidentata; family Orycteropodidae; genus Orycteropus; species Orycteropus afer. The sequence goes on from NW_006921630.1 coordinate 13,290,127, forward strand.
GGGAGACTTGATCCATATGCTCCTGAGGGAAGCTGTAGAGGTCACCAGATATTTATCCTCTGACTAATCTCTGACCTTTCTGTGACATTAGTGCCCTGCTCCCATAGCACTAGAGGATCTTGCCATAGTACAGAAAGTGTTGGGTAAACTGCTTCCTTTCTTTCATCACCATGTTAATCTCATTTATTCCTCCCTATAGGTGAGCCAATTTACTTCCATAGTGATACTGCCTCGGCAACCCAAGGTGGGGTCGCTATGAGTTGGGGCCAACTCAACTGCACATAACAACAACAACAACAATATAGGTGAGCCAGTCTTTCTAATTTCCACCATATTTATTAACAAGAGTTGTCTTCTAGTAACACAACAAACACCTCAAGACTACACATAGTTTTGATAAGAGGGATGCACTACTGCTCTCAGAAGGAAATTAGTACCATAAAAGTTAATGTGTTTAGTCCATTAAAAAAAAAAGTTTTAAAAATTTCTCCAAACACAATAGTAGCTTAGAAATTGGTATATTCACTTTATGACTTCATTTATTAGCCAGAATGATGCCCTGTTTGAATAATGAAATTTGTTTAGGAACATTAGCAAGGAGCTCCTAGATGTCACTCACTAGTGATTATACAACTAACCTTGTACCCAAGTCCTGGAAATGAAGATTAAAGATTTTTTTTTTTTTTAATTTCTTCTAGGCATAATTTCTTCTCTTTTTGTCTGTCTAGTTCCTGAGTATTTCTCAAGTAGTTTATATTTATATTTGCAGATTTTCCAAGCATCTCAACAAAACTGTGTTAGTTTATTATGGGAAAGGGAGTACAGTTACCAATAACAGAGAGACACTATTTGGGGACATAATAGTTCCCTAGAAGATTCAGCATCACAACTGAGCCCTAATATGACACTCTTGTTGTTAGGTGCCATCAAGTCAGTTCTCACCCACAGCAACCCTATGTACAACTGAACAAAACATTGCCTAGTCATGCACCATGCTCACAATTGTTGCTATGTTTCAGCCTATCATTGCTGTTCTTGTGCCAATCCATTTCACTGAGGGTCTCCCAAACACAATGTCTTCCTCCAGCAATGGATCCCTCCTAATGATCCCTCCAGAGAAGGAAGTCAGACAATGTTTGGTTGTGATCTATACTTCAGGAGAAGCTAACCCCCTCCACCTCCAGGAATGGGGCCTGATTTGTTAAGCCAATCAGCAGAACCCATCACCCCAGCCATAGTAATTACTTCAGAGCTAACCACGTCACCTTTATTAAAATATTTGAAAGAAAAGTACTTTCGTCAACTGGATGATGTGATCCATGGATGTGATGCCTGGAACTTCTGCAGCCATATTGCTCAATGAAGGAAGAGAGTTTTGAGATGTAGCTTATGCCATGGAAAGCAGAATAGAGAGATGGAGAAGAATAAGATCACTGAAGACAACATTAAGTCACTGGGTCAATGTCCTCTGAAGTGATCCCCTGAGTCACTAATTCAACTTCATCAGTAAATAGCTACCAACTGATAACAATGCTTGCATAGCCCAGCAAGTATTATAAGCATAATTAATTGGCGCAAATTTCAACTCATATTAGAGAATAATTTCATACTACGTCACTTGACATATAGGAGATGCTCAAGTAAAATACAGGATGAAGAAAAGAATTCTCATGTCACGCTAAATATATTCTTTCTAAAAATCACCATTAAAGGAAAAGGTAAGCCATCATATGTTTGTGTTAGCAGATCAGTTATAATGATGGGTGTGGGTGGGGAGGCTTTTAGCCCTGAGAGATAAAGAAGAATTGAAATAAACAATTACATAGGATATATTTTCTCCAAGGAGTCTTGGTGGCACAACAATTAAGTGTTTGGCTGCTAACTAAAAGTTTGGTGGTTCAAATCCATCCAGCAGCTCTGGTGGAGGAAGACCTGGCAATCTGCTCCCATAAAGATTACAACCTACAGAACCCTATGAGCAGTTTAACTCTGTTCCATGGGGTCACTATGAGTCAGAAACTGATTCAATCACACCTGACAATAGTACCACCATATTTTCACCCTCTGTGTCCATAGATAAAGCATCAAAGGAGGTAGAAACAGTGCTCAGTAAACACATTTTCTCAGCTATTCTTTCAAATTATTTCTATTTCTAATAGCCAACAGCTAACAAGAAAAAGAAGCTAGTGTACTTCTTATTTTTCAGGGCAGAGAAATCTATCTAAGAGGAAAAAGAGGAAGATTCTCAATGAGATGGCTTGACATAGTGGTTTAATATTATCTTTAATAATCTTGTTTTTCTCCATCTCTCTTTTCTGCTTTCTGTAGTATAAGTTTCATCTTAAGCCTGTCTTCCCTCATGTTGTCAACATGGCTGCAGAAGCTCCAGGCATCACATCCATGGAGCACATCATACAGATGAAGAGAATATTTTTCTTTCAAATATTTTAATAAAGGTCACATGGTCATCTCTGAACTAATGACTGTGGCTAGGGCATTGGGCTCTGCTGACTGGCTTAAGCAAATCAGAGCCCATTCCTGGAGCTGGAGATGGGGTTAGCTTCTCCTGAAGTACAGATCACAACAAACATTGTCTGACTCTATTCCTTTGGACATGTTATCAGGAAGGAACCATCACTAGAGGAGGACATTGTGTTTGGTGGAATGGAAGGCCAATGAGTGTGAGGGAGACCCTCAGTGAAATGGGTTGGCATAGTAACAGTAATGATGGACTCAAACATGTTGGCATTTGTGAGGACCATGCAAGACCAGGAAATGTTATGTTCACCATGAGTCAGAGTGACTCCCCTGGCAGCTTTCTCTATCTGTCTAGGCAATCAATAAACCAAATGTCTCTGGCATCTATCCCTTCTTTTTTGTATTCCATTGCTCCAGGCCAGTCCTTATCACACCATACCTGGTTTATTTGAGAATTTCCAAGCTGAACCCACTGATGTCTCTTCTCCATTAAGACTGCATTAATTTATTTAGGTGTTGCTCACAATTGTTTCTCATCTTGTTTCCTATATTTCATCTTTATTACCTCTTGTTTGACATGTTCCAGCATTCTGTGTATGTTCAAATACTCTTTGTAATATAGGTTAGACCTCTCTTCCCTACTGGAAGAATTACTCCCCCGTTTCCTTTTTCTTTAGCTAGAATTTCCCTCAGCCACCTGAAAAATTCTGCTTGCCCTGTGGTGTTCTTAAAATATACCCTTGCATCTCTGTTCATCCATGTAGATGAAATGCAGATAATGAAGTCACATGCCAAAACACTGGTAAGTGGTGTCAAGATGTGATTTAAAAATTATTTTAGGGTTAAATGTAAACTGACTTGTGTTTACACTTCAGAAATGGCTATAATATGTTTCCTCCACTTCATCACCTTTACATCTAGAATTTGACCAGCATTGGCTCAAAACTGCCATTCAAACATAAGCAAATCAACAAAAGCCCAGATGTGTGCATCTTGAATTCAGGGACTTGAAACAGAACCACAAATCTCACAATGAAACCAAGTCACGTAAGAATCTAATGCAACTTGGGGTATGAAAAATATCTTGGCATCCAAATAGCCCTTAGAAATTGAGATGCTTATCTGATTCTCAAGATTGGAAGTTTTTCTCTTAGGATCTTAGATTGCTCTAGGGTGTGTTAATCAGTTGTGAAATCTCTTTGGTAATCTGAAACAGATTTTGGGCATTTTAAAAAACTTATTATTATCATTATCATCATCATCCAATAAATGTCCCTTCCAGTTACTCTTCTAACTTTGGATCATTTCAGTCAGTGAATTTTTCCTGACAACTCTTCCCCATTATTCCAAAAAGAGTTTTCTGAAAAATCTATTTTAGAGACATAGTTAGAAATGATAGCAGTCAAGGAACTCATCAGAAAGAACAGATGGTTGGTTTTTGGGAGAAATGAATTCTTTAAAAACTTCTGCTCAAAGCTTCAATCAAAAGAGATTTGTCTAATAAGACCTAGGAGTTGGTTTTTTGCTAATGCTAATTTAAAAGATTTAGGTTCATTGTTAAAATCTTTATAAGCCTGATAGGACACAATGTTGTTGAATAGGGGGCTTGTATAGATAAGAAGACAGATGAATGGATGGATGGATGGATAAGTGTATAATAAAACAAATAAAGCAATATATTAACGGTTGGATCTAGGTAATATGTTAATGGTATTCACTGTCTTATTCTTCAGTTCTTCTGTATGTTTGAAATTTTCCTAAATAAAATGTTGGGGAAAACAAGATCTTAACAACAGTAAGATAGGTCACATCAAAGAGAAATAATACATGAATAGGCCCTTGGAAGAAGCCTATAGGCAATAAGGGCTTTTGAGGGTGGACATTGGCAGTTGTCACTGAATGAATAAGAGGAAAGTAGACATCAAATAATTCCTATGAGAGACTGTCAGAAGATAGATACTAGATACAGGTAGTGGGAGATATATTCCCTCCATCACCATTCCTCCCATTACAATCCAACTCCCCTTCTCTGAATGGTGTGCCAAGAAGGAACAGAAAGCCCTCAGCCCTGTTCTAAGTACTTTGCCTAAATTATCTCCTTTACTTTTTCACAAGAATCATGAAAGCAGGTTTTTTTTTTTTTTTTGTGTGTGTGTGTGTATATATATATATATATATATATATATATATATTGCTTTCCCAGCATCCCTTACCCCTTCTTCAGATAAAATCACATTGATTTTCCTAGGGAGACCAAACCTTCATCATTCAGACTCGGTAGCCTATTCTACTTGGTTAAGTAATACCAGTAATACAAGTGAGGCCAAGCAGGTGCTCTCTCCCAGGAATTTGAACCTTGAGCACAGTCAATCATGAATAGAAATGTGGAGATGATTAATCTCAGCATGGAGGCCCAGGGGAACGTGTTCATATTTGCTGCTACCTGCACCCTTTAGAACTCTCCAGATTCTTGTAATCTTGATCAGGGAGTCTTATTTCTGTTGCTTCCAAACAAAAAACTCTAAATGACAAAGGCATTGTATTTTTCCTTATAAAAATAAGGAAACCTAAATGCATAAGAATTAAGGATCTTGGGTCAATTCATCATTTGGTGTTTGTACTCTAGTCTCTCTGACATTATAACCTTTTTTTTTTTTTTTCACAATACCCTATATTACTGTTCTCTATCAAGCTCTAAAGTTAGATAGACTGGGTACATATCCTGTCTCAGGCACTGGGTAAGTCTGAGTAAGCTATAATGTGTCTCTAAATGTCAACCTCTTGATCAGTAAAATAAAGAAAAAATTATTGTTGTTGTTGTTATGTGTCATTGAGTTGGCCTCGACTCATAGCAACCTCTCCTTGGGTTGCTGAGGCAGTATCACTATGGAAGTAGATTGCCCAGTCTTTCTTCAAAGGAGTGGCTGGTGGGTTTGAACCGCCAGCCTTCTGATTAGCAGTCAAGTGCCTTAGGCACTACGCTACCAGAGCTACTGAAGAAATAATAGCATGTGTTAAAATAAACTAACTCATTTAAGATGCTTGAACAGTGCTCAACATATAATAAAACCAAATACACTGCCATCTAGTCAATTCCAACTCATAGAGACTCTATAGGACAGAGTAGAAATTTTCCATAGGTTTTCCAAGGCTGTACATCTTTACAGAAGCAAACTGCCACGTCTTTCTCTCATGGAGCAGCTGGTGGTTGAACCACCAACCTTTTACTTAGGAGCCGAGCACTTTAACCACCATCCCATCTGGGGTACTTGACACATAATAGGTATTCAATATGTGCTAGCTGTTATGATGAAAAGGAGTCCTGGTAGCACAGTGCCTAAGACATCTGACAGCTAACCAGAAAGTTGGTGGTTCAAATTCACCAGCCACTCCATGGGAGCAAGACTAGACAATCTATTTCCATAAAGATTTACCATCTTAGAAACCCAGTGGGGGTGGCTATGAGTTGGAATCAACTTGATGGGAGTGGGTTTGGTTTGGTTTTGGTTATGGTGAAGATGACATCAGTCAGGACTCTTAAGAAAAAGAAAAAAAAGAGTTTTTGAAGAGAATTTAATGAAGGGTCTACTTAGAGAAGGAGCCCAGGCCACATGGTAGATAAGTGCTCAACTGTCTACTGAAAGGTGAACAGTTTGAACATACCAGCCACTCCATGTGAGAGAGATGTTGCAGTCTGCTTCCGTAAACATGCAAAACTAAAAATCCGTTGCTGCCGAGTAAATCTTTACAAAAGCAAACTGCCACATCTTTCTCCAGCAGAGTTGCTGGTGTGTTCAAACCACCAACCTTTCATTTAGCAGCCAAGCACTTAACTACTGAGCCATCAAAGTTCCCTCTGTAAAGGAAGGAACTTCTGAAACTCTAAAGCAGCTCTGGTAGCATAGTGCCTAAGGCACTTGACTTCTAACCAGAAGGCTGGAGGTTCTAACCCACCAGCCACTCCTCGGAAAGAAGGTTGGGCAATCTACTTCTGTACTGATACTGCCTTGGAAACCCAAGGAGGGGTTGCTATGAGTCGGGTCCAACTTGACGGCACATAACAACCACAACATGGAGGCAGTTCTACTTTGTCCTATATGGTCACTGTGAGTTGAAACAGATTCAATGGCACACAACAATATTTAGAGAAGTGAGGGCAGGGTTAAGGAAAACTAGCAAGGGATGAGGGAAGCACCTCAGGACTAGAACAGCTGAAAGCTTTAGCAGATGGCTGTCTATCAAGGGCTGGAACTTCTATATTTCCAAAATAGTGCCTGTAATGGACACAGCCAACTCTTGGTCAGCAAGGAGGGAGCTAGGGAAATAAATAAAATAAATACCCTGTTCTTTCTCTGAGTTCAACCTCTAATATAGTGGCAGGGCCTCTAATTGACCAAGGCTAACCACAGGACAAAGAAGCCTCGAAGGATACAAAGCAGGGTGGAGAGAGGTAGGGATTAAACCTGGAAGCACACTTCACCTCAGCTTCCTTTTATCTGGTCCCCAACGCAGAAAACCAACAGAGGAAAGAATTACATCAATTCATTCCTCCACTACTATGGACTAGGAAAAATTTCATCTGTCACAGTGATGACAACACTGTTTCAAAGGGTGTAGCCATGAAATAACCATAATTTTCTCACCATTTCACTAGAAGTTGAATAAATAAATATAGTGGTAGTCATCACATTCAGGACAAAATGCTAATCTGGCAGTGCACCTAGATTATATAATGTTTTTCCATCTTGCTACTGGTTACCTCAGATGCATAACATCATATTTTCCAGTAACCAAAATATAGGTATAAGTCCAAAAAGGAGGAAAAACAAGTGAAACAATGTGTATGTGTGTGTTAGTCACTCACATGCCACATGCATGAAAAAATTACAAACTAACCAAACAAAACCACCAACTTGACTACATACCAACTCAGGGGAAGGAGTTTTCTTCACTGTGGAGATGTTTCCAGAAAGAGACACAGTTGAAGTCTGCAGAGGAAATTCTTCTCTTCCCTTTAGACCACAGAGATCTATAAATTCCTACTTCCAAATTGTCTGGAAGGGTACGACATTACAGAAAGCAATTGCTCTCTTATTCAAAGTGAAATTCTGGAAGACTTGCACTTCCTGAGACTCCTGCATTGCATACCAATTTCATTGGTAAAAATACAGTGAGAGCATTTAAACATACAATGACTGCAGTCTCAGCAATTGAGTCAAAGTAACTACCTATGTTTGAGTAGGATGACTTGAAAATGACTACAGCCTCTGCCATCATCACTGAACTGCAACCACATGAAAGACCTTGAGCAAGAATTGCCTAGGTGAGCAGAGTCAACACCCAAAGCAGTGAGAGATAGTAAGTGTTGTTGTTTTGAGCTACTAAATTTTGGGGTGATTTTCAACCTAGCAACAGATTACTAGAACACTCTGTTGTGCACTGCATGAGCATGTACGGACAATAAATTAGCAGGAAGGAAATGCCCCAAAACTGTTGACTACCGATACAGTCAGATTTTACTCTAGATTTTTCCCACTAGATTGCTATTTGGTCCTTGCAAAGATTGCAACTAGATTGCAGGAGCCTTGTGGAACATGCTCCTGGCTCCATCTGGACAGGTTCTGGTGGAACTGCAAACTTGGTTGTTCCATCTGGAGTGCTTGATGGAAGGAGTCAGAGGCCTTTGGTATTTTTCAAGTAATCTCTAGAAGATGAATAAACTTCTTTCAAGTTAACATGGATTGCCCTCCATCCCATGCTATAAATGATCTCCTTTCTTTGCCACCAGATATGAGGAGAAAACCCTTCCTGTTACAAATATAGTAATTGCTGTTGTTAGGTGCCATCGAGTCAGTTCCAACTCATAACAACCCCATGTACAACAGAAGGAAACACTACCTTCTCCTGCACCATCCTCCCAATCCTTGCTATTCTCGAGCCCATCCTTGCAGCCACTGTGTCAATCCATCTCTTGTTGAGAGTCGTCCCCTCTTTACTGACTCTCTGCTTTACCAAGCATGATATCCTTCTCCAGGGAATAGTCCCTTTTAACAACATGACCAAAGTTGTTGTTGTTGTTGTTATGTGCCGTCGAGTCAGTCCCGACTCATAGCGACCCCTCCTTGGGTTTCCGAGGCAGTATCACTACGGAAGTAGGATTGCCCAACCTTCCTTCCGAGGAGTGGCTGGTGGGTTTGAACCGCCAGCCTTCTGGTTAGCAGTCAAGTGCTTTAGCCACTATGCTACCAGAGCTCCTATGACCAAAGTAGGTGAGACGAAGTCTGACCATTCTTGTTTCCAGGGAGCATTCTGGCTGCACTTCTTCCAGGACAGATTTTTTAGTCCTTTTAGCAGACCATGGTACTCCTAGCATTCTTCTCCAACACCACAACTCAAAAGCATCAACTCTTCTTTGGTCTTCCTTATTCATTGTCCAGCTTTCACATATAGAAGAGGCAATTGAAAATACCATGGCTTGGGTCAGGCACAGCTTAGTCTTCAAAGTGACATCTTTCATTCTTATCACTTTAAAGAGGTCTTTTGCCCAGTGTAATATGACATCTGATTGCCTGACTGCTGTTTCCATGGGTGTCAAGTGTGGATCCAAGTATAATGAAATCCCTGACAACTTCAATCTTTTTTCCATTTATCATGATGTTGCTTAGTGGTCCAGTTGTGAGGATTTTTGTTTTAATTATGTTGAGGTGTAATCCATACTGAAGGCATACAGTATTTGATCTTCATCAGTAACTGCTTCAGGTCATCTTCACTTTCAACAAGCAAGGTTGTGTCATCTGCATATCTCAGTTGTTGATGAGTCTTCTTCCAATCCTGATGTCACGTTTTTCTTCATATAGTCCAGCTTCTCAGATTATTTGCTCAGCATAGCATAGAGATTGAATAAGTGTGGTGAATAGTAGTGAACAGTATATGTTGTGTGCCATAGAATAGATTATGAATCAGAGCAACTGTATAAGACAGAGTAGAACTGCCCTATAGGGTTTCCTAGGCTATAATCTTTATGGGAGAAGGTCACCAGGTCTTTTTTCCCATGGAGCTGCTGGTGGGTTCTAACCATGGATGTTAGAACATATTCTATCCATGGATGTTAGAACATACAATGTTCTAACAATAACAACTGAATATTTAACCATTGGGCCACCATGGGTCCTTTAAGCAGTACATAGCCTGTTCTACTGTTTAGGGTCTATTCTTTTCTATAGACTAACTCTTCAAACTAATCTCTCAGTTTGACCTTGGACATTGCATTCTATAGGAAAAATTCCCACCTCCTTCCCAGCCCCAAGACTGTGGTTGCTTTAGGTTTACAGCCTAGGTTCCCCCAGCACCCTAAGAACCCCTACTTATATTAGTTTGCTGTTTGTTGTCTCTCTCCCTCACTAGACTATAAACCTTGTGAGGGCAAGGACTGTGTTTCAGTTATTCTTCATTGCATCATTCAGCACCAGGCATAGTTCCCAGCACCTAGTAAGAACTCAATAAAATTTTCCCAGTGATGGATAAATTTTAAAAACTACTGGGCTCACTGTGGGAAGCAACATGGCAATTCCTTAAAAAATTGGAATTAGAAATACCATTTAATCCAGCAATCCCATTACTAGGTATATATCCTAAAGAAGTGAGAGCCAGGGCAAGAATGGATATATGCACACCCATGTTCATTGTAGCACTGTTCACAATAACAAAGAGATGGAAACAACCTAGGTACCCATCAACAGAAGAGTGGATAAGCAAACTATGGTACATACACACAATGGAATACTATGTAACACTAAAGGATAATGTAGAATCTGCAAAACACTGCATAACATGGGTGAATTTGGAGGGCATTATGCTGAGTGAAATAAGTCAATCACAAATATCATATTAGTTCATTATTGTAAAAAGCCAATAAATAAATAAATAAAACTCACTGCCCTCTAGTCAGATCCAACTCATAGCGACCTCTCCTTGGGTTTCCAAGGCAGTATCTCTACAGAAGTAGGTTGCCTAGTCTTCCTTCTGAGGAGTGGCTGGTGGGTTTGAATTGCCAGCCTTCTGGTTAGCAGTCAAATGCCTTAGGCACTACACCACC
>NW_006921630.1:13301859-13306225 GCF_000298275.1 Orycteropus afer afer
GCCCAACCTTCCTTCCGAGGAGTGGCTGGTGGGTTTGAACTGCCAGCCGTCTGGTTAGCAGGCAAGTGTCTTAGCCACTATGCTACCAGAGCTCCCATATTGAATATATCTCTATGCAATTGCTAAGCTTGCTAGGAAGGCCATTTACATGTTCAGTTTAGGGCTATCTTCCTGTCACTTCTATTCCTGTGGCCTAAGCCTGGTTTTGACAGCAACGTAGGTTAAGCCCGAGTCTTCTTGTTCTAGCCTGCAAAATGACCCATCCATTAGGAAATCAGACCTTAGAAAATGATTCCCATTCAAATGGACATCTACAAAAGGACAGTGCATTAACTTGATCAATATTTGTCTCAGAATTGCTAATTAGGGCAGGTACATTTTGAAGAAGGGTATATGTGGTAGGTGGAAGAAGGATTTATCTGGGGTGTAGGGTCAGATGTCTCAGTGGAAAGGCAGTCTCAAATGGTCAGAGAAGCAAGAGTCCCTGAGCACCTTGGATGTCTCTAAAAGGGATAAAAAGTCACAAAAAAGGGAGGTGAGCAAATGCTGAACACAAGTGTGGTAGGCAGAATAAATGCCTCCCCTAAAGATTGAAGTGGATATGTTACCTTACATGGCAGAGGGGAATTGAGGTTGCAGATTGAATTAAGGTTGCTGGTTGCCTGACTAAGGAGCCCTGGTGATGCAATGGTTAAGCACTCAGCTGTTAACCAAAAGGCCAGAGGTTCAAACACAGCAGCTGCTCCTCAAAAGAAAGATGTGGCAGTCTGCTTTTATGAAAAGTTCAGCCTTGGAAACCCTATAAGGCAGTTCTACTCTATCCTACAGGATTGCTATGATTGAAATAGACTCACTGGCAATGGATTTAATCACCTGACTACAAAATAGGGTAATTATCCTTGATTATCTATCTGGGTGGGTCCAATATAATCATATTCCAAGTAGAAGGGGCCAGATGAAGAGATCAGAATGATGCAATATGAGAAGGACCAAATCCACTATTGCTGGCTTTGAAAATGGAGGAAGGGGCTCACAGACCAAGGAAAGTAGATGTCCTCTAAACCAAAAAACAAACCAAACCTACTTCCATCAAGTTGATTCCCACCCACATTAGATTTCTGAGGTAGTAAATCATTATGGAAGTAGATTGCCCATCTTCCTTCTGCAGAGTGGCTGGTGGGTTTGAACTGCCAATCTTCTGGTTAGCTGTCAAATGCCTTAGGCACTGCATCATCAGAGCTCCTAGAAGCTGGAAAAGTCAAGGAAACATGTCCTTCTCCTCTAGACCCTCTGAAAATTTACACATCCCTACCAATACCTTAATTTTAGTCCAGTGAGACTGTTGGACTTCTGACCTACAGAATTATAAAATACATTTGTATTGTTTAAGCCACAAAGCTTGAGGAAACTAATACAACAGATTGACCAACAGCTTCATCCACTTTGTGAAACCTGCTTCAGAGCATATCCTCTTCTACTGAGACCAGATTCCAATAGCAGTTCCTATCAAACAAGCCTCCTGACATTCATTGATCTGATAATTTCAGCCATTTCAGGGCAAGGGCTCTAAGCATTATATCATTCCAATAGCATTTTGGATGAATATCATAGTGACCGGAAGCCTAGGACCTTTGCTCAGGGGAAGGTGGGATAGGGAAACTGTTCTAATTCAGTCTCACTCACCCTCAGAGCCCCAACCCTACCAAGCTCCATGTCTAGAAACTCTCCCTCCCAAGTTTCTGTCATCCAGAACCTAGAATATGTTCTTTTGTTGTTGTTATGTGCCATCGAGTCGGACCTGACTCATAGCGACCCCTCATTGGGTTTCTGAGGCAGTATCACTACAGAAGCAGATTGCCCCATCTTCCTTCAGAGGAGTGGCTGGTGGGTTCCAATCTAATCCTAAGTACAGGAGAACTTTTACCCGGGACAACTTCAATCATTTAGTACCAATTTCACTTATGTAACTATAGAAAACAAACAACAGTTTTGTAAGAGATGAAGCCTATTTTAGAATAAATTATTCAAAGATAAACCCCAGTGTCCCTGTGGCATATGTATCTTTGTTCTGTGCAGGTATTTATCTTCTTTCAGGCCATGTGCAGATGTGAAAAGAGGCAAAAATACATAAAATAAGGAAGAAATTCTGATTTACTCATGGACTTCTTAATCAGAAGAAATGAGGGTAATTTGAGTCCTGGAGTTTGAATGTTTTCTTTCTCCCTGTGCTGAGAAAAGAAGAGTTTGCTTACTCTACATCCTCCAGCCATCCCTAATTTCCACCACCCACACACTGCCATCAAGTTGATTCTGACTGATACTGATCTTATAGGGCAGTCGAACTGCCATAGAGGATTTTCAAGGCTAACATGTAAGTCTTTATGAAAGCCAGCTGCCTCATCTTTCTCCCACAAAGTGGCTGGTGAGTTTAAACTGCAAGCTTTTTGGTTAGCAGCCCAATGCTTTAACCACAGCCCCACCAGAGCTCCTTATCCTCAACCAATATTGGGTAAATTTCCCAGAAGATGAAGAACAGCTGCTTCTTACATCAGGGTTCTCTGGCAACTGCCTTTGAAAAGGCTTGGTCATCAGCGGTGGAATCAGCTATTTGTTTCCTTTTTCCACCATAAGGAAGACACTAAGAAATAGTGGAGAAATTCATATATTTTTTGTCTCAGTACAAGGGTGGAGAAAACAAAATTCTTTTGTTTCTGTTAAGTACCTTTGGTCTCTCTTGCAGTGTTGGACACTGAAAATTTTTCCAACAAAAACTTATTTTAAAAAATTCTTGGTACTGACTTAAAGAAAAAGAAAATACGGGTTCCGGTAAGATGGTGGACTAGGCAGAAAGACTGCACAGACCCTCTTCAACAAAGATGAGAGGAACCAATTAACACAGACACAGAAGATAATCCTGGACTCCTGAGTGTTGAAGGGAAGGATATAGAAGTGGACTAAACCCCAACAAGCAGAAGAATTTGCATGAAAATACCAAAAAAGGAGATATGTGGAGCTACAGTCTGGCAGCAATCCTGAACGATCATGACAGCAGTGCATAGACAGCTTGGAGAGTGCCAAGTCTGGTAGGACCTAAGAATTAACTTAAAAATCAGCCCTGCTAGCCAGGGACTGCACAAAGAACTGCTCTGGTGGGTGGTGAATAAAAGGAGAAACAGCGAAGAGGAAGGTGGGCTGAGCTGTGGACTTTTCCCTGTCCAGAGGGCATCGCCATTTTGAATGTTTATAAGTGGATTGACCATTTTGGATGTTTAAAGAGACAGCACTCTCCCAGATTCCAGTGGCTTAAGAACAGATTCTGCTTGCCAGTAACCCCAAGGACACTCTGGACCTGGATGACCGAAAAGGTGCAACATTCCCCTTGTTATTCTTATACTCCACACCCACTTGGTCAATGGAGATGCAGCCATCCCCCACTCCTATACACCTTCTGGGCCCACAGGAACTCCATCCCAGTCTGTGTACTCTGACAGAGCCTGGGTGACCGGCCCTGCCCTCTGCCAATTTTTCTTTTTCTTTTTCTCTTTCTTCTTTCTAGTTATCAGTTGCTTGTTTTTGTCTGTTTTAAAACTATTATTATTATTAATACTTTTGTCCTTTTTACTATTACTCTTTATTCTTCCCCTCCCAGGCCCTAGTTTTCAGCTTTTTTCTTTTCCCTGTTCCTGGTTGCAAATTTTTTTTTTTTCTTTTCTTCTCATGCTTAACCCCATTCCTTGTTTTCCTTTTTGCATTTTTCCCTTTTTTTTTTTTTTTCTTCATTAGTCTCCTTTTCTACCTTTTTACTCTTAGTGCCCTATCCCCAGATATTGCAGGTTTTCTTGTATTTTTCTTCTTCTTTTTCCCTGTTTTCTTTTTTTGGTTTCTGTTCCTGTGTGATTACATGATGCATTTTTTTTTGTCCAGATGCTTTTAGTTTTTTGATGGCTTTTCAATTGTAATTTTTGTCTAACTGAGTGGGAGACAGCAGCAGTCTCCATAAAACACAACTACACCCACACCTCCTGCAACTTCACTTACTGAGCAAGAGCTACCAACTCCTTCTCCACCAATGGGCCAATGATAAAAAACCACCAAGAAGATCCTGAATTATCCTTGGCTGCTCTTCACAAAGAGTAAACAGAGATCTAAATACAACAATGTCTTGATGTACTGGAGACAACAGACCATCACAGTCCACGCAAAGAAGCAAGATAAAGGGGTAGAAACAAGGGAGCAGGATAGAGACCCAGAACACATACCTGAGGAAGAATCAGCATTGGAACTCTCTGATAAGGAATTCAAAAGAATTGTATTTAGGTATCTTCAAAGGACTGAGAGACACACCAAAGAAAACACAGAAAAAACC
>NW_006921630.1:13315135-13315701 GCF_000298275.1 Orycteropus afer afer
GGGTTTGAACCACCAGCCTTCTGGTTAGCAGTCAAGTGCCTTAGGCACTATGCTTCCAGAGCTCCTCATTAGCTATCAGAGAGATGCAAATCAAAACAGCAATGAAATACCATCTTGCTCCAGCACTAGTAGCGCAGTCCAACAAGACAGAAAATAACAAATGCAGGGGAGGATGTGGAGAGATTGGGACTCTCATACACTGCTGGTGGGACTGTAAAATGGTACAACCATTGTGGAAAGCAGTATTACAATTCCTTAAAAAGCTGGAAATAGAAATACCATTTGACCCAGCCATTCCATCACTAGATATATATCCTAAAGAAGTGAGAGCCTTGACAAGGACATATGCATACCCATGTTCATCACAGCGCTATTTGCAATAGCCAAAAGATGGAAACAACCTAGGTGTCCATCAACTGAGGAATGGATAACCAAACAATGCTACAGACACACAATGGGATACCTTGCAATGTTAAAGAATAATGTAGAATCTGCAAAACACCACATAACGTGGATGAACTTGGAGGACATTATGCTGAGTGAAATAAATCAATCACAAAAGGACA
>NW_006921630.1:13317476-13318672 GCF_000298275.1 Orycteropus afer afer
GAGCAAAGAAGAATGAAGAAAGCCAAAAAATCATGGAAACAATTAGTCCTAGTGACTAGTACACCATCTGATCTACAGCCTATATGACTATGAGACCAGAAGAACTAGATGGTGCCCGGCTACCACTGTCATCCACTTGGAAGGGGATCTATGTCAGAGATCCTTGGTAGAGAGGGAGAACAATGTGGAACAAAACTCAAAATCATTTGGAGAAAAAAAAAGGAGGGAGGGACCAGGTTTGCTGGTCCAACAGAGCCTGGTGGAACCACTGAGACTATGGCCTCTAGATGCTCTCCAGGTTTGAAATTGAACCCACACTTGTGGCTTCCAGCCAAACAAAATACAGGCATATGAGTTGAACCTTTATCTGAGGTAGATACACTCGTTGGAGAGAACAATCATGGGAGAAAGAAGGCCTGCTTATGCACAGGGAGACAGCTCAGGGGGCAGGAGTCCATGGAAGGTTGGACACAGGGAAGAGGTAACTATCGGGAAGTGGGAGGGGAGCTGTTGCACTGTGGTAAACTGTGGTCAATGTCATGAGACAAAGTATATGTGAACTGCTGTATGGAAAGTGAATGTGCTCTGTAAACTTTCACCCAAATAAAAATTTTTAAAAAAATGGAAAATTCTTGCAAAACAAAGCCTCTTGTTTTGCTTATCTAGTGGAATCAGGCCCAAGTCAGTGTTGACTTTACAAGAAATTCGGAAGCAAGCAGTTATTCTGTGAGGATGACCCTTTCAGCAAAGCATTAAAGCTAATGCTCCAGAAGTAATTCCTGACAAGGAAAAGCTGATATTAGGAAGAATTTCACAAATGAGAAACAAAAGTATTGTTCTAGACTGGGAGTTGCAAAGACTCTTTGCTTGAGTCTAATTCTGAAAATTGGGTAAGGCAATCATTTAGTGAGTAATCAAATAGCAGCAGGTAATAAGTAAAAGGAGAATGTTTGTTTAAGAAAAACTGAGAAGTGATTACTGTTGTTGATATCCAGTCAATTCTGACTCATAGTGACCCTATGTGACATAGTAGTGCCCCTTTTTTGTTATGTGCTGTCAAGTCAGACCCGACTCATAGCAACCCCTCCTTGGGTTCCCAAGGCAGTATCACTACGGAAGTAGATTGCCCCATCTTCCCTCCGAGGAGTGGCTGGTGGGTTTGAACCACCAGCCTTCTGGTTAGCAGTCAAGTGCCT
>NW_006921630.1:13319132-13322362 GCF_000298275.1 Orycteropus afer afer
TGCCCAACCTTCCTTCTGAGGAGTGGCTGGTGGGTTTGAACCGCCAGCCTTCTGGTTAGCAGTCAAGTGCCTAGGCACTATGCTACCAGAGCTCCTCTCAGATAATTAGGTACCTGAAATTTGTGGGTGGCATACTTTCTCTTCATCCCCTTCATCATCTGTTTACATCTTTCTCAGAATTCTTGGGAATATATAAAATACAAGAGCAAGCACTTTTATGTTTCTACCCAGAGGCAGTAAGCTTTGCCTGATTCCAAAGGAAGGATGGGTGTTGCCTTCTTTCTTTCCTCTCTCTTATCTTTTTATTTTGGTGACCCTAGAACAATTTTTTGTTCATACTAGGTTATATTTTCTCTACTAAGGCTGCCAAAAACATTCAGGCCCCTCAGTTTTTCAACTCCACCCCCTATTTATGGTGCATTTCTGACCTACACATCTATTACAGAAATAAGGCTAGATTGTTAATAATTTCTCATCAGCTAATTTTTAAATCAAAGATACTAGAAATAGGAGGATATCTATTTCATGTTTATTTTAGTTTCATGTGAAAGGGTACTAATTCTGGCTAATACCAAAAAAAAAAAAAGAAAGAAAGAAAGTGGGGGAGTTATTTAAAGGGTATTTATTAGCTGGAAATTTGAGGGATAAAACTAGAACCAAGAGATAAAAATTTATCATCAGAAATCTCTCTTTTCATCTGTCAGTTTCTTTCTTTCTTTTTTCTTTTTCCCCCATTAGCTTGATAGCTCAATTTTTTTTAAAATTGTTATGTGGGTGAAAGTTTATAGAGCAAAATTAGTTTTCCATTCAACAATTCATGCATATTTTATTTTGTGACATTCACTGCAATTCCCACAAGGAAACAACACTCTTCCTACTGGCTCCCTGTGTGTACCATTCCCTTTCATTCTTCTTTCCTATCCCTTCCTGCCTTGTTAGCTTTATCCCTGGGCAAATGCTGCCCTTTTGATCTCATATGATTGAATGTTCTACTGAGTGCTTACCTCCCTGGTATTGTTCACTGTATAGGCCTGTCTATCATTTGGCTGCAATCTGAGCCATGAAGATGAGTTCAGTTCCAGGTCTGAAGTGTGTCTAAGGGCCAGAGTCTCAGGGGTTTGACCAGTCTCTATCAGACTAGTAAGCCTGGTCTTTTTTATGAGTTTGAGTTTTGTTCCACTTTTTCTTCCACTGTATCTGGAATCTCCCATTGTGATCCCTTTCAGAGCAGTCAGCAGTAGTAGCCTGGCACCATCAAGTTCTTCTGGTCTCAGGGTTGTGCAGGCTGAGGTTCACAGAGTCAATTAGTCCTTTGGACTATTATTTACTTGCATCTTTGATTTTCTTCACTCTTCTTTGCTCCAAACAGGAACAGACTAATAGATGCACTTTCAATGGCTGCTCAGAAGCTTTTAAGGTTCCAGTTGCTACTCACCAAAGTAGACAACCACATTGTTGCCATGGATTATGTTATACAAATTGACCTTAATCAATTGACTATGGTCCTGAACCCCCAGGCCCAGTGATTCATTCCCTCAAGGTATTTGTTATAGCTAAGAAGTTTTCATAACTTTGCCCCTGTATAGTCTACTATATTCATGGATATATTTGCAGCACATATAAATATGCATGTAGAAATATCTTCTGTCAGACCCAATATATGTTTGTAGGTGTAGTCTCCTTAGCTTCCTGTCCCTGTTCAGCTGCAGTGTTCATCTTTTTTTTATCCATCCCTCAAGTTTTTGAGCAGCAATAGAATACAGGTAATACCTAAGGGATCCCAGACAACTGTGAGCATAACCAAATATGTGCTCAGAAATAGTCTAGTTAAAAATTTGCTTCCAGTGACTCTATTGGATACTTGTTGCTAATATATCTGAAAGTACCATAACTAGACACTTATTTTGTCATTGTTTTGTTTCTAGAACACCACTGTTATGGCAAATAATAACATTCTTTCAGCATCTTTACATCACAACCTTCATATTTGTAGCCTTGGATGAGAGAGTCTGACTGACTGAGATGTACTCTGATTGACTGAGTCACAGTAGGGGAAGAATATATAGTCCCTTTAGTTACTCAAGTGGGAGGCAGTACCCTACCTAATGCCAATGGTTCCATGAAAGAGATCTCAAATTGGAAGAGAATTTGGATACTGGTCAAAGAGAAATAAATGCCTATTATACAGACTTTCTCCTTGTGTTGGGCAAGATATATGTCAAGAGATCCAGCTCTTATCTTTCCAGTTAACAACCCCAGGAGAAAGAAAATGTTATTGTAACAATTTCTATTTATTAAGCTCAGAAAGAATTTTGATTGACCCTGTTTGGATGGCCATCCCTACACCAATCACTAGGGTTATGGGAATGGAGTATTTTGATTGGTTCAACCTGGGAAAACACATCCATATTTGTGAAAGAGAGTGGTTGGGAAAGGCGCCACAACTGGGAGCCCTAGAGAAACCCTGGAAGTGAGGAGAGAGTGATTGTCCCAAGGCAGATAATTGGAAAACAAAAACATAATGTCCAATTTAAGAGATCTCATAATTATCTGATCTATGTTTTAACAAGCATTTCTTTCTTAAAAATTTAGCTATTATTCTTTTCTTTCTCTGTCACCTGAATATCATCATGAACCCTCAGATATCATTACTAATGGCCCTCATATTTCATCAAATAGCTCTTTAAAACTCTAGGGAAGGTCTCACACTCCTGGATCTTAAAACCTGCTATACAACCACAGTAGTTAAAACAGCTTAGTATCGGTACAATGATAGACAGGTAGACCAATGGAACAGAATCGAAAGTCCGGAAATAGACCCATCCATTTTTGGACACCTGATCTTTGACAAAGGTCCAAAACCCATTAAATGGGGAAGAGACAGCCTCTTTAACAAATTGTGCTGGCAAAACTGGATGTCCACTTGCATAAAAAAGAAACAAGCACGTGAACATGTACACCTATGTTCATTGCAGCACAATTCACCATAGCAAAGAGATGGAAACAACCTAAATGCCCAACAACGGATGAGTGGATAAACAAATTATGGTATATCCACACAACGGAATACTATGCCACATTAAAGAACAATGAGGGATATGCAAATCATCTTGCAATGTGGATGAACCTGGAGGACATTATGCTGAGTGAAATAAGTCAATTGCAGAAAGACAAGTACTGTATGAGCCCATTACTGTAAAAAGACAGAGAAGGGTTTGCTTGGGAAAGGG
>NW_006921630.1:13329057-13337158 GCF_000298275.1 Orycteropus afer afer
AAGAGATAGACGACAGATGTTAAAACCAACCAATGTGTCCACAATACCACATTGCCATTAACACCAAACACTAGGCTATACAGATAAACACACACACACACACACACACACACACAAGAAACAAGACCCATACCTCACCCTATACAAAAAAAAAAGCCAAACTCAACCTGGATCAAAGACTTAAATGTAAAATCCAAAACTATAAAATTCATCAAAGATAAAATAGGGGCAAATGATTTATGGCATAAATAGAATATCAAACATAACCCAGAATGCACAGGAGGTAGAAGAGAAGCTAGATGACTGGGACCTTTTAAATATTAAATTCTTATGCACATCAAAAGACTTCCTCAAAAGGGTAAAAACAGAACCTCCAGATTGGGAGAAAATATTTGCCTATGACATATCTGACAAAGGACTCATCTCCAAAATCTATAGACAGTTCAACATCTCAACACCAAAAAGACAAACAACCTAATTCACAAATGGTCAAAAAGAGTTCAACAGACACTTCACTAAAAATGATATGCTGGCGACCAACAAACACATGAGGAATTGCTTGCGATCATTAATCATTAGAGAGGTGCAAATCAAAGCACCGATGAGATATTATCTCACCCCAGCAATAATAGCAAAGTTCAGCAGGACAGAAAATAAATGCTGGTGAGGTTGCGGAGAGATTGGAACTCTTGTGCACTGCTGGTGGGGTTATAAAATGGTACAACCATTATGGCAAACAGTATGGCGTTTCCTTAAAAAACTGAAAATAGAAATACAATCAGACAAGCAATTCCGTTACTAAGATTACATCCTAAAGAGGTGAGAGAAAGCGCACAAACAGACACCTATGTTCATCTCAGCACAATTCACTATAGCAAAGACATGGAAGCAACCTAAATGCCTATCAGCAGGTGAATGGATAACCAAATTATGGTACATTCACACAATGGAATACTATGCTACATTAAAGAACAATGAAGGATGTATAACTCATCTCACAATGTGGATGAGCCTGGAGGATATTATGTTGAGTGAAATAAGTCATGAGTCATCCATGGTGGACAGATTTCAGTACAGCTTCTAGCCTAAGAGTAGCTAAAGCAAATGGAAGAAATGACAAGATAAAAGAGCTAAACAGAAAATTTCAAAGAGCAGCTCGAGAAGACAAAGTCATTATTATAATGAAATGTGCAAAGACCTGGAGTTAGAAAACCAAAAGTGAAAACCATGCTTGGCATTTCTCAAGCTGAAAAAACTGAAGACAAAATTCAAGCCTCAAGTTGCAATATTGAAGTATTCTATGAGTAAAATATTGACTGATGCAGGAAACATCAAAAGATGGAAAGACAACATAGAATCACTGTACCAAAAAGAATTGGTTGATGTTCATCTATTTTAGGAGGTGACAGATGATCAAGGACCAATGATATTGAAGGAAGAAGTTGAAGCTTCACTGAAGGAGTTGGGGAAAAACAAGGCTCCAGGAATTAATGGAATGCCCATTGAGATGTTTCAACGAATGCATGAAATTTTGGAGGCACTTTACTCTTCTCCTATGGCAAATAATTTGGAAGACAGCTACCTGGCCAAATGACTGGAAGAGATCCATATTTGTACCCATTCCAAAGAAAGGTGATCCCAAGAATGTTGAAATCGTCAAACAATATCATTAATATTGCACGCAAGTAAAATCTTACTGAAAATAATTCAAAAATGGTTGCAGCAGTATATGGTAAGATAACTTCCAAAAATGCAAGCTGGACTCAGAAGAGGACGCAGAATGAGAGATATTATTGCTGATGTCAGACGGATCTTGGCTGAAAGCAAAATACCAGAGAGATGTTTATTTGTGTTTCATTGACTATGCAAAAGCATTTGATTGTGTGGATTGTAACAAATTATGGATAACATTAAGAGTGAGAATTCCTGAAAGCATAATTGTGTTCATGAAGAACCTGTACATAGATCAGGAGGCTGTTGTTCCAACAGAACAAGGGGATAATGCATGGTTTAAAATCAGGAAGGGTGTATGTCAGGGTTGTATCCTTTCACCATGCTTATTCAATCTGTATGCTGAGCAATAATCTGAGAAGCTGGACTATATGAAGAAGAACGCAGCATCAGGATTGGAAGAAGACTCATTAACAGCCTGCAATATGTAGATGACAAGCAACTTTGCTTGCTGAAAGTGAAGATGATTTGAAGCACTTACTGATGAAGGTTAAATACTACAGTCTTCAGTATGGATTACACCTCAATATAAAGAAAATGAAAATCCTCACAACTGGACCAATAAGCAGCATCACAATAAATGGAAAAAAGATTGAAGTTGTCAAGGATTTCATATTACTTGGATCCACAATTAACACCAATGGAAGCAACAATCAAGAAATCAGATGTATACTGTACTGGGATAAGCTGCTGCAAAAGACCTCTTTAAAGTGCTGAAGAGCAAAGATGTCTCTTTGAAGACTAAAGTGCACCTAACCCAAGCTATGTTGTTTTCTTTCACCTCATATGCATGTGAAAAGTGGGCAATGATTAAGGAAGACTGAAGAAGAGTTGATGTTTTTGAGTTGTGATGTTGGGGAAGAATACAGAAGGTACTAGGGACTGCCAAAAGAGCTAACAAATCTGTCCTAGAAGTACAGCCTGAATCCTTGAAAGCGAGAATGGCCAGACTTTGTCTCATCCACTTTGGTCATGTTGTCAAAAGGGACAATTCCTTAGAGAAGGATATGATGCTTGGTAAAGTGAATAGTCAGCAAAGAAGGGGAAGACCCTCAATGAGATGAATTGACACAGTGGCTGCAATAATGGGTTCAAGTATAGCAAAGAATGTGAGGATGGTGCACAACCAGGCAGTGTTCTGTTCTGTTGTACATAGGATCACTATGAGTAGGAGCCAACTTGACAGCACCTAACAAGATCTGAAACAAGAAGGTTTGACACAGTGTCTGCAATGATGGGCTCTAGTATAGCAAGAATTATGAGGATGGCTCAAGACTGGGCAGTTTTTGGTTCTGTTGTGCATAGAGTTGATATGAATCAGAACCAATTTGATGGCACCTAACAATAACAAGATCTGGAACAATAATGTTTACTTTTAATATTATACTCTAATAGTATACTTCAGGGAGCTCTGGTAGCATAGTGGCTAAGACACTTGCCTGCTAACCAGACGGCTGGCGGTTCAAACCCACCAGCCACTCCTCAGAAGGAAGGTTGGGCAATCCTACTTCCGTAGTGATACTGCCTCGGAAACCCAAGGAGGGGTCGCTATGAGTCAGGGCTGACTTGACGGCACATAACAACAACAACAACAACAGTATACTTCAGGTTTTAACCAGTTAAAATGCAAAAAATAAAATAAATTTTAAAAAATCTTTTTGCTTAATTGAAAATTATAGATTTTATGCAACCTGAATTAAAATTGACAAGTTGATTTTTGAATGGTAATGTATTTTAGAAATTCATATGAAAATAAAAAAGACCTTAAATAAACAAAACAATTTTGAAAAAAGAATAAGTTTGGAGAAGTTTTATTATAGGTACTTTTATAGGTACATTAATTAAATGAAAAGACAAGACACATCTGAGTCAGAATATTCACAATGCATATACATGTCAAAGGATTTGTATGTAAAGAATTATTATAAAATAAGTAAAAAGAAAATGAACAACTCAATTTTAAAAAATATGAGCAAAAGGCTCAACTCGATGCCAAAATATTTACCTAAGAAAATGAAAACACATGCCTACACAATGATTTGTACATGAATGTCCATAGAATGTTTATTTTAATAGCCCCAAGCTAGAAACCCAAATGTGCACTGACATCTGAATGGAAACACAAACTATGTTATATCCAGACAACGGAATATCACCAGCCTTAATAAAGAACAAACTACATGAATGTATTAGTTTCCTTTTGCTATTGTAACAAACTACCACACACTAAATGGCTTAAAATAACAAAAATATGTTATCTTACAATTCTGAATGTCAGAAGTCCAAAATAAGTACATTTTATTTTATTTTTAGAAAACTTTTTATTGTGATTTGGGGAAAAGTTTACAGAGCAAATCAGTTTGCCATTCAACAATTCACACATATTTTGTTCCATGTCATTGATTGGAATCCCCTCAGGGTAACATCACTCCTTCCACTTCCTCCCTGTGTTTCTCATTTCCATTTCTCCTCTCTTAATGACTGCTGGTCTGTCTCCTCCCTCAAGCTGTTCCGAACAGCACTGCTGTTGCCCCCAGCCAGCACCCAGAGCAGCTTGAGGGAAGAGAGAGACCAGAAAGCCAGCCAGGGGTGGCAGCATGTGGTTCAGAGTAGCTGAGGGAGAAGACAGACCTGGAAGTGGGGTGGGCGGTGATTTGGAGCAGCTGAGGAAGACCAGGAAGTGAGCAGAGTGGTTTGGAACAGCTAAGAGAGACAAACTTGTCTGTCAGTTTGTCCTTCTGTGGTGGTTTGCATGTTGCTGTGAGGCTGAAGGCTATGCCCCCGGTGTTTCAAATGCTAGCAGGGTTACCCATGGTGGACAGGTTTCAGCAGAGCTTCCAGATTAAGACAGACTCAGAAGAAGAAAGAGACCATTCACTTCTCAAAGATATGGGCTGTGAATAACCTTATGAATAGCAGTGAAACACTGTCTGATATATTACTGGAAAAGGTTATGAATAGCCCTGTAACATGCTCAGTATAGTGCTGGAAGGTTGGAGGGCACTCAAGATATGACTGGGGAAAAACTGCCTCCTCAGAGTAAAGCTGACCTTAATGAAATGGATAGAGTAAGGCTTTTGGGACCTGCACTTGCTGATGATGTGAAACGACACAAAAGGAGAAAAAAAAAAAAAAGGTGCAAACATCCATTGTTAATTGGAACATGGAATATATGAAGTATAAATCTAGAAAAATTAGAAGTTGTCAAAAATAAAATGGAATGCATAAGCATCAGTATCCTAGGCACCAGTGAGCTGGAATGGACTGGTTTTGGCCATTTTGAATCAGACAATCATATGACCTATTATGCCAAGAATGACAAATTGAAGAGGAATAGCATGGCATTCATCATTACAAAGGATGTTTCAAGATCTATTCTGAAGTACAATGCTGTCATTGAAAGGATAACATCCATATGCCTATAAGGAAGACCAGTTAATACTACTATTATTCAAATTTACTCACCAACCAACAAAGCCAAAAATGAGGAAACTGAAGATTTTTACCAACTTCTGCAGTCTGAAATTGACCAAACATGCAATCAACACGAGTTGATTATCACTGGTGAGTGAAGTGCAAAAGTTGGTAACGAAGAAGAATCACCAGTAGTTGGAAAATATAGCCTTGGTGATAACAATAATGCTGGAGATCACATGATAGAATTTTGCAAGACCAATGACTTATTCATTGCAAATACCTTTTATCAACAGCACAAACAGCAGCTATACATGTGGACTTTGCCAGATGGAGTACACAGGAATCAGATTGACAACATCTGTGGCAAGAGGCAATGGAGAAGCTCAATATCTTCAACCAAAACAATGCCAGAAGCTGATTGTGGAACAGACCATCAACTGCTCATACGCAAGTTCAACTTGAAGTTGAAGACAATTAAAAGAAGTGCACGAGAGCCAAAATATGACCTTGAGTATATCCCTCCTGAATTTAGAGACGATCTAGATTTGATTCATTGAACACCAATGATGAACAACCAGAGGAATTGTGAGATGACAACAAGAACATCATCCATGAAGAAAACAAAAGGTCATTAAAAAGACAGTAATGGAAGAAAAGACCAAAATGGATGTCAGAAGAGTTTTTGCAACTTGTTCTTGAATGGAGAGTAGCTAAAGCAAATGGAAGAAATGACAAGATAAAAGAGCTAAACAGAAGATTTCAAAGAGCAGCTCGAGAACACAAAATCAATCATTATAATGAAATGTGCAAAGACCTGGAGTTAGAAAACCAAAAGGGAAGACCATGCTTGGTATTTCTCAAGGTGAAAGAACTGGGGAAAAAATTTAAGCCTCAAGTTGCTATACTGAAAGATTTTATGGGTCCAAAAATGGCAAGGAGGCCACATGTTCTGACCTCCTCTAATCCCACAAGAGGAAGACAGGATTACCAGCAGTAACTCAAGGCCTATTACTGCAAGGCCAGACATGCTGCCTCCCTCCATCCCTTTCTCCAACCGTTCCTCCCAAAGCACCCACCACCTCTCTCCTGGGTTCAATAATTTGCCACAGTGGTCACACAGAACTCACAGATTATGAGGTTTATTAGGGAAGCACCAGGTTACAATTCAAGTTCAGGGAAAACACTCAGTTTCTCTCCCAGCCCACTGTCTCTCAGCCAAAAGTCTCCCACGGTCTCTCTCCTAACAGTGCATGCCCCTCGGTGTCTCACTCAGCAATGCGTGCCTCTTGAGTCTCTTTCCCAGCAGCACGTGTCTCTTCCAGCAGCATGTGTCTCTTGTAGCAGCACGTCTCTTGCAGGAGTGCGTCCTTCCTCAGCCAGCAGTCAGAGAGAGTTCTGCCTCTAGGAGGTCTCCTTTTGAGCCCGGCAGGGTGGTCAAACTAGCCAATCATAGCATCAGAACTCTAAGCATGTGAGAAAGAGTGGGCACCCCCCAGAACATTGTTTTGTGTCACTCCCAACAGAAATACTCCAGGTGGACAACTTCAGCAATCAGGAGCTCCTTGGTTGCTCATAGAAAATCCCACCTTGGAGTTTATAAAGACTTATGGGTAGAAAAGCCAAACTAAGTAATTTACTACACTGCAATGGGCAATATATTGAATGATGCAGGAAGCATCAAAAGAAGATGGAAGGAATACACAGAGTCATTGTATCAAAAAAAAAAAATCGATGTTCATCTATTTTAGGAGGTGGCATATGATCAAGAACCAATGGTATTGAAGGAAAAAGTCAAAGCTGCACTGAAAGAACTGGTGAAAAACAAGGCTCCAGGAATCGTCGGAACACCCATTGAGATGTTTCAACAAATGGATGCCGCGCTGAAGGTACGCACTTGGCTATGTCAAGATATTTGGAAGACAGCTAGTTGGCCAAATGACTGGAAGAAATTCATATTTGTACCCATTCCAAAGAAAGGTGATCCTGCAGAATGTGGAAATTGTCAAACAATATCATTAATATTCCACACAAGTAAAATCTTACTGAAGACAATTGAAAAATGGTTGCAGCAGTATATTGTCAGAGAACTTCCAAAAATGCAAGCTGGATTCAGAAGAAGACTTGGAACAAGGGATATCATTGCTGATGTCAGATGGATCTTAGTTCAAAGCAAACTATACCAGAAAGATGTTTACTTGAGTTTTATTGACTATGCAAAAGCATTTGACTGTGTGGATCATAACAAATTATGGTAACGTTGAGAATGAAGGGAATTCCAGAACACTTAACTGTACTTATAAGAAACTTGTACATAGATAAGGAGGCTGTCATTCCAACAGAACAAGGGGACACTGTATGGTTTAAAATCAAGAAGGAAGTGTGTCAGGATTGTATTCTTTCACCATATTTATTCAATCTGTATGCTGAGCAAATAATCCGAAAAGGTGGACTTTATGAGGAAAAACGTGACATCAGGATTGGAGGAAGACTCATTAAGAACCTGCGATATGCAGATGACAACTTTTCTTGCTGAAAATGAGGATGATTTGAATCACTTACTGATGAAGATTAAAGATTACAGTCTGTTGTTCAAACAGAACAAGGGATAATACAGGGTTCAAAATCAAGAAGGGAGTGTGTCAGAGTTGTATCCTTTCACCATATTTATTCAATTTGTATGCTGAGCAAATAATCCGAGAAGTTGGATTATGTGAAGAAGAATGTGGCATCAGGATTGGAGGAAGACTCATTAACAACCTGTGATATGCAGATGGCACACCTTTGCTTGCTGAAAAAGTGAGGATGACTTGAAGCACTTACTGATGAAGATTGAAAATTACCATCTGGAGTATGGAGTACACCTCAATATAAAGAAAACAAAAATCCTCACAACTGGACCAATAAATTGTTGTTGTTGTTGTTATGTGCCGTCGAGTCAGCCCTGACTCATAGC
>NW_006921630.1:13337571-13344400 GCF_000298275.1 Orycteropus afer afer
CTTCCAAATGAAGAGCAAAGATGTCTCCTTGATGACTAAGGTGTGCCTAACCCAAGCAATGGTATTTTCAATTGCATCTTATGCATGTGAGAGCTGGGCAATAAATAAGGAAGACCAAAGAAGAGTTGATGCTTGTGAGTTGTGGGGTTGGTGAAGAATACTGAGAGTCCCATGGACTGCTAATAGAACCAACAAATCTATCTTGGAAGAAGTGCAGCTGGAATGCTCCTTAGAAGCAAGAAAGACCAGACTTTGTCTCACCTACTTTGGTCATGTTATCAGAAGGAACAATTCACCAGTGAAAGATACATGTTTGGTAAAGTGGAGGGTCAATGAAAGAGGGGAAGGCCCTCAACAAGATGGAGATACCATGGCTGCAATGTTGGGTTCAGGCATAGCAAGGATCATGAGGCTGGCACAGGACTACTTACTCAGTGAGTTGGAGATGACTCAATGGTACCTAAAAATAACAACTTTGTTCAAGTTTCCAGAAGGGACCATTCCCTGGAGAAGGATAGCAGGCTTTGTAAAGTGGAGGGTCAATGAAAAAGAGGAAGGTTCTCAATGAGATGGATTGACCCAGTGGCTGCATTGATAGGCTCAGGTATAGGAAGGATAGTGAGGCCAACACAGGACCGGGCAGTGTTTAGTTCTATTGTGCATAATGTCACTATGAGTCGGAGACAACTTGATCGCACCTAACAACAATGATTCCTGCCTTCTGAAGTTTGTTCTTGGACAAATGCTGCCTTTTGATCTGGAATGGTTGATTATACTAAGGAGTGTGTACCTTCCTGGAGTTATTGATCATCCTGTAGACCTGTCTATTGTTTGAATGAAAATTGAGCTACAGAAATGAGTTCAGTTCCAAGTACAAAGGGTGAGGGTATGTGCCTTCAATAGTCTTGAGGGTCCTCCAGTCTCTATCAGACCAATAATCCTGATCTCTTTATGATTTTGAGTTTTGTTTCACATTTTTCATCCACTCTGTCCAGGACCTTCTAATGTGATCTCTTTGAGAGCAGTTGGTAGTAGTAGCTGCGCATTATCTAGTTCTTCTGGTCTCAAGATCATGGAGGCTGTGGTTCACATGGTCCATTAGTCCTTTTGACCAATTTTTTCCTTGTGTCTTTAATTTTCTTCACCCTTCTTTGCTCCTGCTTGGGAAAGACCAATAGTTGCATTGTAGACAATTGCTCATAAGCTTTTAAGACTCTAGTCACTACTCAACAAAGTATGATGTGGAACAATATGTTTATGGACTGTATGGTGCCAACTGGCTTTGATGTCATCCAAGATTATGTATGGTCCTGAGTTTCCACACAAGGTGGGTATATTTTCCTGCATGTAAATAAAGCTAACTGACAAAACTAAAGGTAAAATTTAATTATAATAAGACTTCAAACATACTAACTTAATTATTTTCTATTATGTTTTCATATTTTTGCTACTTATTTTTATTCATAGAGATCATATTTTTGTGTCTTTCTTTAAAATAATGATTTGGACTACAAATTGAGAAGTCTAGACTTTCAAAGGATATATGTATTTTTTTTAATTCTTGATTATTAAATGCAGACTTCAGCCCAGTCTAGTCACACAAAATTCATCTAACTATACACTTTCTCCCACTACTAAATCTTTAATATCTCAATAGAATGACTCAGCTTCTGCATATATTTATTAGACATTACATACTTCTGCTACTGTATGTTGAACAGCAGATTATTTAAAATTCTACCATTTTCAAACTATTCATATATTATAAACAAATACTAAACAGCTATAATAACAGCATGTTGTATTCATAGTTTACCAGTTTAGTTTCTTGACTTATTTAAAAAGTTAGGACTTTGATATTTTAGATGTGATGCAATATTTGATTTTATTTTTTAAAAGTGCTGAGAATAGTTTCCAACATAAGCAAATTTAAGGTAATTAATGTAAGAGTAAATGCTTTCCGAGGCAGTATCTCTATGGAAGCAGATTGCCCAGTCTTCCTTCCGAGGAATGGCTGGTGGGTTTGAACCACCAGCCTTCCAGTTAGTAGTCAAATACCTTAGGCAATACATCACCAGAGATCCTTTAAAATAACTTAAGAGCTATGATTATTGGGAGGAATAGGCAGACAAGTGACACAGACCCTCTTGAACAAAGAAAAGAAAAACCAATTGACAGAGATACAGAAGATAATCCTGGAGCCCTGAGCTTTGAAAGGAACTATACAGGAGTGGAATAGGCACCAATTAGTGGAAAAATCTGAATGAAAACAGTGAGTATAGAGATGGTTGGAGCTTCAGACTATCAGCTACTCTGACAGGACCAACAGCCTGAATATTTCCAAGTGGTGCTGGGACCTGAGAATTGACCTAAAGGTCAGCCTTGGTCACCAGGGGCTGCAGGGATGACTGCGCTGGTGGCCTACAACTAGGAAGGGAAACAACAAGGAGGGAGACAACCTGAGTTGTTGACTTTCCACTGTCTGGAGGGTGCACCATTTTGATTGTTTACATGCAGTAACCATTTTGGATATTTAAATTGACCGAGGGTGCAGACATTTTGAATCTTTACAAGTGACAACCATTTTGGATTTTAAAGTGACAGCACTCTCATTCAGATGCCAGGGACCTGCGAATAGGCTCTGTTTGCCAAGGTTGGCAGAGACATACAAGAAGCTAAAAACAGGAAAGGAGATAGGTGGTGAGTATATAAGTGCTGTCAACTAGTGAATAGAGGAGCACAGCACAGTACCCTGCTTGCATAGATAACAACAACAAAAAAAGTAAACAAAAATCGTGGGCAAGTCACTCCAACATACAATCACCAAATAAATATAAACACAAAAACTTCACAATGCCTCAGAGACAACAGAGCATCACAGTCCACACAAAGAAGCAAGATAAAGCAGGAAAACAAGGGACCAGGATACAGACCCAAAACATATCCCTGAAGAAGACGCAGCATTGCAACTGCCTGTTAAGGAATTCAAAAGAATTATATTTAGGTATCTTCAACGACTTGAGAGACAGATCAAGAAAACACTGACAGAATTGAGGAAAACACAGAGAAAACCCTACAACAATTTCAAAAGACTACAAGAACGCAATGACAAAATAAATGAAAAATTAGAAATGATACAAAATCTGCACACAGAAATACAGAAGATTAATACTAAATTTTCAGAAATAGGTAAGACATTGAATGGGCAAAAGAGCAGAACTGAATCAATGGAAGACAGAATTAGTAAGATTGAAGGCAAATACCTGAACACTTCTTTGGAAAGGGATCAATCAGAAAAAAAGATCAAAACAAAATGAAGAAAGCCTAAGGCTCATGTGGGATACCATCAAAAGGAATAATGTACATGTAATCAGAATTCTA
Organism: Orycteropus afer afer; assembly: GCF_000298275.1. NCBI lineage: Eukaryota > Metazoa > Chordata > Mammalia > Tubulidentata > Orycteropodidae > Orycteropus > Orycteropus afer. The sequence continues at coordinate 13,340,953 of NW_006921630.1, forward strand.
AAACAGGAAGAGACAAATAAAACCACAGAGAAAATTGTTGAAGATTTGTTGGAAGAGAATTTTTCTGGTATGATACAAGATGAAAATATAACCATTCAGGAAGTCCAACAAACCCCAAACAGGATAAACCTCCAAAAGAAAATCACCAAGACATATCATCATCAAACGCACCAAAACCAAAGCAAAGAATCATGAGAGTAGCACGGGAAAAATGAAAAGTTACTTACAAGAGAGAACCAATAAGACTAAGCTTAGATTTCTCGGCAGAAACCACAAAGGTGAGAAGACAATGGGATGGTATATATAAAACTCTGAAAGAGAAAAATTTCCAACCAAGAATTATGTATGCCAGCACAATTGTCCCTCAAATATGATGGTGAAATTAGGACATTTCCAGATAAGCAGAAATTAAAGGAATTTGTTAAAACCAGACCAACATTACAAGATATGCTAAAGGAAGCCCTTTGGACAGAGAAGCAACAAAAGCCAACAACTGACCATTAACACACATGATGATATAACCCAGAAAACAACCCAGCTATGGAAGTATCCAAACTAAATAAGCCTACAAGATTGTAAAGAGGGAACCAGAGACATCAATTGACAAATAAGGACAACTACAAACCAAAAAGAGGGAAAAAACTGTCATTACAGAACTTCTAGATGGTAGGGAAGACAAGACAACTACAAGCGAGAATGGACTGTTCTAAATTTAGGAAAAAAAGTATAAATCACAGGGTAACTTCAAAGAAAAATGATAAACTTTCACATCAAAATAAAAAAGAGGACCAGCATAAATATTTAGCAAATACTAAAACAATAGCAACGAAAAAAGTGATAACACGATTCATAAACAAAACGAGCTCAGCATAGAAAATTACATGGAACAAAGATATTGACACCATGCAAAATGCATAACAAAAATGACAGCAACAAATTCATATTTGCCAGTAATTACATATCTGGCAAGGGACTTATCTCTAAGATTTATAGAAAACTCCAATGCCCCACACCAAAAGAATTAACAATCCAATTGAAAATGGGCAGAAGACATGAATAGACACTTCACCAAGGAGGGTATTCATATGGCCAGCTAATACATGAAAAGATGCTCACAATCACTGGCCCTCAGAGAGATGCAAATCAAAACAACAATGATATACCATCTCACACCAGCACTGATAGCAAGGTTCAATGAGACAGAAAATAACAAATGCTGGTAGGGATGCGGAGAGATTGGGACTCTCATACATTGCTGGTGGGACTGTGAAGTGATACAATCACTGTGGAAAGCAATATGGCGATTCCTTAGAAAGCTGGAATTGGAAATACCATTTGACCCAGCAATCCCATTATTAGGTATATATCCTAGAGAGGTGAGAACCAGTATAGGAACAGATATATAAACACTCATGTTCATTGCAGCACTATTTACAGTAGCCAAAAGATGGAAACAACCTATGTTCCCATCAGCAGAAGAGTGGATGACCAAACTATGGTACGTACACATACTGGAATGCCATGCAGCAGTAAAGAATAATGTAGCATCTGCAAAACACCGCATAATATGGGTGAACTTGGAGGACATTGTGCTGAGTGAAATAAGTCAGTCACAGAAGGACAAATATATTAGTTCGTTGTCGTGGAGGGTCAAGGAAAGGCTTATATGTGGAGGGAAACTTTTTTGTTGGTTTCCAGGGATGGAAGGGGAGGGGAAAGAATACTGCAGGAAAAAAAAAAATGCATTCACTCATGTCACTTTAGTTTTCTGTATTTCACCGTACAGAAATTATATTTCAATAAAATGCATTAAAAAAAAAAAAAAAGAGCAATGATTACTGAAATTAGTTCTCCCCTTCCAAAGAATCCTTTTGCTGTGGATGAAGGCAGATCCTGGCTGAGATTTTGTGATATAAAATTAATGATTATAAAATGCTAGAAAAAGAGGATGTACAGAACAATGGTAGCAACTAAGTCGATGAGGCTATTTTGATCAGATCTACTAAAATAAATTCAAGGGAAATGAGTCCATAGGAATACAACAAGATAATACAATAAGAGAACAATGCATTTGATAAAGTACCTGTTGAGGTGAAGACCTTTATATTATGTAATGTGGAGCAGAAGAAGAATGGATATAAACCCAAACAATAAAGCTGACAATAAGATTGTTGGAGAGTCTTTGAGGCACAGCATTTGGAACCAGGCAGACAAGCTTTGCATCTTGGTTTCACTGCTTACTAGCCATATAACTTTTGTAAGTCTTGGTCTTCATATTTGAAAAGTGGCTCTAATAATAGTCTTTGCCTCTTAGGATTATTGTGAGGATTAAATGAGATAATACATGCAAATTGCCTGCAATAGTATGTAGCACATAGTCCATAAATATTTACACATAAATATTCACTCTTCCCTCAGTAACAGTGCAAATGGTTAACACATCCTTGATTGGTCAATGAAAGATTAGAGGTTCAAGTCCACACAGAGGTGTCTCAAAAAAAAGGCCTGATGTTAGGCTTCCAAAATATCAGCCATTGAAAACCCTATGGAGCACACTTCCATTCTGACACATATGGGAACACCTTGAGTTGGCGTCAACTTGACTGCAACTGGTCTGGTGATTTCAACAGCAAACTAAAAGAAAGCAACAAGTATCCATCTCATAGGCTGATCATGGTACAAGATGTTGCAAAGATTTTTCTTTCTGGCTTTAAAAGCAAGTAAAGGTCCAGATTTATGAAAAAGATACCTGTCATTGCGCTAGTTATACTTCACATGGCCCAAATGCCCCAAAGTAAAGCTTCTACTCTAGATTTTCTTAGATCCAACCATTTACACTGTAGGAAAAAGTCAGAAGCAAGGTGTGACTATGATGTTAATAGTGGCAGCAGTTTCCCTAAACAAGTGGACTATTGATCAGAAAGTGAGATAATTTTTTGCAGAAGAGAATTTCAAATTCTCATGTACTCCAGACTTCCTGGAGCCATGAAGTTTGGATGAGCCTCTGAAACTGCTGCCCTGAGATAAGCTTTAAACCTTAAACCAAAATTATCCCCTGAAGTTGTCTTAAAACCAAACAATAGTTTAACTTAACTAGTAAACAACGTCTGCTTGGGCATTAGCTCTTTCAAGATCTATCTATATGGGAGCAAATTGACAACAGCAACTAGAAGATTAGATAGAAACCTTAGGGGACAATGAGTTTATGTTAAGGGAAGAAAAACAACTCAGAAAAACAGAAGTGGCAAGGGTTGCACAACTTGAAGAATAAAATCAATGTCACGGAAGTGCACACATACAAAGTGTTGAAGTTTTGTATGCTTTATTGTGTATATTCACAATAAAATAAAAAATAAATAAAAGTGATATATACATACATACATATATATATATATAGGAGCTCTGGTAGCATAGTGGCTAAAGCACTTGGCTGCTAACCAGAAGGCTG
>NW_006921630.1:13350939-13351606 GCF_000298275.1 Orycteropus afer afer
AAGAGCCAAAATCAACACTTTAAACCAACATCTCCAACAATTAGAAAAAGAACAGCAAGAAAAGCCTACAGTCACCAGAAGAAAGGAATTAATACAGATTTGAGCAGAAATCAATGAAACAGAAAATAGAAGAGCCATAGAAAAAAATGAACAAGACCAGAAGTTGGTTTTTTGAAAAGATCAATAAAATTGACAAACCACTGGCAAATTTAACAAATGAAAAGAGGAAGACAATACAAATAACACGAATAAGAAACTAAATGGGTGACCTCACAACAGAAGTCTGAATTCTGGACTATGTTCTCTATCTGTTGGCTCTAGGAGATAATCCTTCCTTGTCTCTTAGTTTCTGGTAGCTGTGAGCATTTTCTGGCATTCCTTGGATTGTAGATGAATCTTCACAGAATATCCATCCCTCTAAGGACTCTATCCTTCTCTTTTATACAACTCCTCTGAGAAGGAATTAGAATTAAGACCAACCCTATTCTGGTATGACCTTGTTAACTTAAATGATAGCATCTGCAAAGAAAAATCTTATTTCCCCAAAAAAGGTCACATTCACAGGTGCAAGCATTGTTGTTGTTGTTGTTATGTGCCATCGAGTCAAACCCAACTCATAGCGACCCCTCCTTGGGTTTCCGAGGCAGTATCACTACGGAAGTAGGAT
>NW_006921630.1:13352041-13356111 GCF_000298275.1 Orycteropus afer afer
CGGTTCAAACCCACCAGCCACTCCTCGGAAGGAAGATGGGACAATCTACTTCCGTAGTGATACTGCCTCGGAAACCCAAGGAGGGGTCGCTATGAGAGGGCTGGGAAAGTGAACAGGCTTGAGATTTGGATGATGTCCAGATCTGTGGCTATATAATATAATAGTTATGTCACTACAAATTAAATTTAATGCTTACAATATGCCAATGTCTGCACATTTTTCTTTCAAGCATGAAATAATAATTTAATTATGACAGGCAATTAAAAAGGTGACTACTATATTTGTGTCTCTTTAAGACACATGCCAATTTTCTCATCCATTATGGCATGGTGTGTGTGTGTGTGTGTGTGTGTGTGCATGTGAGAGAGAGCGATGCAAGTAGAGAAGAATAGGACAGATGATTTTCACAACCTACTGACCTCCTGGAGGGACAGAAAATCTTGCTATGACAAGCACCATCATCCTAAAGACACATTTGGGAGTTTTCTTTTGTTTTCCATTTTAATTTTTATCAAAACAATATTTGTACTTTGTAAAAAATCAAATAATAAAAATGAACTTCAGAAAAGTGTTATTTTCCCAGCCAGCCCCTGATGTGTTCTCATTTCTCTTTATTGTGTCTGTGTTTAGTTTTTCAGCTAGTTATTTTCACAAATACAAGTAACACAATGTAATTCCACAAATACAATTTTAACTATAGGGGCATAGTGGTTCAGTGGTAAAATTTCTGCCTTCCATGTGGGAGATCTGAGTTTGACTTCAGAACAACGTGTCCCATGCATAGCCACTTGTCAGTGGAGGCTTACGCATTGCTATGATACTAAATAGGCTTCAGTAGAACTTTAAGACTAAGAGAGTAGGAAGAAAGGCCTGGTGATCTACTTCCAAAAGTCAGCCAGTAAAAACCCTATGGATCACAATAATCCAATCCACAACTGATCATGGGGATGGCACAGGACCAGACAATGTTTTGTTCCATTCCATGAGCCAGGGTTCAACTCATCAGCAGCAGTTATAGGTTGAATTCTGTCCCTACAAAATGTGTGTCAGCTTGGCTGGGCCATGATTCTAAGTGGTTTGGCAGTTTTGGAAAGATGTAATTTGGCAGTTACATAATTACATAATCATCCCCCATGAGGTGATCTGATGTGATCAGCTAATCAGTTGTAAGGAGATCAGAGTGGGATACAACACCCTTACTCAGGTCACAGCTCTGATCTTATGTAAGGGGAGTTTCTGTGGGGTGTGGCCTGCATATTTTATCTTACAAGGGATAAAAGGAGAGAGAAACAAGCAGAAGGAGGAACCTGACTACAACCAAAAAAAAAAAGCCAAGAGTGAAGTGCATCACTTGGACCTAGTTTCCCTGGGCTGAAAAACTCCTAGACCCATGACCCAGGGGAAGATTGACACTAAGACACATATAGATCTCCAAGAAATTCTGGGCCCCCAGATATTGAAAGGAGACAGAGAACTTCAGAGTCCACATGGAAACTTTTCCCTTAGACCTAGTGCTCTGAATTTAAACATCTAGCCTCCTAAACAGTGAGAGATAAATTTCTATTTGTTAAAATCATTTACTTGTGGTATTTCTGTTAAAGCAGCACTAGATAACTAAGACAGCAGCTAACAACAACAATAAATTATAATGATATATATCATTCTCTTCCCAATGTTTAGTACTCATGTTATTTTTAGTTCTTCCAATTCTTCTTCCAAATGTTGCTTTTGTAACATTATAGTGTGATTAAAATTGTTTCCACCAGCTTTCTACTCTATCATTTCAATTTATGACCTTTCCCTTGCCTTCACATTTCTCTTCACTCCACATTCCATCTTCTGTTAATTATATATTATTTTACATTATCAAACACCTATTATAAATTACATGTTGTCCTGAAATTGCACCAATACTCCTGATTTCTCCATGGATTGTCTCTGAAATTTGAAAGTGAATAAATTCATTATACCAGTATCATGCAAATATTGTTTACTGTTTGGCCAAATAGTATATTGTTGTTACGTCCTGTCGAGTCAGACCCCATTTATAGCGACCCCTCCTTGGGTTTCCAAGGCAGTATCACTATGAAAGTAGATTGCCCAACCTTCCTTCAAATAGTATATTAGGATAGCTTTATACTTCCTACACGTTCAATGCCAGAATTCTTGAGCCATTTGAAAGACACTATGCATATCATAAAAGCCAAATAGATTTTTTTTCTATTTTATCATTTGCTTAAATTAGTGCCACATAATAATTTGCTTCCTGTTTTGCCATGCTTTACTTATAGAGTTTTGTTTTTCTTCCATCCTTTTTCCTCTTATTTTGTGTTAGGGGCGGAATTTTAGCTTTAATTATATCATTGTGTCTTAGTTTCCTAGGACTGCCATAACAAAATACCACAAAGTCAATTATAGTGATCTTTATTGTTTCATTCAAATTCATTGTCTCACAGTTCTGGATACTAAAAGTCTGAATTCAACTTCCGGTAAGATGGCGGAATAGGCATAAAGACTGCACAGACCCTCTTCAACAAAGAAAAGGGGAACCAATTAACACAGACACAGAAAATAATCCTGGGCCCCTAGCCTTAAAGGGAAGAATATAGGAGTGGACTAAACCCCAACTAGGAGAAGAATTTGCATGAAAATATCAAAAAGGGAGACATACAGAGCTGTGGTCTGGCAGTGATCCTGAGCGATCCTGACAGCACAGACAGGTTGGAGATTCCCGAGTGATGGTAGGACCTAAGAATTAATCCAAAAATCAGCCCTGCTAGTCAGGGACTGCATGTAGGACTGCTCTGGTGGCCGGGGAATAAAAGTCAAAGCAGCAGTGAAGAGGAAGGTGGGCTGAGCTGTGGACTTTTGCTTGTCTGGAGGGTGCCGCCATTTTGAATATTTAGAAGAGGCTTGACCATTTTGGATATTTAAAGAGACAGCACTCTCCCAGATTCCAGGGGCTTAAGAACAGGTTTGGCTTGCCAGTAACCCCAAAGACACTCTGGACATGGACAACTGAAAAGGTGTGACATTCCCTTTGTTAGTCTTATACCCCACCTGCTTGGTGAACAGATGTGCAGCCATCCCCCACTCCCACCCATCTTCTGGGCCCACAGGAACTCCATCCCAGTCTGTGTACTTGGACAGAGCCTGGGTGCCCTGCCCTGCCCTCCCCCGATTTTTTCTTTATTCTCTTTCTTTCTCCTGGTTTTTAGTTTCCTTGTTTTTGTCTGTTGTACAACTACTATTATTATTAACACTTTTGTCCTTTTTACTATTTTTTATTCTTCCCCTCCCAGGTCCTAGTTTTCAGCTTTTTTTCTTTTCCCTGGTCCTGGTTGCAATTTTTTTTTTTCTTTTCTCATGGTTAACCCTGTTCCTTGTTGTTCTTTTTGCATTTTTCCATTAATTTTTTCATTATTCTCCTTCTCTACCTTTTTGCTCTTATTGCCCTATTCCCAGATATTGTAGTTGTCTTTTTTTTTTCTCTTCCTCTTTTTCCTTTTTTTTCTTTTTTTGTTTACTGTTCTTGTGTGATGACATGGTGTATTTTCTGTCCATGTGCTTTTAGTTTTTTGATGGTTCTTCAATTGTAATTTTTGTCTAACTGAGTGGGAAACAACAACAGTCCCAATAAGATACAACTACACCCACACCTCCTGCAATTTCACTTATTGAGCGAGAGCCACCACTTCCTTCTCCACCAATGGGCTAATGATAAAAAACCACTAAGAAGAGCCTGAATCACCCTTGACTGCTCTTCACAAACAGTTAACAGAGATCTAAATACAACATCACGATGTCTCAGAGACAATAGACCATCACAGTCCACACAAAGAAACAAGATAAAGGGGTAGAAACAAGGGAGCAGAATACAGATCCAGAACATATCCCTGAGGAAGAAGCAGCATTTGGAACTCTCTGATAAGGAATTCAAAAGAATTATATTCAGGTATCTTCAAAGGATGAGAGACAAACCAAAGAAAACACAGAAAAAAACCCTAGAAGAATTTTGGAAGAAAATACAAGAACAAAATGACAAAATAAATGAAAAATTAGAAATGATT
>NW_006921630.1:13358805-13365464 GCF_000298275.1 Orycteropus afer afer
TTGAACCACCAGCCATCTGGTTAGCAGGCAAGTGTCTTAGCCACTATGCTACCAGAGCTAGGACTTCAAAATATCTTTTGGGAGGCATGATTCAAGCCATAGCCCTTGATTATTGTCAATTTCAGTGATACATTTTGTGTCATTCAGATTTCCCTCTTGGTGTTCCCTGGCTTTTTGTTCCAATCTAGACTAAGATGTTCTAGATCTGCTGCAAATATCATCCTGGAAATCCCAATCATTATTTTATTTGGTTGAATGAAATGTTTCTTGATTCCTCCATGTCTTCTTTTTTATTTCAATTATGCTAGAGTACTCTTATAACCCTTATACCTACTTTTCTCCAACAAATTGCTTTCAAATTACATTTTCTAGGTGCTTTCATGATTGAAATATCTTTCATCTTCTCTTATTTTTGGCTATATATATATAGACTGCTAGGATAAAGATAATTTTCTTTAGAATCTTTAAAGCAAAATACCTTTTGTTTTCTAGCATCCAGCATTACTCTTCAGAAGTCTGATCATAGTTTGATGGTCATTCCTTTGTGCAGGAACTCTTAAATCCATGAAAGCTTCGGCATCTACTCTTTGTCTGTAGTGTTCAGTAATTTTATGAGGTTGTATCCAAGTGTAGGTCTCTTTTAATCATTGTGCTGAACATGCTACAAACTTTTACTTCTAGAACTACACTAGTTCTCTTCCATTTTTAATTTCCTTATCTCTCTTCCTTTTTTGTAAGATTCTTGTTAATAGGATAACAGCTTTCTTGGGATGTTCCTCTAATGTCACAATTTGAAATTTTCATATATTTTATATTTTCCACCTCTTTGACTTATTATTCTATACTCTAAGAGATTTTACCCACTTTAATTTTTCAATACTTCAATGGAATGTTTAATTTCAGCAATCATACTTTTAATCTATTGGTGTACTTTCTCCTTTTTCATTTTAGAGACTATCTGTGGCAACTATAGAAGTGGACTGTTCAGATTTCCCTTTAAAGTTTCTGAGAGAAGTGAAGTCAACTGTCATTTAAAGATGCATGCAGTACCTTTGTCCAGAACAGTCAAGGCCCCACTAATAACTGATCATGTCAGGGACTCTAGAGCCTGGACATTTCTGTCAGTTGTCATACTGTGGTGGCTTGCATGTTGCTGTGATATTGGAAGCTATGCCACCCATGGTGGACAGGTTTCAAAGGAGTATCCAGACTAAGACAGTCTAGGAAGAAGGAAAAGGGGCCCACTTCTGTAAAAAAAAAAAAAAAGACCACTGAAAATCTTATAAATAGCAGTGAAACGTTGTCTGATACAGTGCCAGGAGATGAGCCCCTCAGGTTGGAAGGTACTCAATAAGAAGACTGGAAAAGACCTTCCTTCTCAAAATGGGGTCAACCTCAATGACATAAATGGAATAAAGCTTTCAGGACCTTCAACTGATAATGTGGCATGACTAAAAATGAAAAGAAACAGCTTCAAACATCCATTAATAATTAGAATGTGGAATGTATGAAGTATGAATCTAGGAAAATTGGAAGTTGTCAAAATGAAATGGAATGCATAAAGATCAATATCCTAGGTATTAGTGAGCTGAATAAACTAGTATTGGGCATTTTGAATGAGACAATCATACAGTGTACTTTGCTGGAAATGACAAATTACAGAGGAAAGTGTCACATTCATCCTCAAAAAGAACCTATCAAGGTCTTCCCCAAAGTACAATGCTGTCAGTTATAGGACAATATCCATATGCCTATCTTCTTTGTTTCCAACTTTGCGTTCAAATCACCAGTAATTTTCTTATCAATGCATCTTGATTGCATATTTTATCAATTTTAGACCAAAAAAGTTGGTAAAAATCTTCGATATCTTCATCTTTGGCTTTTAGTGGTTAGTGGTGGCATAGTGCCTAAGGCATTTGACTGCTAACAGAAGGTTAGTGGTTCAAATCCACCAGCCACTCCTTGGAAGGAAGACTGGGCAGTCTACTTTCATAGAGAAATCACCTCGGAAACCTAAGAAGGAGTCACTATGAGGCAGCATATAATATGGAAGTAGTAATACTGCCTCGGAAACCCTCCTTGGGTTGACATTCAAACATTTTAGGAGGTAGCATATAATCAAGTATTGCTGCTACTGAAGGAAGAAGTCCAAGCTGCACTGAAGACATTGATGAGAAACAAAGTCCCAGGAGTTGGAGGAATACCCACTGAGATGTTTGAACAAGTGGATGCACCTACACCTACTGTGGAGGTACCTACACAGTTATGTCAAGAAATTTGGCCAACTGACTGGAAGAGATCTGTATTTGTGCCCATTCCAAAGAAGGGTGAGCCAACTGAATGTGGAAATTATTGAACAACATCATTAATATCACACACAAGTAAAATTTTGCTGAAAATAATTAAAAAACAATTGCAAAAGGACTTCTATAGGGAACTGCCAGAAATTCAAGCCAGATTCAGAAAAGGGCGTGGAACAACGGATTTCACTGCTGATGTCAGATTGATCTTGTCTGAGAGCAAAGAATACCAGAAACAATATTTGCCTGTGTTTTACTGACTGTGCAAAGGCATTTGACCGTGTGGATCATAACACCTTGCTGATAACATTGCAAAGAATGGGAATTCCAGAACACTTAGTGTTCATGAGGAAGCTGTGCATAGACCAAGAGGCATTCATTCAAACAGAACAAGGGGATACTATGGGTTTTAAAATTAGGAAAGATATGCATCAGAACTTTATCCTTTCACCATATTTATTCAACCTGTGTCCTGGGCAAATTAATGCAGGAGCTAGACTATATAAAGAAGAATGCAGCATCAGGATTGGAGGAAGACTCATTAACAATCTATAATACGTGGATCACACAGCCTTGCTTGGTGAAAATGAAGAAGATTTGAAGCATTTACTGATGAAAATCAGACTACAGACCAGTATGGATTACACCTCAACATAGAGAAAACAAAAGTTCTCAAAAGTGTATCAATAAGCAACATTATGACAAATGGAGAAAACACTGAAGTTGCTAAGTTCATTTTACTTAAATCCACAATCAACGCCTGTGGAAACAGCAGTCAAGAAATCAAATGACATATCATTGAGCAAATCTGCTGCAAAAGTACTTTACTTTTTAAAGTAACAAAGAGCAAAGATGTCACTTTGTAGACTAAGGTGCACCTGATCCAAGCCATGGTATTTCCGATAGCCTCATATACACATGAATTCTAGATAATGAATAAGGAAGACCATAGAAGAATTGATTTACTTAAATTGTGGTGTTGGTGAAGAATATTAAATGGACTACCAGAAGAATGAACTAATCTGTCTTAGATGAAGTGCAGCCAGAATGCTCCTTAGAAGGGAGAATAGCCAGGCTTCATGTCTTGTACTTTGCTCATGTTATCAAGAGGGACAAAGCCCTTGAGAAAGATATTACATTTGGTAAAATAGAGCATCAGTGGAAAAGGAGAAGACCTTTAAGGAGATGGATTGACACAGGGACTGCAATGATGGGCTCAAGCATAGCAAAGATTGTGAGGGTGGCGCAGGACCTGGGCTGTTTTATTCCTTTGTACATGGGGTTGCTAAGAGTTAGAGCTGACTTGGTCACACCTCACAACAACAACATAGATAATCTTTGTGCCAAAGCTCCCCATTGGGGTGGCTAAGGCCTCCTCAGAGCTGCACTGCAATCTGAAGTTCTTTCTAGCCAATTCCCTTTCCTTCCTTCTCTCCTTTCAAAGCTGCTAGACCTGAATCTGGTCTTGAAGGCTTTCTCTGCCTACTTCCATTCCCTTTTCCCTTTCTTTTTCATGGATGTTGCTCCCATAAATCTCTTAAAATTCTAACTTCATCTTGTCTTCTTCTTCCCAGAGGACTAAAAGTGACACAACATTGTATTCTTGCTTTATGAATATACTATCTTCTCACATCTCTTTGAAAGTGACATATTTTACTTATTCCTATAGCCACAAATACATTTAACAGAGTGTATTTAATCTGGTATAATGACCTAGTTGGCTCAAGGGGATTTCATTTCAGCAGGCTGAAATTAATTAGAAAAAGGGTGCCATCAACACAACAAAAAGGTAAAGGAGAAACTTTAAGTGTACACTCCTTCCCCACCAAATTTCAGAAAAGGAAAAATGTTTAATATACTAAGAGATAAAATAACAATAATACATAAATGTATGATTATATTCCATCTGTTAGTGCATAAAATTTTCATACTTTTGAAGACATCATCCAAATAAGTACAGCAGGAATCATACAATGCCTTGCAGTTTTAGTTATTGTTGTACATGCCCAAACATAACCTTGCCACTGGATCATAGGGTTACTGAGGATAGAGCTCATATTGTCTCTTCAGTACTTGATGATAATAATAACTGTTGTTTATTGTGCAGTAACATAAACACCTTATATTCATTGTTTCATTTAATCCATAAAAGCAACACAATTTTATAAATGAAGACCCTAAATCTCAGAGAGGTTCTGTAAATGGCCAAATGTCTCATGGCTAGGGGGACACACATCTGCCTGCCTCCAGAATCCATGATCTCAATTACGTCCATATATATCCTCTGCTGGTGCCAACACATAAAGAACACTCAATAGCTATTGCTTAATTAATTGAGGAATGTATGTGTACAAATAGGTAATAAAAATCTCATATAATATAATATAATGTATGTCATGGAGCCGCTGGGTGATGCAAATAGTTAACCTGCTTGACTGCTAACCAAAAGGATGTCAGTTTCAGTATACCCGGAGGTGTCTTGGAAGAAAGACCTTGTGATCTATTTCTGAAAATTCAGCCACTGAAAACCCTGTGGAACACAAAAAGACAAATAATCAAAACTGGGGCTAAGGACATGAACAGACACTTAACCAAAGAGGATATTCAAATGGCCAACAAACCCATGAAAAATACTCAACATCATTAGCTATTAGAGATATGCAAATCAAAACCACAATGAGATACATTTCACAGGTAAAGCATTGAGGTCCTAACCAAAAAAAATGTTAATGGTTCAAACCCAGCAGCTGCTCTGTGGAAGAAAGAAGAGGCTCTGCTTCTGTAAAGATTTACAGCCTTGGAAATCCTATGGGGCAGTTCTACTCTGTCATAAATTTTACTATGAGTTAGAATCAACTCCATGGCAGCAAGTTTAGTTTTGGTTTAGGATGCCTAAGATAAAAATAAAAAATAAATAAATAAAAAGGAAATAATAAGTATTGAAGAGGATGTGGAGAAACTGGAACCCTCATCCATTGCTACTGGGAATGCAAAATGTTACAGCCATTGTGAAAAACAATCTGGTGGCTCCTCAAAAAAAAATGAAAGTAGAGTTGCCATATGACCCGGTAATTCCATTCCTAGGAGCTCTGGTAGCATAGTGCCTAAGGCACTTGACTGCTCACCAGAAGGCTGGTGGTTCAAACCCACCAACCACTCCTCGGAAGGAAGGTTGGGCAATCCTACTTCCGTAGTGATACTGCCTCGGAAACCCAAGGAGGGGTCGCTATGAGTCGGGGCCGACTTGACGGCAAAACAACAACAACAACAACAACAAGGTATATACTTCAGCGAGCTAATAGAAATGACATGATTAGACATGCACACCTGTACTCATTGTGGCACTACTCACAATAGCAAAAGATGGAAACTACCTAAGTGCTCATCAACAGATGATGTTAGGTGACGACAAGTCATCTCCGACTCATAGCAACCCTATGCACAGCAGAATGAAACACCCCCCGGTCCCGCACCAACTACATGACCTTGCTATATTTGAGTGCATCACCACAGCCACTGTGTCAATCCATTTCATTGAGGGCCTTCCCCTCTTTTGTCAACCCTCCAACTTACCAAGCACGACATCTTTCTCCAGGGAATGGTCCCTTTTGATAGCATGACGAATAGGGGAGACAAAGTCTGGCCATTCTCACCTCCGAGGAGCATTCCGGCTGCACTTCCTCCAGGACAGGTTTATTACTTCTCTTAGCAGTCCATAGTAATTTCAGCGTTCTTCACCAGCACCACAACTCAAAAGCATCAATTCTTCAGTCTTCCTTATTCATTGTCCAGCTCTCACATGCATATGAAGTGATTGAAAATACCATAGCTTGTGTCAGGCATGACTTAGTCCTCAAGGAGACAACTTAGCTCCTCAGTACTCAAAAGATATCCTTTGCAGCCGACTTGCCCAGTGCTATACATCATTTGATGTCCTGACTGCTGCTTCCATTGGTGTCGATTATAGAACCAAGTAATGTGAACTCTTCAACAACTTCAATCTTTTCTCTATTTATCATGATGCTGCTTATAGGTCTAGTTGTGAGGATTTTTGTTTTCTTTATGTTGATATGTAATCCATATGCAGACTGTATTCTTCAGTCTTCATCAGTAAGTGCTTCTAGTCACCCTCACTTTCAGCAAAGAAAGTCCAGCTCTCAGACTATTTGCTCAGCATATAGAGTGAATAAGTATGGAAAAGGATAAAACCCTGATACACTCCCTTCTTGATTTTAAACCATGCAGTGTCCCCTTGTTCTGTTCAAATGACAGCCTCTTGGTCTATGTACAGGTTCCTCATGAGTACAATTAAGTATTCTGGAATTCCCATTCTTCTCAATGTTATCCACAATTTGTTAT
>NW_006921630.1:13367414-13382223 GCF_000298275.1 Orycteropus afer afer
GATCATAACAAATTGTGGATAACATTGAGAAGAATGGGAATTCCAGAATACTTAATTGTACTCATGAGGAACCTGTACATAGACCAAGAGGCTGTCATTTGAACAGAACAAGGGGACACTGCATGGTTTAAAATCAAGAAGGGAGTGTATCAGGGTTTTATCCTTTTCCATACTTATTCACTCTATATGCTGAGCAAATAGTCTGAGAGCTGGACTTTCTTTGCTGAAAGTGAGGGTGACTAGAAGCACTTACTGATGAAGACTGAAGAATACAGTCTGCATATGGATTACATATCAACATAAAGAAAACAAAAATCCTCACAACTAGACCTATAAGCAGCATCATGATAAATAGAGAAAAGATTGAAGTTGTTGAAGAGTTCACATTACTTGGTTCTATAATCGACACCAATGGAAGCAGCAGTCAGGACATCAAACGATGTATAGCACTGGGCAAGTCGGCTGCAAAGGATATCTTTTGAGTACTGAGGAGCTAAGTTGTCTCCTTGAGGACTAAGTCATGCCTGACACAAGCTATGGTATTTTCAATCACTTCATATGCATGTGAGAGCTGGACAATGAATAAGGAAGACTGAAGAATTGATGCTTTTGAGTTGTGGTGCTGGTGAAGAACGCTGAAATTACTATGGACTGCTAAGAGAAGTAATAAACCTGTCCTGGAGGAAGTGCAGCCGGAATGCTCCTCGGAGGTGAGAATGGCCAGACTTTGTCTCCCCTATTCGTCATGCTATCAAAAGGGACCATTCCCTGGAGAAAGATGTCGTGCTTGGTAAGTTGGAGGGTTGACAAAAGAGGGGAAGGCCCTCAATGAAATGGATTGACACAGTGGCTTCAGTGATGGGCTCAAGTATAGCAGGGATTATGGAGCTGGCCCAGGACTGGGCAGTGTTTTGCTCTGCTTTGCATAGGGTCACGGTAAGTCAGAGATAACTCAATAACACCTAACAACAACAACATATACTCATATATATAATAAAGCATATACCAAACAAACCCACAGCCGTTGAGTCAATTCTAAGTCATAGTAATCCCCATTGGGTTTCCAAGGCAATAAATCTTTACAGAAGCAGATTCCCCATCTTCCTTCTGCAGAGTGGGTGGTGGGTTTGAACCACCAACCTTCTCATTAGCAAGCATATGGGGGCACAATTACATATATTTCTTAGACATAACCAAACACCCACAGTATTGGTTTTATGAGGCTTATGACCATAATTTCATGGGACAACTCAGTCAATTGGCATAATATAATTCATAAAGTTTATGTTCTAAATCTAGTTTGGTGAGTAATTTCTGAAGTCTTTAGAGCTTGTTAGCAGCCATCTAAAGTACAAATGTAGGTGTCTACTCATCAGGAGTGAGAAAGAAGGAAGTTAAAAACTCGAAGAAGAAACTAGTCTACAGGAGTAAGAATCAACATTAACCCCAGCCTAATCTACCCTGAGGAGCTCTGGTAGCATAGTACCTAAGGCACTTGACTGCTAACCAGAAGGCTGGTGGTTCAAACCCACCAGCCCCTCCTCAAAAGGAAGGTTGGACAATCTACTTCTGTAGTGATACTGACTTGGAAACCCAAGCAGGGGTCACTATGAGTCGGGTCTGACTTGACAGCACATAACAACAACAACAACAATCTACCCTGAGACCAGAATAACTGGCTGGTGGTTCCAACCCACCAGCCACTCCTTGGGAGGAAGGTTGGGCTACCTACTTCCTTAGTGATACTGCCTCGGAAACCCAAGGAGAGGTCACTATGAGTCGGGTCCTACTTGACGGCACACAACAACAAAAACAACACCCAGCTATCACTAATGACCATTCTGGTCAGGGCATCACCAGATAGATCCTGATAGAATGGGAGAAAAATGTGGAACGGAATCTCAAAATCTTTTTTTTTTTCCAACTCAAATGCACTGTCATCAAGTAGATTCTGGCTCACAGCAACCCCATTGGGTTTCCAAAGTGGTAAATCTTTACAGAAATAGATTGCCTCATCTTCCTTCTGCAGAACAGCTGGTGGGTTTGAACCGCCAACCTTCTGGTTAGCAGGCAAATGCTTAGGCACTGTACCTCCAGAGCTCCAGAATCACAAATTCTTAAAAATACATACTTACTAGATTGGTTGAGGCTGGATGACTCCCCAAGACTATTGTTCTGAGATAATCTGTAAACCTTGGATTAAAAATTGCCTCTGAGGTCACTTTTTAGCTAAATAACAGAGTGGTTCACAAAATAAAGAGTATCACCCATGAATACAATGCTCTTTTAAAAAAAAAAGTATATGAGTATATGAGGCCAAATGTCAACAATTACTTTAAAACAAAGAAGAGAAAGTAAGAGGATACAGAAGGTAGATTAATGGAAATACAAAAATGTTCATGCATTGTGAAGAGTGTAACCAATGTCATTGAACAATTTATGTAGAAATTGTTGAATGGGAACCTAAGCTGCTATGTAAACCTTCACTGAAAACACAATAAAATATTAAAAAAGAAAAAAACTATGGAGCACAGTTCTACTCCAACGCACATGGGGTCACCTTAAGTCAACTTGGCTCAGTGACAATTGGTGTTACCGTGTGTTCTATAGATTTATGATGGGGAAGGATGGATGTTAAGGGTGAAGGAAGCCTCATGCATCCTGAAATGATCTTCCTGGAAAGAAGCACACTTTATCAGTATCAAATCTCTTATTTCATATACAAGTCCCTGGCCCTGTGGTACTCTAATCATGAGAAGCTTTTTTATCTTTGAAATACAAATGCTCATTAGGAGACAGAATATAACAAGCTTTTTATTTCCCCTCTTATAACACATTGTCTAGGGCCTCTGTGGGATAGAAGGCAATGTATAAAGATATGCATGGTTGCCCTTTTATAGGAAACCAACTCTTTATCTGAGCTGTTCCTCATGCCCCAAGAGGACAAACTAAACCAAATCATTGACCTCTTCTGGAGTAGCTCATGAATCATTTTCTTTCTATGAAAGAAAGAGTTTTGTGAAAAAGAAAACATCATTGGCCCAGAATCATCATAAATCAGTTTAAGCAGAAAGTATGCACCAGGGATATGACAACATCTTTTGTGATCTCTTTTTTCCAATATTCAGAAACATGAACTTTTATAACAACAAATTCCATCCTTTGTGTTCTTAGAATTCTTTTGTGCATGGCACATAACTCATCAAAGACAACTTGTCATGAGAGATACAAGCTTGCATTCAGCTGTTCATCAGAGGGTTAGGATTCGCCCATGAATTGAGCATAAAACTCCCTTCCCTTTCCCAGGGATAGTATTGTTATTATGAGGCAAAAATACATTTGATTCCCTTCCAATATTCTCTGCCACCAGCCCATAAGGGTATACAATTCAGATTTCCCTCCCTCACTTCACCTTTTCAGAAGTTACCAGATTAGCAGTCATAATTCCAGAATATAAATGTTGATCCCAATCTTTAGAATTGAGCCATGGCATGGACAAGGGACTAGCATGCAAAGGATGTTTAGAAGCCAAGGCTGACTGGTGCCTGGGTATCATTCCAGTCATTGGACAACCAAAGTGACTATGGAAAACAAAACTTATACAACACTGTTGATTAAAGACGCTGTCTAGTCTGTCTCTTTCAGATTGTCAGACCCCTAATCCAGAGCCTCACTGAGATGATTTCTTTTTCTTGAACTGACCAGATATAAGCAAGATGTTTATCATTTAAAACATGCTTCTAAGGCTTGCTGTATGTATCTCTGGCAGTGCCAGTCCACGGCTACCTCCTTGTGGGCTTCATTGCCATGCCTTGCAAAACTGAGGAAATCAAGGACCTTCTACTCACAACCAGGAGAAAGGAGGCCAAATCTGTCAAGATCAAGAAAAATAAGAATAATTTGAAGTTTAAAATTTGGAGCAGCAATATCTTTGTACCTTTGTCAGACACATAAAAGAAGGCAGAAACTAAAGCAGTCCTTGCCCTCAGGTTTGGCGGTGAAGGAACTGAAATGAACCAAGCATGCTAATTTGAACTGTAATAAAGTTTTAAATTAAAAAGAAAATTTAATTTTAACTTTTTTCCCTGAAAGATGGAACTGATCTGAAGGACAAGGTGGTATCTTCCCATGAATTTGAAATTCATTCATTCATTCATTTACTCTGTAAATATGTCTACCATCTTCAAGACACTGGGCTGGGTACCAATATAGGGGGAAAATGGAATAAGATAGACATGGTCTATCAGAGAGGAATAATAGGCAACACATTATATAAACAAACATTAATTAGAAAAACAAGGTCCAGAGAGGTATGGAAATGGATAACAAAGAGAAGCAATATCACTTGGGAAAGACAGAGAAAGTGGGATTAGACTGAGGTGAGCTGGAGTTAGCCAAGAGAAGAGTTGAGAAATGAATAATCTAGATCCACAGTGAGAAGGAACCTTAGAGAAAGCCGGTGAGTCTGGAGCAGAGCACAGGAAACAGAGTCTGGACTTCTTCTCCTAAGGTCCCTGGTAGTCTCCGAGAGGCAGAGACTTCTATGACCAAGCAGAGTTAAATAAATTATCACATGCTTGCATTCTACCACTATAGGCATGCAGTGCATCAGCTGCCATTTTCCAAGGTGCCGTAGCACAGCATGGTGGTGAACTGTGGGCTCTCTCTGACAGACACACTTGCACTCATACAAAGTGACATACTTAAGAGATTATTCATTGCAACCTTGCCAGTTCTAATAAAAGATCAGATACAACCCAAGTATCTATCAGTAAGAGACTGGTTAAATAAATCAAGATATATCTACACAATGGACTAATATGTGGCTGAAAAGGAATGATTCTTTACATACACATGTGAAAAGATCTGTAACATAATATTAAGTGAAAAAAAAAGGTAGGTCCAGAAAACCATGTGCCAACTGTGACTGCTTATATATATATAAGTAGTGAGTGAAAAGGAAAGGAAATTTTTGCATTTTTGTTGTATTTGCATAAAGACACTCTTGAAGGGTACCCTGAAACTAGTAAAAGTGGTTACCTATGGTGGGGGTGGGGGTGGGACACAAGGCAAATGTGACCAGAGGTAGGAGTGAGACATTCATTGTATACATTTTAATGTTATTTTGATTTATGACACATAGGAATGTATTACCTATTCTGAAAATAAAATAACATGAAGTGGGTACACTAGGCAAACAATCTAGATTTGATTCCCAGTGTTGCACCATTTATTAGCTGTAAAGGGTTGTAATGCAACCCAACTCTTCAGTGCCTGAATTTCCTCCTAGGTAAAATGGACTTGGTGAATGTTTCCTACTTCACAGGACTGCTTTTAGGAATAAATGAAGTAATAGATGTAATGCCCTCAAATCCCCATCCAGCACATAGTACAAAAAAAAGAAAGAAAAAAAAAAAAAAACTGCCATCAAATCTGATCCAACTCATAGTGACCCCTCCTTGGGTTTCTGAGGCAGTATCACTACAGAAGTAGATTGCCCAATCTTCCTTCTGAGGAGTGGCTGGTGGGTTTGAACCACCAGCCTTCTGGTTAGCAGTCAAATGACTTAAGCACTATGCCATCAGAGGTCCTAGCACATAGTAAGTCTCAATCAATAAATCATGATGACAATCATGATGCTATTACCTAAAAGGATGTACTATTTCAAATAGTACATGTGGCTTTTCTTTGATGATTGGCGTTATGGGTACAATTGTGGGGGATTTTTATTTTATTCATTGTGCTTACAATATTTCCAACTTTTCTGTAAAGGTCACACGTGTGATGAGAAAAATCAATGTTTCTAAAAATAAAAACAAAAACTTGTCAGTTCTCACTCCTAAATACTGCCTACTGGGTCCTGCCCACTGGATTTGGCCTTCGCCTGTGCCCGACTTCTGGTCCTTTGAGCCAGTCTGACCTTCCTGTTCTCCTGTACTCTTTGAGTTTTAAGATGATGATCCCTGAGGGTCATACCCCAGTCCCCTGGCTCCCTCTTGTTCCAAGTAAGTCCTACTCTCAGTTTTAGGGTTCCAACCTCAGCCCCTACCTCTACCCTTTAGGACTAGTATTTACATTTCTTTACCATTTGAAACTTCTTTGTACATACCAGTGGGTAAGAATCCCTATGGAATCGATTCCAATTCGTGGAGACCTCATGTGTGCAAAGTGGAACTGCTCCATAGAGATTTCAAGGCTGTGACCTTTCAGAAGTATATGGACAGGCCTGTCTTCTGAAGTGCCTCCAGGTGGATTTATTTGAACCATCAAGCTTTTGGCTAGTTGAGTGCTTAACTGTCTGTGCCACGCAGTGACTCCCTTTCTAGTTTTATGTCCAGGAAACCAGCCCTAACAACAGATACTTGGCTGGCCCCATGACTGTGCCAACCTAGGCTATCCATCAAGTTGGGGAGAATTTGGAGGATATTGTTGGGTGCTGTGACATCTATTCTGATTCATAGGAACCCCATTTGACATAGGATTTTCTTTAATCTTTACTAGAAGTAAATCTCCGGGTCTTTGTCAGGCAGAGCCACTGGATGGGTTTGAATTGCCAACCTTTCATGTAACAGCCAAGAGCTTAACCATTGCCCCTCCATGGCTCTGTTTTGAAGGATAAGAAATTAACATAATTCAGATTATGTGCTGAAGATACAATTATTGGCATAATATATTAAAAAAAAAAAAAAAACTCACTGCTGTGGAGTTGGAGCCTACTCATAGCGACCCCTCCTTGGGTTTCCAAAGTGGAATCACTATAGAAGTAGATAGCCCAATCTTCCTTCTGAGGAGTGGTTGGTGGGTTTGAACCGCCAGACTTCTGGTTAGCAGTCAAATGCCTCAAGTGTGTAGGAGTTGGCATCTGGGCATGGTTTCCAACCAAAGAAGTATAGAATTTATAAGAGAGCCATTTGATTTTCTAATGTGACATGCTAAGTATACCTTCTTATAAAAACATTTTACAAAAAAAAAAAAAAAAAATCAGAATGGCACAACACAAGACTGACAGGAAAGATAATTCCATCAGCAACTGCTGGAGCTGTTCATGCAGCAGTCAAGGATTGCTTGGTTTAGAAAAAAACAAACCATGAAAGTGTAAGGATGAGAAAAGCATATGCTGATTCCTTGGGTTTTCAGGGAAAAAAAGGATGGGGGTGTATTTAGCCTAAGGTGAGTATTAGATTCCACAGCCTGAAAGAACTAGTCCCGAGTTAGGACTACTTAGGAAGAACGGTCTGGTGATTTACTTCTGAAAATTAGCCAATGAAAATCCTTTAGATCAGAAAGATCTGATGACCCACCAATCATGGGGATGGTATAAGACCAGGCAGTATTATGTTTCATTTTGCATGGAGCGCCATAAGTAGAGGGTTGACTTAAAGGCAGCTAACAACATATTACACTCCTAACACAGGGCTGATACATTAAGTACTTGGCAAATGTTATTTCCTTTCCTCCTTTCTTCTGTGGCTCTTTATGCTGTTCCTTTTTTAATGAGGACTCTCAGGAAATAGCTGCAAAGCAAAATCAAGTACTCAGTCCAACTATAGCTGTCATGTAGAGTCATTTGCAGAGCACTTTAGAACTGTTGATTAATTATTATCACTATTACTGTTTAGGTATAAAAATTGAATTACTATAGCTTTGCATCCTATTCACCATGATTCTCTAAATCAAGCTCAATTTATGCTACTCTTATTCTAAAATTCAATAATACATACACACATAAACACAAATAAAAATGTCCGTTTTTGCTTTCACGTCTGGATTTTCATTTATACTAGGGGAAAATATACCTGTAGGAAAAGAAAATTCCATTACCAATTTAAAGTTAAGTATCCTCTAGAAAATTTGGAAAATACTGGAAGCATAAAATTGATACAAAAGCAGGTATTTCCCTGCTGGTGACTATATCAGGCTTCAGTGGTTTCAAGCCAGTAAAAATGTTGAGTTTTTATTTTACTCTTTCTTTTTCTTTTCTATGTCAGCCTAAAGGGAATTATTTAGAATAGCAAGCATATGTTGGTGTACAAATTCTTCCTGTTAATCAATTTTTTTTTTTTTTTTATCAATAAAGATAGTCATGACACCACATTTCCTCTCCCCCTCAGAAATGTGGCTGAGGCCTAAGGTAGGACTAAGCCTCAGGACCAGTTCTTTCAGGCTGTGGAATCCAATATTCACCTTAGGCTAAATACACCCCCCATCCCTTTTCTTCCCTTAAAACCCAAGGAATCAGCATATGCTTTTCTCATCCTTATACTTTCATAGTTTTTTTCCTAAACCAAGCATTCTTTGACTGCTGCATGAACAGCTCCAGCAGTTGCTGATGGAATTATCTTTACTGTCAGTCTTGTGTCAGACTAGTTTTCCTGATGATGATAATGATGATGGTCGTGTGGTGATAGCTACAATTATTGAGCACATTGTGCTTGCCAGACACTATACTATCTTTATTCCATATTTATTCATTTAATAAAGATTTATTGAGTATTTTTACTGTGTTCCAGGCACTGTTCTAGGCACTTGAGATACATCAGTGAACAAAATACAAAACACATAAAAATCCTTGCCCCTATCAAGCTCTGTTTGGAAGTGAGAGTGACACTGTAGATCTAAAATAATAAACCTATAAATAGGGATACTAGGTTAGAAGAAAAAAGGAGTATGAAAAAATAATGGATTGGTGTATGGGCCATCAGGAGTATAAGAATGAAGTTCAGGTTGCTATTTTAAGTTAGGTGGTGATGGTAGGCCCTGAGACAGTGATACCTGAAGCAGCTGAAGAGGCTGGCACATGGATACTTGGAGAAAAGGACTCCAGGTAGAGGGAATAACCATTGAAAAGGCCCTAATTTAGGAAAGTTCTTGGATTATTCAATGAGCAGCAATGAGGCCAGCATGATTGGGCAGAGAGAAGGAGAGGAGGTCAGAGCTGTGACTGGAACCAAAATCTGTAGGGCCTATAACAATGGAAGAGGGTTGGTTTTTATTCTGTGTAAATAGTAAATCATTGGAGAGATTTGAGCAGATGAGTGACATAGTTTGATGTACATTTGTAAATAATCACTTGGTTATCATGTTGAGAATAATATTTGCCTTACATATATTATCTCATTTAATGCCACAGTTCTAGGATTCCTGCTTTACAAAGGAGAAGCTGAGGACTGGGGAAAAAATCAAGTAAACTTTGTGGAAGTCGCAAAGCCCAGAATCAAACCTAAACACATTTCAGTTCCAAGGCTGAACTCATTTCATAACTGCCTTGAAATAATAGCTTCTGAGTTCACATTAGTTCATGACAACTGAAATACAACTCTCAGGTGTAAGAAGAAGCAGTATGTTCTAGCTGGCTTGGTAGATGGAGAGCAACAAAAATAATGTCATGGATTAATTTAGCAAATGATGTTGAATCCCTATTATGTTCATAAACATCTTGCAAAGTATTTGGAGGTATAATCTCACCCCTTAAGTAGCTTATGGTCTAAAAAGGGGAGAGAAAAATATTTTAACAAATATGTATAACAAATAATAATAGTGATAATTAAAGATGAATTTATAAGCTTCGATGGAACCTTAATGTCAGTAGCTGATACTAAGGAAGGGGCTATTAAAGTGTTTGGCTCTATGAAGTTGGCAAAACCCTTTCTCACATCTAATGTCAAGTTCCCTGGCTCTAAATTTAATTCAAATGGCTTGAGAAGAAATTTTTTTGTTTTAGTTTTTACTCTTGAGACGCTTTCCAGGAAAAAAGGAAATTTTTTTCCCGTGTGAGGTATCCTCTTTGGATCTTTGGATCAATTTTAGCTTTGCAATTTCAATCTGTTGAATTCTTCTGTCTGGGATATGTTGTAGACTATTGGAAATCCAGAAAACAGAAGGGAACAGAAGGTTATTTGTGCCTTTGGTGTCAGTGAACTCTCTGTTTCATGCTGTTTGGGTATATCTGGATATGTATGTGTGTTCATGTGTGTGTATGCATGCTGGTTCGTGCATGTGTATGTGCGTGTGTGTGCACGCATCTTAGATTCCTGGCAAGCCCATTCAGATCACATATTCCATAGCAAACCTCCTCAAGAAAAGGAATTTGTTTAAGAAGCTTAATCAGCACCAAGCCACCATGTTGAAGCTGGTGCTTCTGTTGAACGAAGCTTTCATTTTGCTTTTCCAGTTTTCCCCTTGTGAACTCTTGACCCTCTAATACTTTTCTATCCTACTGCTTTGCTGATTCCTTTGGGTCTGATACTCCCAAGATTCTCTGCAAACCATAAGAGAGACAGAGTCATGAAATGTAAGTCTGATCATCTTCAGACATTTAGACTATCCTAGATTAGAATTCCTGGTACTAAAATTTACTACTCCACTTGTCTGTCAAATTGCTGTGCTATGGTGGCTTGCATGTCTCTATGATGCTGGAAGCAATGTCACAGGTATTTCAAATACCAGCAGGGTCACTCATGGTGGGTTTCAGTGGAGCTCCCAGACTATGACTGAATAGAAAGAAGGACTTAGAGGTCCACTCCAAAAAAATTGTGCAGTGAAAACCTTATGAAGAGCAATGAAACATTTTCAACTATAGTGCCAGAAGATGAGGCCCTCAGGTTGGAAGGGGATAGGACTGGGGAAGAGCTGCTTCCTCAAAGTAGAGTCAACCTTAGTGATGTGGATAGAAAAAGCTTTGGGGCCCTTCATTTGCTGATATGGCATGACTCAAAAATAAGAGGATACAGCTGTAAACATCCATTAATAATCAAAATGTGAAATGTACTAAGTATGAATCTAGGGAAGTTTATAAAAATGTAATGGAATGCTTGAGGATAGATATCGTAGGTATTAGTAAGCTGAAATTGTGTGGTATTGACCATTTTGAAATGGATAATCATATGGTCTACTATGCCAGGAAAGACAAATTGAAGAGGAACTAAAAAAAAAAAAAAATCCCTAACTAACTAACTCATTGCCATCAAGTCAATTCTGACTCAAAGCAATCCTCACTGAGTTTCTGAGGCCATAAATCCTTACACAAGGACATAGCCCCATCTTCCTTCTGCAGAGCATCTGGTGGGTCTGCCAAACTTCTGCTTAACAGTCAAATGCCTTATGCACTGTGTCACCAGCTCTTTATCAAAAAGAACACTTCAAGGTCTATCCTGAAGTATAATGTTGTCAGTTATAATATACTATCTGAAAATAAGTTAATATGATTATTATTTAAATTTGTTTTCCAACCACTAATGCTAAAGATGAAGAAATTGAAGATTTTTACCAACTTCTGTGGTCAGAAATTGGTAAAGCATGCAATCAAGATACCTTGATAAATTACTGGTGATTGGAATGCGAAAGTTGAAAACAAAGATCACTAGCTTGAAAATATGGACTTGGTGACAGAAATGACACTAAAGACCCCATGATAGAAATTTGCAACACCAACAAACTATTTATTGCAAATACCTTATTACAACATGAATGGTGATTATAGATGTGGACTTTATCCAATGGAATACACAGGAATCAAATTGACTACATCTGTAGAAAGAGGCAATGGAGAAGCTCAATATCATTAGTCAGAGCAAGATCAGGGGCTGATTGTGAAACAGACCATTAATTGCTCATATACAAGTACAAGTAGAAGCTAAAGAAAATTAAAACATATTTAATCTTGAAGGGTTTTTGGCTGTTTCTGTTGTTTGTTAAACAGCTGCATTCACTACCAGCCTCCTCATGAACCTGGCCACTTAAGCTCATCATCCAAGCACTTGGTTGCAGAGAACAATAGAAGATATGCCTTCACAGAATTTGTACCAGTGTATCTATTTGCTGCTTATTGGATTATTCATTTTGCAGCTGGAGTTATCTGTGATGGGTTTCATTGCTGATCATATACTTTTCACCATAGGAATGATAATGACTCTTTGTGTCTTTGCTTTAGTTGTCTTTAATGGCATAGTAGAAGTAGCCTTATATGATCTATGAGTTTTAAAATTCAGGGGAATCCTCAACTGTCAGAAAAGAAGAATCACCAATGCTTAGAAATACCTAGAGTTGCAGAAATACTTAGAATGAGCAATTTAAAGTAGAGGCAGTAAGAGCTAGCACCTGACTATGGTCATATATGAAGTCCAGAGATCCTTGGGCCTCTCGGCCTTTTTAAGCCCCTTTGAATATGATTTTAAGTAGAAATAAACTTTGGTTTTTAAAAGAAAATTTAAACAGCCCATGAGAGCCAAAATATGACCTTGAGTATATCTCATTTGAATTTGGAGACCATTTCAAGAATAGATTTAACACATTGTGCAATGACTGAAGACCAGATGAGCTGTGGAATGACATCAAGTACATCATACATAAAGAAAATGAAAGGTCATTTAAAAGACAGGAAAGAAAGAAAAGATCATAAGAGATTCTGAAACTAGTTGTGTAGAGTAACTAAAGTGAATGGAAAAATGAAACAAAAGAGCTGAACAAAAGACCTCAAAGAATGTCTGGAGAAGACAAAGTAAGGTATTATAATGAAATATGCAAAACCTGGAGTCAGAAAAAAAACAAAGGGGAAGAATATGGTCAGCATTTCTTGAGCTGAAAGAACTAAATGAAAAATTCAAGCCTCAAGTTGTAATATTGAAGGATTTTATAAGCAAAATATTGCACGATGCAGGAAGCATCTAAAGAAGATGGAAGGATTACAGAGAATCACTATACCAAAAATGAATTGGTCAAGATTCAGTCATTCCAGAGGTGATATGTGATCAAGAACTGATGTTATGGAAGGAAGAAGTTCAAGTTGCACTGAAAGCATTGGCAAAAAACAAGGCTCCAGGATTTGTCCAAATACTAATTGAGATGTTTCAACAAATGATGCAACATAGGAAGTGCTCACTCATCTATGCCAAGAAATTTATCATGAGGGACAGCTATGTGGCCAATGGACTGAAAGAGATACATATTTGTGTCCATTCCAAAGAAAGGTGATTCAACAGAATGCAGAAATTATTGAACATTAATATTGCACACAAGTAAAACTGATGAGTTTGAATTGTGGGGTTGGCAAAGAATAGTGAATATACTATGGGTTGTGAGAAGAACAAATAAATCTGTCGTGGAAGAAGTACAGCCAGAATGCTCCTTAGAAACAAGGATGGCAAGACTTCATTTCACATACTTTGGTCATGTTATCAGGAGGGACCAGTCCTTGGCCAAGATATTATACTTGGTAAGGCTGAGGGTCAGCAGAGAAGAGGAAAACCCTCACTCAAGAAGGTGAATTCACACAGTAGCTGCAACAATGGCTCAAACATGGCAAATATTGTGAGTATGACAAGTGTTTCCTTCTGTTGTCCGTGGGGTCACTGTGAGTCAGAGTCAACTCAATGGACTGCCAAAAGAATGAATAAATATAAGTTGGAGAAGTGCAGCCAGAATTGCCCTTAGATATGAGGATGATAAGACTTCATCTCACACACTCTGGGCATGTTATCAGGAGGGACTAGTCCCTGGAGTAAGACATCATGCTTGGTAAAGCAGAAGGTCAGATAAAAGAAGCAGTTCCTCAACAAGATGGATTGAGACAGTGGCTGCAACAATGGGCTCAAACACAGGAATGACTGTGAGGATTGCACAGGACCAGACAGCGTTTTATTGTACACAGGGTCTCTATGAGTCAGAATCAATTCAAAGGCACCTAACAACAACAATTTACTAAACTGTGGAACATGGGGAAATCCACAAACTCGCCTTGTCTGTAACTTGGATCAAAAATACCTAATTCATATGGTTGCTGTATTAAATATAATGCAACATATGCAATAAGCCTGGCATATAACCATTGCTTGATGAGTGTTAGCTATTTGCAGGATTATTTTGGTGACTTTATCTTTTCATGCCTGCCCTTGTGGTAGTGCTACATGCTGGGTCATCACTTTGGCCAACAATAATAGCCACCTCTGCCTTTGAGGAAGAACTCCAGGGGCTGGGCTTCTGGCTCTGTTTATTATCCTTGCCAGAAGGGAGGAGGACAAGAGCCCGGGAAATCACAATCTTGCTGGGATTTCACCTCAGCTTGTTCCATCAGTAGCTTCACTCCAGGGATTACATAAATATTTTGCATTCCCAGAACCTCACTCTGGGCATTGTCCCAAGGGAGCTTGGTGTTTAAAATGCTATGTCCTCAGCAATCAGGTTTTAGACTTTGGAAGGCAAGAGAAATTTGGCAGATGAGAGCCTTCCTTTGTGTGTTTCTAGGCAAATAATGAGAATATCATTACCATTATCATCAATAAGCATTTATTGAACATGCACTATCTCCAGAGAAGTGCGTAAGATGCCAAATTATCCAATCCTTGGGGTCAGCCCAGTGTTGTTAGTTTCTGTTGAGTCAAATGTAACTCATGGTGACCCTATGGGTGGGGTAGAACTGCACCACAGGATTTTCAAGGTTGTGAGCATTCAGAATAAGGTAGCCATGCTGGGTGGGTTTGAACTGACTATCAATCTTTCATCTAATAATCAGGTGCTTAACTATTTGAGCTGTACAGAGATTTCATTGGGTTCAGCCTACCCAAAGCTCATTGCCCTCAAGTTGATTCTGACTCATAGCAACCATATAGGATAGAGTAGAACTGCTCTTCAAGACTGTAAATCTTGATATATTAAGATGGCGGACTAGGCAGAAGGATTGCACAGACCCTCTTCAACAAAGAAAAGGGAAACCAATAAATACAGACACAGAAGATAATCTTGGACCCCTGAGCCTTGAAGGAAAGGATGCAGATTTGGACTAAACCCCAACTAGCAGAAGAATTTGCGTGAAAAT
>NW_006921630.1:13389553-13393916 GCF_000298275.1 Orycteropus afer afer
AATAAATAAATAAAAAGACTGTAAATCTTCATGGAAGTAGACTGACTCAACTTTCTCCTATGGATCAACTGATGGGTTCAAACCACCATCCTCTGGGTTACCTGCCCAATGCTTAACCATTATACCATCAGACCTCCTGGAGCCTGCCTAAACCAAAACAAACAAACAAACAAACAAAACTCACTGCCATTGAGTTGCTTTTAAGGCTGTACATCCTTAGGGAAGTCAATTGCCTCATCTTCCTTTCTTTCACAGAGTGGCTAGTGGGTTTGAACTGCTGACTTTCTGGTTAGCAGCCAAAAGCCTCATCCATTATGCCACCAGAGTTCCTTGGAGCCTGCCTGTAGTTAGGTGCTGATGAGTTGGCTCCAACTCATGGTGACCCTATGTACAACAGAATGAAACACTGCCTGGTCCTGTGCCAGCCTCACTATCCTCGCTATACCTGAGCCCATTGTTGCAGCCACTATGTCAATCCATTTCTTCACAGGCCTTCCCCTTTTTTGCTGACCCTCCACTTTACCAAGCATAATATCCTTCTCCAGGGAATGGTGCCTTCTGACAACATGACCAAAGAAGGTGAGAAGAAATCTGGCCATTCTGGCTTCCAAGGAGCATTCTGGCTGCACTTCTCCCATGATACATTTATTAGTCCTTCTGACAGTCTACGGTACTTTCAGTATTCTTCAACAACACTTCAACTCAAAAGCATGAACTCTTCTTCAATCTTCCTTATTCATTGCCCAGCTTACACATGCATGTGAAGTGATTGAAAACAAAATGGTTTGGGTTAGGCACACCTTAGTCTTCGAAGAGACATCTTTGCTCTTCATGACTTTAAAGAGGTCTTTTGCAGCAGATTTTCCCAATGCAATACAACATCTGATTTCTTGACTGCTGCTTCCATGAGTGTTGATTGTGGATCCAAACAATATGAAATTTTCGACAACTTTAATCTTTTCTCCATTTATCATGATGCTGCTTATTGGTCCAGTTTTGAGGATATTTTTTTCTTCATGTTGAGGTGTAATTCATACTGCAGACTGTAGTCTTTAACTTCATCAATTAGTACTTTGTGTTAGATTGGGTTCTCTAGAGAAACACAAAAAACAGCAAAGCATAGAGAGAGAGAGAGAGAGAGAGAAAATTATCTTAGGAAAATGGTTCACAAATGTATAGAAGCCGGCAAGTCCAAAGTCCCTGGAGGAAACATCAGGCTGGAGGCAGCCTTAACTTCCACAAGTGCAGGGGGCCGAGAAATTCAAGGCTGGCAGGCAGTACACTGGTTGTTGACTCCAACGAAAGACGAATCCAAGATCTCCAGGCCGAGCAGTGGGCTGCTCACTCACAGAAGGTTGTAGTCAGCACACCAGGGTCCCAGTCAACCAAAGAATGTCTCTTTTCCCAGGATGTCCCTGGATATCCTGGAAGCAGGCCACACCCCTAGGGAAACTCCCCTTGGGCAGACTGGCCACTCAGAACACAGTCATCTGATCCCATCATGGGAACAACCACACAGAACTAGGGTCTAGGCAAGTTGACACACAGCTCCAACTATCACATACTTCAAGTCACATTCACTTTCAGCAAGTGAGGTTGTGTCATCTGCATACCACAGGTTGTTAATGAGTCTTCCTCCAATCCTGATGCCATCTTCTTCTTCATATAGTCCACTTCTTGGATTATTTGCTCAGCATACAGATTGAACAAGTATGGTGAAAGTATACAAACCTGACACAATCCCTTCCTTATTTTAAACCATGCAGTGTCCCTTGTTCTGCTCAAACAACAGCCTCCTGTTCTATATACACGTTTTTCATGAGTGCAATCACATGTTCTGGAATTCCCATTCTTCTCAATGTTATCCATAATTTGTTATGATCCACACAATCAAATGCTTTTGCATAGTCAGTAAAACTCAAGTAAGTATCTCTCTGGTATTCTTTGCTTTCAGCCAAGATCCATGTGACATCAGCAATAATATCCTTCATTCCACATCCTCTTCTGGATCCAGCTTGCATTTCTGGAAGTTCTCTGTCAATATATTGCTGCAACTATTTTTAAATTATCTTCTGCAAGATTTTACTTGAGTGTGACATTAATGAAATTGTTTATTTCTATAATCTGTTGGATCACCTTTATTTGGAATGGGTACAAATATGGATCTCTTCCAGTCAGTTGGCCAGGTAGCTGTCTTCCAAATTTCTTGGCATAGACAAGTAAGTGCTCCAGGGTAGCATCTGTTTTTTTTTTTTTTTTTAACAAATCTCAGTCGTTTCAACCTAGGAGTCGGCCTAGCACCTGCTTATTCCCTGTTCCACTTTGTGATCACAGTTTCTTAATATCCCTTTACACAGCCCTTTAACCTGAGACAAGAAGGACAGGCATCAACCCTTAGTGTTGGAGATGGCTGCTCGCTTACAGAGTTGACTACTGGCACAGGGACTAGAAATGTGGGCTCAAGAATGAAGCAGAAACTTCAAGGTCTACAACAGAGTGTACTGGAAGTCGTGAGATACACCAAGAAAGCAGAGTCATAGCCACACAGGCAGGACCAGTGTCTGCAGGAAGGAGTTTCCTTGGGGCATGCACCCATTCTACAAACCTTCAGGGACCATTCCTGTGTGCAAGCCCTGTAGGCTATGGAGCTCCTAGTCTGGAGTATGAAAGAGGAGGAGGAGGGGTGCAGGTGAGATAGGTAAGTGAATAAGTACAAGACAACAGGATGTGCGCAATAACAGAAAAGAATGTGCAAATGCTTGGGGAGTACAGTGGAGGGGACAGATTATCCTCACTCTGTCCAAAGGGGCCTAAAATACCTACTTACAGAAATGCAACTTGGTAGGATTTAGAAAATAAGTAGTTACTTCAAAGATTTCAAATTTTCTGAATTATAAATTCCTGCAAGGGCAAGGAATAAGCATGTTGGATTTTCTTTGTATTGTTATCTGTCAAATGAACATGTGAACATTGAATACACTGGAACTGCTCCCATAGCAAAGAAAGAGATACTTGCTGGCAGTAGGAGGAGAGGGGTTTAGCATGGATTTATTGGTCAGGGCTGACTGAGTCATCTCTCTGCATTCAAGAATTATGCTTATCTTCATAGGTAATTCAGGCTAAACCAGTTAAACATTGGATTTAATCTGTCTGTCCAAAAAGTTGGAAATTGGAACCCTATCCCTTCTCACAGAAGCATCAAGGAGGCTGATAGTCTTAGAGAGATGCTTTGTGGTTCCGCACAGAAAGATGTTTTGCAAGTCTGAGGTTTTATCCTTTGCAAAGTGTGACTCAATAAGGGCATCATTACAGTAGGGGAAGAAAACCAGCCCAGAGACACATGACATGGGAGAATGTGTTCAAGCATGTCAGAAATAGATGAGAGGGTCATCGTCAGAAATAAACCCTGGAGCTAATGTAGCATTGGAATGCACACCTAAAATGCAATCTGCTCTTTATACTCAGATAACATCAGACCCCTCTGGGGTCATGTGTCTAAATTCTGAGAGTTACAGCTGAGAATGGGTGTAGAATTTGGACAGGCTTCTGAGGAAAGTTGTCAAGATGATTGAAGTGCTGGACAATAATATCCATGAGAGGAGGAGAAAGGAGAGTGACCTGGCATGAACTACCTGTGCAACTTTAGACAGGTCACTTCAACTCGAGGAGCTCCTTTGCTCCATCTGTAAAATGGAGACAGTGGCCTTTCATTTAGCAGTATTTTTATAGTCCAGAAGGAGAAAAGCTAAGAAGCAACTTTATCATTCATTCATTTCAATTAGATGACCATTTTGGTTGCAGTCTTAACAATCGCTTAATCTGTTGTTATTTCTCTCAACCATTGTGATTTTATCACAGTGTCTGGCACTTAGCTGGAGCTCAGTATGTTTTAATTAACTGATTGGCAATCCTAGATCTTACCACTGAAAATTTTAGCCTAGATCCTTAGATGGTGTTAGGGTAATTTACTCATAACTTAGAATGCTGATAGCAGTAAATCATTATTTCATATCCATCGGGAATAGTGGCTGTAGTATAGCTTTACAGAATTTCATTTTCATATACAGTTTCCCTGCCTTACCCCATCTGTCAGACAAAGAGCTCACATTTGTATTCTCACTGCATGTGTTACACTGGGTTCTCTAGAGAAACAAAAACCAGCAAAGCTTATAGAGAGAGAGAGAGAGAGAGAGAAATTTATCTTAGGAAAATGGCTCACACACGTATAGAAGCCGGCAAGTCCAAAGTTCCTGGATCAAACGTCAAGCTGGAGGCTTTTCCTGGCTCCCAAAACTTCAGGGGCTAAGGAGCTCAAGGCTGGCAGGCAGTACACTGGCTGTAACTCCAACAAATGACAAATCCA
>NW_006921630.1:13394021-13394688 GCF_000298275.1 Orycteropus afer afer
ATACTGGAAGCAGGCCACACCCCTGGGGAAACTCCCCTTCAACAGATTGGCCACTCAGAACACAGTCATCTGATCCCATCATGGGAACAACCACAAAGAACTGGGGTCCAGCCAAGTTAACACACAGCTCCAACTATCACAGTCCACCCCTTGTCAACTTGGAAGTTGTACACATCTTCTTAACTGTATATAATCTCTAAATAAGGACAATTATAAAGTCATATTTATGCCTAACATGACACGCAAAAACACATACAATCAAAATGCATTAACCTTATTTACATTTCACAGTTCATAGCAGAAGGAAACAAAAATATTTGATGCACATATACAATGAAGAAATATAACAATCATAGTCCTCGTTTCTGCAGCTGGGTCACATGGCATAGCTGATATTCAGAACTACCTTCTTCCACCATCCATTCTGTATTTCCCTTGCCCTCACCAAGCACCACAGCTGGTCGTGGTTCTTTGCCTGGTGGGGTGACCCAAACCTTCATTCCTGAAGGGTCTGGGCCATTAGCAGTCAATCGGAATTGGGTTGTTGTAATTTTCCATTGACTTTATTCACAGGGCATGGTAGTAAGAGATGTCTTAAAGGATCTCCTGTATTCCAGACATATTCTTCTTTACCTCCATTATGTAAAGCCAACCCAATTTCCCCTTG
>NW_006921630.1:13397573-13399794 GCF_000298275.1 Orycteropus afer afer
CTAAGATTCCATCAATAACTTGACCTCCATATACCCCCACTCTGACTGGTGGGCCACAATGATGCTTTGGGTCTCCTGGAATTAGTGTCAATTCAGAACCAGTGTCCAGTAACCCCTGACAAGTTTGATTATTTCCTTTTTCCCAATGAACAGTCACTCTTGTAAAAGGCCTAAGATCCCTTTGGGGAAGGCTAGGAGAAAGATTGATATTATAGATTTTTGGCAATGTAGTGAGGTCCTTCCTCAAAGGGACCTGTCCTCCCCTTCATTCAAGGGGTTGTGGGTCTGTAAACTGACTCAAGTCTTAGAATTGATTGAGAGGTCATGACTCTGTATTCGGGTGATTCAATCTAGGCTGTTGTTCATGTGACCTAGAATTCTTCTGTCTATACAGATCAAGTAAATATTTAGTAGGCTTGCCATGTGTCTCACTAGTAGAACACCATGAGCAAGTAGCCAATGCCATAATTCCACACAAGTCAGACTATTCTGATTAGTGTTCCAACTCTGCTGTCCATCATGGTAACCACGCCCACCTTGCCTTTGTGGATTAACTGCTGCCACTTAACCCCTACTACCATGGCGTCCAATCAGCCCCATCGTAGTTAAGTGTCTTAGTTCAATTAGGGCAGTTCCCACTGTCAAATCAGGTTTACATAAAACAGCAATCACAGCAGTCTTTAAGGATGCTGGAGCTCCCTTCACAAATTTATTCCTCAAGGTACCGGTGAAGCATGTCTTCTGGACTCTCCATTTCTGGCTCTAGGGGTCTAATCTGATAAATCCATTCTATTAGGCCAATTTCCCTAGCCTCTGGATACCTTCTTCAGCATTATACCAAGGCAGGTCTGGTACTTCAATTTGACTTAAGGTAGGCCACCACAAAATCCATGCCTCAGTAAGCCAATCAAATAAACTATTAGATCCTTTCCTAATCTCTTGAGCTGAGACGTTGAATGAAGAATCCGTACTTAGTGGGCCTAAATCAATAAACTCAGACTGATTCAATCTTACATTCCTTGCACCATTATCCCACATCCTCAGTAGGCATTCCCATACATATTCTCCAGGTTTCTGTCTGTACATGTTAGCAAAATCAAGTAGATCTTTTCAGGTATAGAGTATCACCTCCTCAGTCACACTATCTATCTCACCTTTGGGGGCTTGCTTGGACTTGACTTTAGTTATCCACCTAGCAGCAACAATAGATGCTTGAGGCAGTTCCTGAGAGCATTCAGGAATGTCGTCCATGGCTTCTGCCTTAGACAATGACCCAGAAGGACCGATTTGGTTGGACAATCCTACTTCCGTAGTGATAACTGCCTCGGAAACCCAAGGAGGGGTCGCTAGGAGTCGGGGCCGACTCTACGGCAAATAACAACAAATCAAACTGAGGGGAAGGGGATAATGGTTTTTTAGTAATCCATTCAGATGGGAGGGATTCAGCAGAATTTACAGGCTCCATATCCTGATCTTCCTGATTATCTGTCCATATGTCCCCATTCCAGGTTTCAGGATCCCATTTTTTTCCAATCAATGCCCTCACTTTAACATCAGACACAGTTCTGGATTGGCAATTTAATTGACGTTGTAATTCAGCCACCTTTACAATAAGACTCTGGGTTTGGTTTTCAGCAATATCAGCTCTGTTACTAGCAGATATAAGGCTTTCTTTCAGAGCACAACTGGAAGCACTGAGGTCTTTTATGTGACGCTTAAGCTGAGACTCAGCAGCTCTGAGATCATCTTGCTCTTTTACCACTTTGTCTAGTGTAAGCAGGACCAACCAACCAGCTTCCCTATACTCCTCATTCTGACAAAATTGCAGAAAAGTATCAAATATCCAATCACCCAGAGAGTCACTTCTCACAAGTACTTGAGCTATTGGTGGTGGTATTTCACATACTAATGTTGCCACCTCATGCCACAGATTAGCAGGGCCCTCTTTACTAACAGATGCAGGATTGCTAGTATCTTTAAGATTAATCAAACTGGAGAACCAATCTAGGAAGCCCATCTTTATGATTTTGTCTCTCTAGAACCACTCCTGGTACCAAATGTGTTAGACTGGGTTCTCTAGAGAAACAAAAACCAGCAAAGCTTATACACACAGAGAGAGAGAGAAAAATTTATCTTAGGAAAATGGCTCACACACGTATAGAAGCCAGCAAGTCCAAAGTTCCTGGATCAAATGTCAAGCTGGAGGCTTTTCCTGGCTCCC
>NW_006921630.1:13399894-13439787 GCF_000298275.1 Orycteropus afer afer
CTCCAGGCTGAATGGTGAACTGCTCACTCACAGACAGTTGTAGGTAACACAACAGAATCCCAATCCACAGAAGGATGTCTCTCTTCCCAGGATGTCCCTGGATATACTGGAAGCAGGCCACACCCCTGGGGAAACTCCCCTTCAACAGATTGGCCACTCAGAACACAGTCATCCAATCCCATCGTGGGAACAACCACAAAGAACTGGGGTCCAGCCAAGTTGACACATAGCTCCAACTATCACACTGCAGAATATTTTCACCTTCTCTATATGCATCATTAAATAGTTTAAGGTCAATTGCAGAAAAGACAGAGCACAATCTTGTCCACTATTTCTGACAAATTTGGGAGCTAGGCTCTTTGATTCCATTTCATCCAGGTTTTGTTGTTTTTGTTGTTTAACATTCCTTAGCAGTCTGACTATCGGTGCTGGATGATGGATGGGGTAGAAGTGTAATTTATCAAAGCATCAGCTGGTTTTCAGATCACCAAACATATTGTGGCAGTCATTAGTACCCACTTAAAACCTTTGTTTCTCACTCCTATTCATCTTTGTTCAAGATTCTGCCTCTACATGAAAGACTCCATTCATAGCCTTCCTCTTTACCCCACCATCTCTTTGTCATTCTTTATGGCATCTCCTTCAGAAAGCCTTTTCCAAAACCTCACTGTCCCAATAACATCTACTGTTCCTTCCTTGGACCTCAGCCACCACTGAATTTGAACTCCCTGAGGACAGAACCTGTGCTTATTCACTTCTGAGTTCACAGCATGTAGTAGATTCTAGATACTTAATAATTTTTATAAGTATATGAGTTCAATATTTAATAACCCTGCCATCTTCCAAATTATGTTCTTTAAAAAAAATCATTTGTATGTTACCTAAAAAATAAAACTAAATAAAAACACACCACTCATCTGTCAGCTTGTCAGACCATGGTGGCTTATGTTTGTCATACCGTGGTGGCTGGAGGCTTAACCACCAGTATTTCAAACACCAGCAGGGTCACCCATAGTGGACAGGTTTCAGCAGAGCTTCCAGATTAAGACAGACTGGGAAGAAGGATAGGGCCAACCACTTCTGAAAAACTTGGCGAGTGAAAACTTTATGAGTGAAACTCTGTCTGATATAGTACTGGAAAATTTATGAATAGTCTTCCCTAAAACATTGTCATAGTGCAGGAAGTTGAGCCCCTCAGGTCAGAAGACATTCAAGGAGTTCTGGCAAGATGGTGGACTAGGCAGAAAGACTGCAGAGACCCTCTTCAACAAAGAAAAAGGAAACCAGTTAACACAGACACAGAAGATAATCCTGGACCCCCAGCCTTGAAGGGAAGGATATAGAAGTGGACTAAACCCCAACTGCAGAAAAATTTGCATGAAAATACCAAAAAAAGGAGACATACAGAGCTGTGGTCTGGCAGTGATCCTGACAGCACAGACAACTTGGAGATGCCCAAGTGCTGGTAGGACTTAAGAATTAACCTAAAAATCAGCCCCGCTAGCCAGGGACTGCACAGAGGACTGCTCCGGTGGCTGGGTAATAAACGGAGAAGGTGAAGAGAAAGGTGGGCTGAGCTGTGGACTTTTGCCAGTCCAGAGGGCACCGCCATTTTGAAGATCTAAAAACAGCTTGACTATTTTGCATATTTAAAGAGACAGTGCTCTCACAGATTCCTGGGGCTTAAGAACACGTTCTGCTTTCCAGCAACCCCAAGAACCCTCCGGACCTGCAAGACTGAAAAGGCCAACAATAAAAAAACACTAAGAAGAGCCAGAACCACCCTTGACTGCTCTTCACAAACAGTTAACAGAGATCTAAATACAACAATGCCACAATGCCTCAGAGACAACAAACCATCACAGTCCACACAAAGAAACAGGATAAAGTGGTAGAAACAAGGGAGCAGGATACAGACCCAGAACACATCCCTGAGGAAGAAGCAGCATTGGAACTCTCTGATAAGGAATTTGAAAGAATTATCTTTGGTATCTTCAAAGGATTGAGAGACAGACCAAAGAAAACACAGAAAAAAAACTTAGAAGGATTTTGGAAGAAAATACAAGAACAGAAGACATTCAAAATATGACTAGGGAAGAGCTGTGTCTTAAAAGTAGAGTCAACCTTAATTATGTGGATGAAGTAAAGCTTTCTGGACCTCCATTTATGTTATTGGGACAGTAAGGTTCTGGAAAAGTTGTGTTGATAGGGCACAACTCAAAATGGAAAGTAACAACAAACATCCATTAATAATCAGAACATGGAATGTATGAAGTATGAATCTAGGAAAATTGAAAGTTGTCAAAATTGAAATAGAACACATAAAGATTGATATCCTATCCATTAATAAGCTGAAATGGACTAGTATTGGCCATTTAGAATCAGATAATTACATGGTCTACTATGTCATGAATGACAAATTCAAGAGGAGTAGGGTTGTAGTAATCATCAAAAAGAATGTTCCCAGATCTATCCTAAAGTACAATGCTGTTAGTGATAAGATAGATCCATATACCTACAAGGAAGACCAGTTAATACTATGATTATTTGAATTTACGCACCAAACACTAAACCCAAAGATGAAGAAATTTAGGATTTTTACCAGCTTCTGCAGTTTAAAACTGATCAAAGATGTAGTCAAAATATATTGATTATTACAGGTGGTTGGGATGAAAAAGTTGAAAACAAAGAAGCATCTGTAGTTGGAAATTACGGCCTTTGTGATAGAAATGATGCCAGTGATCGCATGATAGAATTTTGCAAGACCAATGACTTATTCTTCTTTTTTTTTGAACAACACAAATGGCAGCTATACATATGGGTCTCACCAGATGAAATACACAGGAATCAGATCCACTACTTCTGTGGAAAGAGGCAGTGGAGAAGCTCATCAGTCAAAACAAGGCCAGGAGCAGACTGTGGACCAGACCATCAACTGCTTACATGCAATTTTAAGTTGAACTGAAAGAAAATTAAAACAAGTCCACAAGAGACAAAGATTATATCCTACCTGAATTTAGAGACCATCTGAAGAATAGATTTGATGCATTGCACACCAATGACCAAAAATCAGGCGAGTTGTGGGATAATATCAAGTACATCATACATGAAGAAAACAATTAGTCATGAAAAAGACAAGAAAGGAAGAAAATACCAAAATGGGATGTCAGAAGAGACTCTGAAACTTGCTCTTGAACAGAGAGCAGCTAAAGTGAACAGAAGAAATGATGAGAAAAAAGAGCTGAACAGATTTCAAAAGGCAGCTCAAGAAGGCAAAATATTATAATGAAATGTGCAAAGACTGGAGTTAGAAAACCAAAAGAGAAGAACACACTTGGCATTTCTCAAGCTGAAAGAACTGAAGTTAGAGTTGCAACATTGAAGGATTCTATGGGCAAAATATTAAGTGATGCAGAAAGCATTGAAAGAAGATGGAAGGAATACACAGAGTCACTGTACCAAAAAGAATTGGTCAACGTTCAACTATTTCAGGAGGTAGCATATGATCAAGAATCAATGGTATTGAATGAAAAAGTCCAAGCTGCACTGAAGAAATTGGC
Organism: Orycteropus afer afer; assembly: GCF_000298275.1. Taxonomy (NCBI): domain Eukaryota; kingdom Metazoa; phylum Chordata; class Mammalia; order Tubulidentata; family Orycteropodidae; genus Orycteropus; species Orycteropus afer. Next base: position 13,403,455 of record NW_006921630.1, read on the forward strand.
AAAAAACATGTTCCAACAAACAAATGCAGCATTGGACTGCTTACTCATTTATGCCAAGAAATTTGGGTCAATTGATTGGGAGGGATTGATATCTGTGCCCATTCCAAAGAAAGGTGTTCCAACAGAATGTGGAAATTATCAAAGAACATCAGTAATATCACAAGCAAGCATAGTTTTGCTGAAGATAAATCAAAAACAGTTGTACAGGTATATTGATAGAGAAATGCCATAAATTCAAGCTGGATTCAGAAGAGAACACAAAATGAGGGATAGCACTGTTGATGTCAGATGGATCTTGGCTGAAAGCAAAGAATACCAGAAAGGTGTTTACTTGTGTTTTATGGCCGTGCAAAGGCATTCAACTGTATGGATCATAACAAATTATGGATAACATTCCAAAGAACGGAAATTCCAGAACCTTAATTGTGCTCATGAGGAACCTGTACATAGACCAGGAGGCTGTACTTCGAACAGAACAAGAGGATACTGCATGGTTTAAAATAAGGAAGGGAGTGCATCAGGGTTGTATCCTTTCACCATACTTATTCAATCTGTATGCTGAGCAATAATCTGAGAAGCTGGACTATATGAAGAAGAGCATGGCATCAGAATTGGAGGAAGACTCATTTACAACCTGCAATATGCAGACGACACAACTTTGCTTGCTGAAAGTGAATATCACTTGAAGTACTTACTGATGAAGATTAAAGACTACAGTCTGCAGTATGGAATACCTCTCAACATAAAGAAAACGCAAATCCTCACAACTGGACCAATAAGCAGCATCACAATAAATGGAGAAAAGAATGAAGTTGTCAAGGAATTCATTTTACTTGGATCCACAGTCAACATTCACGGAAGCAGCACTCAAGAAATTAGACATCGTACTGTGCGCAACAAATCTGCTGCAAATGGCCTCTATAAAGTGTTAAGAAACAGGCATGTCACTTTGAAGACTAAGATGTGCCTAACCCAAACCATGGTATTTTAAATCAACTAATATGCATGTGAAAGCTGGACAATGAGTAAGGAACACCAAAGAGTTAATGCCTTTGAATGGTGGTATTGGCAAAGAATACTGAAAATACCATGGACATGACTGCCAGAAGAATTAACAAATCTGTCCTCGATGAAGTGCAGCCAGAATGCTCCTTGGAAAGGAGAATGGCCAGACTTCGCCTCACCTACTTTGGTCGTGTTGTCAGAAGAGACCATTCCCTGGAAAAGGATATCATGCTTGGTAAAGAAGAGGGTCAGAAAAAAAAAGGGAAGACCCTCAATGAGATTGATTGACACAGTGGCCGCAACAATGGGCTCAATTATACCAAGGATTGTGAGGATGGTGCAGGACCAGGTAGTATTTTGTTCTGTTATACATAGGGTCATGGTGAGTCAGAGCTGACTTGATGGCACCTAACAACAACAAAAACAAAGGAAAAAAATGTCAATTTTCCTAGCTACAAAAGGTCCCAGATTTGGGTCCTTGACTCTCCCCTCTTTCTGTAATGTGAATCCTTTTTTCTTCAAGATAATTTGTAGTCACACTCAACTCTGCATTCCTGTCCTGCCATCCTAGGCCATCATGTTCTCATCTCCCCCGTTATAATGCAGTATGTCCCTCCCCACTTGTTCCTCCTGTTTGTAGCCTCTCACCTCCAACCAGTTTTGCAATTAATTTCCAAAGTAATCTTTGTAAGGGGAAAGGCTTGCCCTCACCTTGCCCTTGCTTGTGAACCTGTAATGTCTCCTGATCAATGCCCCCCCTCCAAAAAATGCCTCTTTTATTCATTATCTGACCTCATTCAACTAATATTAAATCTAATTGCTACTTTCCTTCTTGGTCTATCCGAATATTACAGTTAGTCCAATTGTTTCCCCTTTCTACCCCATCAACATGCCCACGCTCCTCCCACTCTCACTCACTGCCATTGAGTCAATTCCAACTCATAGTGGTCTCCATTGGGTTTCCAAGGCTGTAAATATTTACAGAAGCACACTGCCTCATCTTTCTTTTGCGATGTGGCTGGTGAGTTCAAACCACTGACCTTTTGATTGGCAGCCAAATGTCTTAACCACTATACTTCAGAGCTCTTTCTACCACCCACTCCTGAAATGCCAGGGTAAATTTTCAGCTGTGTACTTTTGTTCATGATCCTCACCTGGCAGACAATGTCCTCACATCTGTTGTATACCCAATATCTTATCTATCCTATAAGGTTCATCTCAACTCCATCTCTTCCAGGACATTTACTCTACAGCTCCAGCCCTGACTCATCTCTTCTCTCCCTGGTTTCCTTCTACAGTATTAGCTGGTACTATGATTGCTTTTTCTTCTCTAAATATTACATTCATGTTAGTGTCTTTTCCCTAACTTGACTCTGAGACAATGTCTAATATTTCTTTTTATCTTTAACTTTGCCTCACACAGCACATCCAGCAAATTTATTGGTGTTCACCATCTCTTATGAAGGAAAATACTGTAACCAATAGCAATGTTTCTATCCAGCTTGAAAGGATAGAAAACACAAAGGAACAAGCTCTGAATTCATACTGAAAAATAAAATTGGTCCATGTAGAAGGATTATGTATATGATGATTTTGATATAATTAAAATACTTATTGGGCCAATTATTTTTATGAATAATTATAATAATAATAGTGATAAACTGCAACCACTATTTCAATCAACACATATAAGTACTTCTAATGAGCACATACCATGTGCCAGCATTGGGGTGGGATAGAGGTGGAGGATCCTAAAAGTGAATAAGCTGAAGTGGATAATAACATAGAAGATAGACTGTATGTAACATTATAATGGTGGCAAATTTTTCATTTAATTTAAATACATTTTTTGACTTAAGGTTTATGGAAGGACTTATGGAATCAGGGTCTTGATACAGAATCCAGGATTTTGACAGGGAGAGGTAGGACCTCATGAGGTATTAGAGGGGATGAGAGGAAGGGTGGAGTAAGGTAATAATGCTAAGAGAAGAAAATTGCATGGAACATAAAAGCACAGGTGTTTTTAGAAGATAGTCATATGCCATTTAGCTGAAGCATACGGTATGAGGGAAGGGGGGTTAGTCAGAAAATATGGAGGAGTAGAAAGGTAAATTTGACCAGATGGTGTCAACCTCAAGGGTTTGGACGTTTTATGTAGGAAAAAGGAACCCACTGAAAGATTTTGAGCAAAGTCCTGATAACAAATTATTGCAGAATCTTGTGGCATAATTCCCTTCAGGAGGTTAGAGAAGTAAAATCTTGGCCCAAGGCAACCAATATCCTTTTTGCTTGAAATGCTAGACTTGGAAAAAAAAAAAATTATCAAATAAAATTGAAAATTGTTTAACATCTCGGACAGCCGGCAGTTTGCTCTCTGATGTGTGGGATTTTGCTAAAATGTATAATATTTGCATGTTTTCCACGTTGTCATAGAAGCAAATGGCATAATTTTGAGAATGCAGATCTTCTTTGGTGTTTCCTGGATAGCACAGGGTGTACTTTCCCTTGGGGGGCTGGGTTCTAGAGCCCTAACTGGAATGCACCTGCACCTTCCAGGACTACAATGATTGGCAGGAAAAGGGAGACATCATCTCCAACATGAATAGTCCTTTCAACCTTTAGCAAAGTGCCTACTAAAGTAAAAGTAAATCAGAGAGGCCAAAATCAAAAGGAATTCATTTGCACTGACAATTCAATTTGCATTCATTTATTCAGAGTTAATATTTGCTGGAAGTTGCAATTTGTGTACATTTTCCTTGGGTCATTAAATTAAGCTTATCTGATCCATAAACAAAGCCAAGGATGCCCAGGTGTCAACCAGAGCCATGTGGTCAGCAATAATTGCATGGCAACTTTCCTGTAGTATTTCACTGACACTTGTTTTAGTACAGTTACTGATAGCAAACCAGGCAGTTGCAGAGTATTAGACCAGTGGTTCTAAGTGATTTTCACTTTCAGACAGATTTCAGGGGAAAAGGATGTTGCAATGCAATTGTTCCACCTCAAAATATCCCATCATCTCACCCGAACTAGTAAGAAGATTAGGATACTATTATGTTGTTTTTGTTGGGTGCCGTCAAGTCACCCCATGTGACAAGAGTAGATCTGCCCTAGGGCTTTCTGGATGGACTATAATCATTATGGAAATAGATTGCCAGGTTTTTCTTCCTTGGAACCACGGAATGAATTTGAACTGTCGGCCTTTCAGTTAGCAGCTGTTGTTATTGTTGTTGTGTGCCATCGAGTCGGACCGACTCATAGTGACCCCTCCTTGGGTTTCCGAGGCAGTATCATTATGGAAGTACATTGCCCAACCTTCCTTCCAAGGAGTGGCTGGTGGGTTTGAACACCAGCCTGCTGGTTAGCAGTCAAATGCCCTAGGCACTACGCCACCAGAGCTCCAGCAGAATGCTTAATTGTTTGCACCTCCAGGGATCCTTAGGATAATATTATAATAGTGGTAAACTTTTAAAAATTTATTTTGGCTATGGTTTATAGAAGGACCCTTGGAATCAGTTCTTGATAAAGGACACCAGGTTTTGACAGGGAGAGGTAGGACTATAATATATTGAGGATTAGGGAAAGGGTAGAGTAAAGTAATAATGCTAAGAAATGCAAATTTCATGGGATTTGAAAGTACAGGATAAAATAAGCAATTACTTACATGTTGAGAAAATGCATCTTGTTATTATCTAATTTTAAGCATGAACACTTTAAGCTTTAAGGAACTGCTTTTATCAGATTCCCATGAATTATATTTTGAGAGCTACTTCTTGAATAATTGATCATTGAAGACAAAATTGAAGAATTCGATTTAATGAGGCCACCACCATCTGTCAGTTTGTTGCACTGTGGTGACTTGCATGTTACTATTCTACTGGTAGCTATTTCATCAGTATTTCAAACACCAGCAGGATCACTCACGGTACAGAAATTTTAGCAGAACTTCCATACTAAGATAGACCAAGAAGAAAGGCCTGGTGATCTACTTCCAAAAGAATCCAATGAAAATCTTATGGATCACAACAGAATGCTGTCTAATATAGAGCTAGCAGATGGGCCCCATTGGTTGGAAGGCACCACACAACATCTGCAGCAATGAATTCAAACATTTCAATCATCATGAAGATGGCATGGGACTGGGCACCTCTTTGTTCTGTTATACATTTAATAAGGCAAGAGGACAGGGGAAAGAATGGTGGAGAGACAAGTGTCATGTATGTTTTGGAAAGTGCCAGCTTTAAGAGTTTGGGCATATGCTGTTTCTTGGAGGAGAGCTGTTTGAGTCCTTGGGAGACTGGAAGAGGTTGTTCTTACTTATATATATTTTGGGCATTTTGAGCTTTCATCTTAGAGTTCTTCATGTTCAAATCTGAACAAAGGCATGTGTTCTTTCTCTACAATTACTGCAACTTGCAGTGCTATGCACATAGTAGGTGTGCAAAGATCTTTTCCTGAATAAATCCCCAGGTACTTCAACTTCACTCATTTAAGCTTATCTGAACTTGAATGAAGAGATCTCCATATTTGCCTTAGGTCCCTGCCTTGTTTCCAAAAGGAGCTAAAAGCTTAATGCTGACAGAGAGATTCTCTCTTTTTTAATTTCTTCAGTTATCTGAGTTTCTTTTTCTTTGTTCTGTTTTGGCTTTTTTGAACATTTGTTTTACGTAGTGTTTTATAAAGCTGAATTGATTGCAAAGGTAAAACAGCCTTTCCCTAGGTTGTGTCCATTCTTCCAAATTGCGTTGAAAAACACTATTATTAATTTTAGCAATGCTTAAAAATGCTACCCCTAATATATTGCTTATAAGGGACTCTGAGAATTTCTTAAGCCTGGCTAATATGAAAAGATCTAGAAAGAATCAAATAGAATATCTAAAAGAATTTGTTCTCTAGAGCAAACTGGTCCATTAAAAGGAATAATACTTTAGGTATAACTTGAGTAACCATTTTGGGGTTGGGAGTTACTTAAACTCTCAGTACCTTAGTTTCTCATCCGTAAAACAGGGATAATAAACCATGTTGTAAGAATTCAATGAAGTATACATTTTAATGCTCAGAAGAGAGTCTGACATGTAGTAAATTCTCAACAAATACTAACTACCATTATTTGTATTAATATTATTTTTTTCCTGAACTTATGAAATGAATTTATACAATAGTGATCACCTCTTCTTGGGAATTTAGAAACAACCACCACCATTTATTGAGCATTTATTATGCTCCAGTCCCATTTCACATGTTAAATTTGATCCTCACAACAATCCTGTGACAAAGGTATAATAATAATAATCCTCATTTTCAATCAAGAAGTAGAGGATAAGAGAAATTAAATAACTTGGCACACATAATAAGGGATGGAGCAGGGACAAATGACTCCAAAGCCCATTTTCCCACCCTACTGTGCTATACAGCCATTCCTAGGAAGGAAGGATGGGCAATCTACTTCCGTAGTGATGCCGCCTCAGAAACCCAAGGAGGGGTCGCTATGAATCGATCCAATTCGACGGCACATAACAGCAACAACAACTCTGCTATAGCCATAAGATACTAATAGAATTGCTTTTTATCTCAATATATCACTAAACTTGGTTAAAAATAAGCACATCAGTCAGACTTCTTTTCCTTCATTCATCAATCACAGGATAGATTATTTGGTGACGTTGAAAGAATTTCAGTGTAACACGCTGGGAGTGGCTAGCCTCGTGTCTGTGATCCGTGAGGTTTGTTTAATTCAACTCACATGTGGACATTTTCACTCCAATAGTAACGTCAGTTCTAAATCTGTTGGTATGTCACAAAGGCACAAGTTAAAGCCCAGGAAAGAACTTGAGCTGTTACTGTTCCCAAGTAGAAACATCCTTAGAAGCTTATCTGAACAGAAGGCCCATCTGAAACGTTGGAGGCTTGCCCGGCCCCAGTTTCCTGTCTAACTGAAAGCAGAGAGGCATAGATATGGAGCCAAGAAGTTAGCATTTGTGGGATCAGCAACCCAAATTTGAGAATTTGGATCAGTAAGACCAAATGCAGCCTACAGCCAGAGTCATGCTGCAGTCGCTGGCCCAATGGGCCACAAAGAAGGAAAAATTTACAAGAGGAGCAAGATAAGTATTATAAATGAAAGTTTAAAAAAATCTTCCTATTGGCAAAAGAGTCAAATTTCCCCTGAATTTACTTTCTACAGATTATTCTGCTATCCTTGGCATCCAGAAGGGATTCTTTGCTCTCCATGATAATACTGTATCTAACACGTTCTGAGCACTAACCACATTCATGATACTGTGCTAAGTACTTTACACATATTGTTTGAACGGTGAGTGATTACAGTTAAAGCATATGGTTGTAGCTGAGAAGACTAGAGATTACTGGCTTTCAGAGATGATGTGATTTTTGCAGAATCTTAATTTAAAAGGATTCCTGTTCTTGAAGCTGCACCACCTTACCTGCCTGTGCCATTTTCTACATTCCAGCATGAGGTCACCTTGAGCCAAGATCCTTCATTCTCATTGTGCCATGCATGGCCAAGACTGCAAGAATAATGCTACTACCTACCCCTAGGAAGCAGAATGCCTGATGCAAGCAGCACTTCACACTCTACCCCCAGAAGATATTTTCAGTCCAATTCCAGTCACTTCCTAGAGCAAGTTCTGTGCTACACTTTTTACCCCACAGATCAATCCATATCTCTCTCTTGCTGAAAACTCTCCTGTAGCTTCCCTTTGCACTTAGAACCAAATGCAAGGTCCTCGAAGTGGCCCATGACCTGCGTGTGCCTTCTTCCTCTCTGAGTGATCTCCCAGGGCTTGCCATGTTCCAGACACATGGGCCCCATGAGCGCAGCAAGTTTATTTTCACCTCAAGTCTCTGGGTCCTCAGGTGGCTGACTCCTTTTTATCATTCATGTCTCAGCTCGAATGTTCCATCTCCTTTACTGACAACCTTCTGGAAAAGAGCATGCCCTCCCACTGAAGTTACCTTGTATAATATTTTCCTGTTTTATTTCCAACATTTTCTTGCTTCGTTTCATTAAGAGAAGTATCAGATACCTTATTTATTTGTGTGCTTATTTATCATCTATATTTTATTTCCCACTGGATTGTAAATTCAAGAGAGAAGACATTGTTTATCTTACTCATGTCCCAGGGAGGCCTCAGGACCCAGACTGGTGCCTGGCATCTAGTAGCAAGTGCTCAGTGGTATTGAAGGAATGAACAGAATCATTTATGCAGTGTTGTCTGAAAAATGCCTGCCATGACCCTTTACATTTATGTCAGTTAGGATGCTTTCAGCTACCCAAAAATCTTGACTCAAAGCAGCTCAAAAAGTATTATATCACATATCAAAATGTCCAGAAGTGGGTAAGGTTTTAGACTGGTATAGCCAGGGTTTGAGATCTGCTACTTCAAATTCTGCTAATACAATTCATGTATTAGCTTAAGTTTCAGGAATCACATTTAGCTAGGGTAGTATCCATGGGGGGAAAGAAAGGGACCATGTCTTCATGTGTTATTTTTTTAGGATTGAGAAAGCTTTCTGAGATACTCCAGAGGAGATTCCCTTCATGTGCCTTGACCAGATGGCCATGTAACCATTTCTTAATCTAACACTCACAGGAAGTAGGACTGCCATGATTATCTCAGACTAATTGGGATCTAGAACTGGAGATAGGATCATGAAAGCAGAATTAGATACATGAACAACATATCAAGATTAGGACACAAGAGGTGGAGAGATTGAACATTGAGTAGATGCCAGCAGTGTCCTGTGCAGACCTTTGTACATCACATAAGTAGCGTCCTCAGCTGGGACTGCCTTCCCCACCTTGTGCCCTGGACAAAATCTTACTTTTCCTGAAGTGTCAACTCTCCAGAACTGGGACTTGATACTACCAAGGAAAAGAAATTTGTCCTTGTTTGTGTTCCCACAGCACTTTAAACCTACTTCTACTGTAGCACATACATTTTCTTTAAAAACAAACAAACAAACAAAAAATGCTTAGTGTCTTTTTACACACATCTCTTCCAGCTGGGGTATGAGTTCTTTGATCAGAGACCTGAGTTACACAATTTTGTATTTCCAGCACTTAGCATAGTTCCTGGAACAAAATGGTATTCAATAAATGTCAGATTGAAATGATTTCTGAATTTGTTTTATGAAAGTCTATTTCAAAGTTGCCTAGTATGTGGCCTGGTGCAGGTTTGGTTTAAAGTGTGGGAGAGAAAGGAAACCAACTCTTTTGAGTTTTAATTTCGAATATATTTTTTTTAACCCACCTAATTCAAAACAAGGAGCTCTGGTAATGTAGTGCCTAAGGCACTTGACTGCTAACCAGAAGGCTGGTGGTTCAAACCCACCAGCCACTCCTCAGAAGGAAGGTTGGGCAATCTACTTCCACAGCTATACTGCCCCGAAAACCCAAGGAGGGGTCTCTGTGAGTCGGGTCTGACTCGATAGCACATAACAACAACACAACAACAATTCACAACAGAGGATGTGAGGGGGCAGGGATGCTGTGTGTAATGTGCTGTGTTTAATGTTACATTTCCTGTGCTCCCTATAGCACACGGATTCGGTGGCAATGCAGTTTCAGACCTCATACGTCTGTGCTCTAATTCAAAGACAAACATGTTTCCCAAGGTGTCCAGGGCTTTGGCAGGGAAAATACAGATCCCCAAACTCAGGTCATTCTAGTACAGCAATAACCAGCTGGGTTTTCAGCAACTTGGATGGAGCCATCTGTTTTCCCAGCCCACATAAAAATATGCACAAGAAGGGTGCAAATCAGCAAAGCTCCAGCTTCCAGAGGCCCCAGCTGGGATGCATCCACCCTTTGGAGACTACTGGAAGGTAAATCCAATGTCGACAGACACAGTGCCAGCCGCAAGGCTAAGGAGCTCTTTCTGCCTTTGCCTGGAATAAGACCCATCTGGCTCCCTGGTCACGTTGCCATTGTGCTTGTGTGAGGGGCACTTCGGAGCATGCGGAGTGCCCGGAAAATTACCAGAGGCTTCCTGCCTCTCAGGCTGGGGGCTGCCCAGGAACTGGCCACATAGAAACTCAATTCTCTGACGCTCTTTGGTCCTCTGCCTGCCTGGTCAACCCTTGCACTACTCACATAAACACCCTGGTGAGCCCAGGTGGTGGGGAATAGAGGGGCTTTTTGTGTCTTAGTCTCAGAGAAGGGAGCCCTGAGCTTTTCCCACATACCCCCCTTCCCTGGCTGCTGTGTCTGCTCCCCTAACCCTCCACATCACAGAAGGGAATTTAGAGCCTTCTTGGCTCTCTGGCTCATACAGAGGACAGTGGATTCCACATGAAAACCAGAATAAAATAGGGGTGCTGTTAGCCAGCCACCCAGGTGCAGGCAGCTTTTGGCAGCAGGACCCTGCGGTGATTTAGAGGGGTCCATCTTGAAGTCATTATAGTTAATTGTCACAGCGTTACAGTCCCATCGGCAGGCAAGGAGCCAGCTCAAACTCCCCAGGGAATTTCAGATGGATTAATAAACAAAGTGGCATGCATGTAAGGCAGCTGATTCTCTATAAAGAAATGATATCATTTTTTCTTTATGCCTCACTCCTGGACCCAGGCACTCTCCTTGACAGCTCAGAAGGCAACTGTCCAACAGAAGTCTGGCTTGGGGAAGATGATTTTGTTCCTTGCTTTTATCTACAAACACAAATGGTCTCATCTCAGGACTAGTGGCTTTTGCATGACTCCCAATTCATGTCCAAATGATACATTTCAACCAGGTCATCTTGACTAGGGGGCATTCTCTGGTAAGTTGAAATTCCACATGGAAATACTCATGTGGTCTTCACAACGGTCACATGAATGCCATCACACTGGTCTGCACACAGAAAGCCCATGTGTAATTGGGAGCTGTTTTTTTTTTTTTTTTTTTTTTTTTTGCCATTGAGTCAGACCCGACTCATAGCGACCCCTCCTTGGGTTGCCGAGGCAGTATCACTATGGAAGTAGATTGCCCAACCTTCCTTCCGAGGAGTGACTGGTGGGTTTGAACCGCCAGCCTTCTGGTTAGCAGTCAAGTGCCTTAGGCACTATGCTATCAGAGCTCCTTAGCCTAGCTTAATTGACATTATAAATAGAAATAAAACCAAAATCCAAATCCATTGCTGTGGAGCTGAATCCAGCTCTTGGCAGCCCCACATATTACAGCATAGACCTGAGCTCCATAGGGTTTTCTTGGCTGTAATCTTTACCAAAGCAGTTCGCCAGGTCTTCCGCAGTACCGCTAAATGGGTTCAAACCACCCACCTTTAGGTTAGTAGTCTAGCACAAACCGTTTATGCCACCCAAGAACCATTAAACAGAAACAGGATCTGTTCATTAGAGCTAGTGCCAAGGAAAAAAAGGAACACAGAACTGAGTTGGCATGTAACTTCCTCTTCCAGCCTTTTTCTTTTATTTTTGTGCTAAGGCCTATATCTTTAAGCCTGAAATGCAGGATTTTTCTCAGGAAGTATCCTGTTCTTTGGCGTACTTTTCCTGCTGGCTCCTGCTGCCCCGTATACCCTGCTGGTCCGCTGTCAAGGAAGAGATCTGCGTATCTGCTAAATCCCATTCTATCATCAATGACCTGTGCCTGAATTCTTCTTTCCTTGCTATTTATGAATTTCCACTTCCTCTAAACTCTCTCTACAGAGTCCCAAGAATTACAGGTTAATTCAAAAAATGAAGAGCTTGACTTATAAATGAAAAAGAAAATGCTTTCTAAAAGTAGAAACTAAGTGAATTAATAGCTGTGCAGGGGAAAAACGTTTTTCTGAGCTGTTTAAAAGTAATGATTTAATTAATTACCATGTTACTACTTGAAGATACTCTGATTTCACTTTTTTAGTGTTATTTCCTGTTTAAATTTCTCAATGTGGCTGAAGAGTTTATCACACCATGTCCAAGTTTTAAAACTGCATGAAAGTAGAGTAATACAGAAAATAATTTAATAGAGTTGACTTGCTTCTAGCACTTAAGCTGGCCAGACAAGCCCTCTGAGGAATACTTTACAGCAGAAGTTGGCAAACTTTTTCTGTAAAGGGGCAGAGAGCAAATAGGAAAGGGTTTGCAGACGACACAGGCTCTGTTGCAACTATTCAACTCTGCCTGGATAGCAGAAAAGCAGTATAGACAATACATAAGCAAATGAGCATGACTGTGTTCCAATAAAACTTTATTTACAAAAACAGGCCATAGACATCATTTGACCCACAAATTCTAGTTTTCTGACTCTTAGTTTATAGTAAAGTAGCTCTGGTGGCATCGTGGATAATGCATTCCACTGCTAACCCCAAGATTGGGGGTCAAAACCCACCAGCTGCTCTGCAGGAGGAAGATGAGGCATTCTACTTCAGTAAGGATTTACAGCTTTGGAAACCCAATGGGAGTCGCTATAAGTAGGAATCAACTCAATCACAGTGAGTTGTTTTGTTTTATTTTGTTTTTAGTATATAGTAAATTCCTAATAAATGTTCCTTTGCCTAACTGGTGAATGAGAACTTGCAACACTAGAGTCATTCTAGCTAGATAAGACGTCCCCACGTGAGATGGTAGCCAACATACAATACCATAGTCCTTTGTTATCCAGAGTTTTGCTTTCCCTGGTTTGGGGTGTCAGTGGTCAACCATGGTCCAAAAATATTAAATGGAAAATTCCAGTAATAAACAATTCATAAATTTTAAATTACATCCCATTCTGAATGGCATGATGAAATTTCACACCATCCTGCTCCATCTCACATGGAACGTGAATCATCCCTTTGTCCAGAGTATCCAGGCTATATATGTTACCTGTCCATTAGTCAACTAGTAGCCCTCTCAGTTATCAAATCCACTGGCATGATGTCACAGTGCTTGTGTTCAAGCAGCCTTACATTACTTAATAATTGTTCTATTTTATTCTTATTGTTGTTAATCTCTTACTGTGCCTAATTTATAAATTAAACTATAACAGGTATAAGGAGCTCTGGTGGTACAGTGCCAAAGGCATTTGACCCCTAACCAGAAGGTTGGCAGTTCAAACCCACCAGCCTCTCTGTGGAAGGAAGATGAAGCAATCTACTTCTGTAAAGATTTACCACCTTGGAAACCCAATGGGGGCTTCTATCAGTCAGAATCAACTCAGTAGCAGTGAGTTTTCTTTTTTTGATCATCGTGGGTATATATATAGAAAGTAACAGTATATATAGGGTTCAGTACTATCACTGGTTTTAGGCATCCACTGGGGTCTTGGAACTTATCCTCTGCAGATAAGGGGGGACTTCTCTATATGGTTATTTAAATCTACTTTATAACAGTAATAATAACTGACAGTTTAACAAATATTTTCAGCTTACAAAGTGTGTATTATCCACTTGAACTCCAAATTTCTGTGAAAATAATATCAGCATAAAACATATTATTTGTTATCTTGCACTTCCATTTTCTGGTAAGAGCAGATAAATTATTCAAATCTACTATCCAGTTGAAAACCACCAAAAATGCTGAATATATAAAAAGCATCTACCTAAAAGAATCTAAGAGCTAACAAGGTAGGAAAGAATTATCAGAACTAAGTGGTGAGGAAAATATTAAGCAAGCACAGAAACAACTTTTACCCTGATAATATTTGCTGATGCTGGCAACATTGAACTTGCATTTTGATGATTGAATGGTGTGAATAGGACTGAAATAGAAACACAAGGCCTACATAAAGTAGAAAATCTACTAAGATATCCTCCCACAATAAATTTAAAACTCAAAAGGATATACCTGGGGTAAGTGTGAGCCAGAAATGAACCAACCTTCCTGCAAATAAGCAGGTAGACTTCATATACCCAGGTGGACCAAAGACCCTCAAATTTGAACTTGGTGTAAGGTGGTAGTTTCTCCAGACATCTTCCAGAAGCAAATATGAATTCTCTTTGGAGAAAGTTACATTCATCCTGGGTCTCAATTATTCCCACAAATGATTTTCAAGCACATGAACCAAGCATACAGTCAAAAGAATTACATATATAAGTAATCAAAGCATCATGAAGTCAACCAAAACAGAATTGCAAATACTTTATCCATTAGAATTATCAGACACAGGTTATGAGTGCTTACTGTGCTGAAAGAACAAATAAGAAGACTTAGTAGAAGAAATCCATTAAAATTAATACAGTAGATAGTCTAAAAAGTTTAAAAAAAAAAAAAAAGAAGAAGAACCATGCCAAACCAAACCAAACCCACTGCTGTCGAGTCGGATAGGACTCATACTGACCCTTCCTTGGATTTCTGAGGAGGTATCACTATGGCAGTAGATTGTCCAACCTTCCTTCTGAGGAGTGGCTGGTGTGTGAGAAAATTAGATATCATTAGCCCTCTTTGTGAAGAGAAGAGATACCCAATATCCCACAATTAGCAAGTGAAAAAGCCTAATAAATAATACATTTCTTTCCTCTGAAATAAAATCCTACAAACTTTTTAGTATGTGTCCAATTTTGTGATAATATGTGATTATATTATTAAGGAAGACTTCTTTCTTCTTATCTTTCAGTTCACAAATCATCTCTTTTGTCAATTTGACTCATAGCAACCCTTCCTGGGTTTCCAAGGTGATATCTCTATGGAAGTAGATTGCCTAAGTAGATTCCTGCTGAGGAGTGGCCGGTGGGTTGGAACCACCAACCTTCTGGTTAGCAGTCAAGTACCTTAGGCACTATGCCACCAGGGCTCCCATTGTATCAACATACAGTCAAATCCTGCGCTGAAGTCCTAATTTTAGTTATTGTATTCAGTTCTAGAAGTTCTAGTTGATGTTTTTATAGATCTTTTTCAATCCAGTTTTAGAGCCAATTTCTGTCTTCAAACTATAAACATCCTCCCTTCATGTCACTGAGATTTTATTACCATTGTCCTATCTATGAAATATGATCTTATGGCCAAATTCACTTGATCTGCCACAGTGGACTCCAAGTTTTTACTTCTAGTTTCAGTTTGTTTTAGATAATGAAATGAAAAAAAGAACAACTTGTCACTGATCAAAGGGGCTTTGTGTTCAATAACCAAAAACAAAGAAGTTGAAAAGAGAGAGAGGGAAACAATGAAAGAAATATTAATGAAAATATTTTTTCATCTAAAATATTTGAAAATCCTACTCATGAGGGTTTTTATTCTAGTAGTAATCCCACAACTGAAGAAAATGGCTATTTAACCACAATCTCCAAATAGTCCTGACATGGCCCTCAGCCTGGTGTTTTTGTAGCTCTCAAACTCCCTTCCCCAATACCTTTTGTGATTAACTTCACCCTGGGATCTATCCAGATGCCTTCTCAAGGACCCTAAGGATTTGCTTGACCAATTCAATAGGATTTTTTCTTTTTTCTTTCCCGTAATGAACCATAGAACATTTTAACTCTAACTGACCAAATTTTATGTTATTGTTGTCATAAATTTTAACTCTACTTATATTTAAGCCTAACAAAATGGTCAATATGCATTAGATTTACCATTTACTCTTCTTATTGTTCTATATCCTTTCTTGGATTTCTAGGATAACTGTTCTTTTATCCAAATAATTTCCTTTAATATTTATTTTAATGCAATTCTCCTGGTGAATAATTCATTGTTTTTGTTTATCTAGAAAGATGATTATTTCACTTCTACATTTGAAGGATATTTCATTGGGTAAAAGATCCCAGGTTGGCATTTTTGTTTTTCATTTTTCTTTTACCATTTTTAGCACTCAATTTCCTTCTGGCATTGTTTTTCTTTTGAGAAATTGACAGTTAACAGTCTTATTGCTGCTCCTTTAAAGATAATGTGCCTTTTTCGCTAGGTGCAGTTTGTAACATTTTGATAATTTTTATCACTTTTGAGAAAATCTCAACTATTATCTCTTCAAATATTGCTTCTGCACTAGTCTTTGTCCCCCTCCTTCTGTGAGCCCAATTATATGTTTGTTGCACATTTTCTCCATGTTGCACATATCTCTTATACTATTTTATGCATTTTTTTTTTATCCCTTTCTCTCTGTACTTCAATCAGAGCATTTTAATTCACCCATCTTCAAGGTCACAAATTTCTTTCTTTCTTTTCTTTTTTTTTTGGAAGGGGCCAATATACAATTACCAAATTTTTACACAAATAACACTTGCCTTCTAGATTTGTTTGCAACCACTTCCTCCCTGCAGGAGATATTTTTGTAAATTTGCTATAAAAATACATCCCAGAGAAGGATCATTTGGCAAACAAACTTAGAAGGTGCATGTATCTGTATAAAAACATGGTAAACTCTCTACTGAAATTTTAATTTCAGTTATTGCATTCTTCAGTACTACAAGTTTCATTTGGTGCTTTTATAGATTTCAGTTCTCTAGTGAAATGCTTCCTCTTGACATTTATTTTCCTTATATTAATTGGCTTTTTAAAACTCTATTTCTTATAATTCTAAAGACTGGGTTACTTGTGGATCTGTTCTTATTAACTATTTTTCCTTCAAATTTTGCTTTTGTGTGTGCCTGGTAACTAACATTTTATTGAATACACACATTATTTATGAAAACTTGTAGATGATCAGAATGATGTTATCTTTTTCCAGAATGATTTATTCTGTACTCTGGTACATAGCTACAGCAAAGAAGATTGTCTCAGTAAAATCAGGGGCTAAGCTGAATCAAGTGATCTTTGTAAGGTTTTGTATACTTTTGGTATATCAACTGAGAGTCTAGAAGTTTTAGTAGAAGTCTTCTTCCTAGGTGGACCGTAAGCTCCAATTCTTATGTCTTCACTCCTTCAAGTTGTGCTTTCTGCTTGGCCTTTTAGCCCCTTGCCCAATGTACATTAACAATTCAACAAAAGCCTCTGGCTGAAAAGTAGAGTATACTTTGCACCTCTCTTCTTTCAGATATCTTTGCCCTTCGGATCCTTGCTCTGTGAACTCCAATTTTTGTCTTCTTAGCTATGTAGGATTGCTGGAAGTTCCACTGGATCATCTGCCTCTTAGCCTCCACATTCTGCCCAAGTTCTCAGTCTTACTTCCCATGTCAAAAATTGGCAAATTCCCTGAATATGGCTCAGTTAATGTAGGGCTCAACTCAATGAGTTTCTCTCTTCTGTGGTATCGTGGCCTCTCAAATCCTGGCTATCTTGGCTGCTCTTTGATGCCTTATAGAAATGTGTATTTTGTACTTTGTATGTTTTATGTATTTTCTAGGTGTACTCAGGAGACTTGATCTGCTGCAAGGTACTTCATCACAACCAGAAGTAGGATAAACTTCCTGTTATAAAGGCATATACTTTTTATTTCTCTGTTCCCATATTTCTTCTTTTGTCAGCTACTAGAAAATGTGACTCTAAATTTCTTCTTGAAACATGATAATCTTCTTCCAATACTACTTAAGTGTCTAATGGATTCATTACTTTTGAGCTGAGCCTACTCAGTTCATGTTTTATAATATGCTCCGGTCTTTAAGTAAGAGAATGTAGTGACCACATAGTTCCTGAGGTGTGGGAGTCTCCTTTTTAGTGGCCAATTTTTTCAGAAGTGGACCCCCATGTCTTTTTTCCTAGTCTGTCTTAGTCTAGAAGCTCTGCTGAAACTTCTTCACCATAGGTGACTCTGTTGTTATTTGAAATACCAGTAGCAACACTACTTGATGCTTCCAGCATCACAGCAACACACAAGCTACCACTGTAGGACAAACTGACAAACCATATGCAGATGACACAACCTTGCTTGCTGAAAGTGAAGATGACTTGAAGCGCTTACTGATGAAGACCAAAGACTACAGCTTTCAGTATGGATTACACTTCAGCATAAAGAAAACAAAATCCTCACAAGTGGACCAATAAGCATCAAAATAACTAGAGAAAACTTGAAGTTGTCAAAGATTTCAATGCCCATGGAAGCAGCAATCAAGAATTCAGAAGACATTTTGCACTCTGCAAAGATCACTTTAAAGTGTTAAAGAGCAAAGATGTCACTTTGAAGACTAAGATGTGCCTGACCCAAGCCATGGTATTTTCCATAGCCTGATATGCATGTGAAAGCTGGACAATGAATAAGGAGGACCACAGAGGAATTGATACATTTGAATTGTGGTGTTGGCAAAGAATAATGAAAGTACCATGGACTGCCAGAAGAATGAACAAATCTGCCTTGCCTGTAAATCTTTACAAAAGTGGACTATATCATTCTGAGGAATGTTCCTTAGAAGCAAGAATGGCCAGTCTTCATGTCTTGTAGTTTGGTCATGTTGTCACAAGGGACCATTCCCTGGAGAAGTATATCATGCTTGATAAAGTAAAAGGTCAGCAAAAAGGGAAAGGATCTTAAATGAGATGGATATTGACACAGTGACTGTGGTGACAGGCTCAAGCATAGCAGGGGCTATGAGGATGGCACAGGACCAGGCAGTGTTTTGTTCTATTTTCCATAGGGTTGCTATGAGTCAGAACTAACTTGAGGGCACTGAACAACAGCCAAATTCTGGTCCAATGTCTAGGAAGACGTATTTCTTCAAATTGCATTTTCAAGCTTAAATTTAATCTCTACTAATTTATAACTTCTCCATTTTAGTGAGACTCTTCCCACTGTTCAGAGGTGTTGCTTCCTTATTTATTCTGCAAACATTTATTTAGTCCCAACAATTCTTGGAAATCTCCTTTTCTGAGCCTAAAGTTTTATTACAACATGCCTCAAAATTAGGGAAATACAAGAAGATTCTTTGTAAATCTGTTTGTATGCTCATTGCTATTCTCTTTCTCTTAGGTTTCTTTTAAAAAGTATTTTTCAACTATATGTAGAATCATCCAATGAAGCTCATTTATTGCAACTCCATCTATCAAACCAAAAAACCAAACTAAACCCACCACGAATGAGTTGATTCCAACTTATAGTGACCCTATAGGACAGAGTAGAACTGCCCCTTAGGGTTTCCAAGGCTGTAATATTTATAGAAGCAGACTACCACATTTTTCTCAAACAACGCACCTTTAGGTTAATAGCCAGTGCTTTAACTACTATGCCACCTGGGCTTCTTAAGACTCCACTGGGCATTATTAAATCAATTAAAATATATCATTCAGTAGACATTGCATTAAGCCTAATATAAAATGCATATATTGGAGCCATAATGTATTGCTCTGTTGTTGGATATGGTGAATCTTAATGTGTTGCTGATAAAGATGCAACTGTTATTTTGAAAAATAAAAGCCATCTGCAGCTGCTTTGAAATTCGATTGACATTTTGCTAATTAGCATTTATTTACATTAGTTGAATAACAAAACCAAATTACAATAAGAAATGAGCAGTTAACATTAAAAAACAAAAAAGGTAGGTGACATTAAGTTTCCTCACTTGGAATATAGATGAAAACACAAATTCTCTCATGGATGTAGTGGGAGAATCACTGAAGTCTGTTTCAATGTAAGATAAACTAGAGAAGGAAGTGAGAGATTTCAGGTTTATGGGATTAAGATGTGGTTCTTGGATTTTAGAATGGAACAGATGTGCAAACTGTTAGTTGAGTGACCAGTTAAGCAAAAGGGAAAGATAAGAATAATAGAATTAAGAATTTCATTTATTCATTAAGAATTTTACTAGTGGCTTTTTAATACGTACCAAGTCATCACTGGAATTTTGTCAGTCAGCAGATTCCAGATGACTTGGATGATGAGATTAAGATGTCACTTTCAGCTTAGGACCTGAACTGTTTTACCATCAACATCTGGGCATGAAACAGACATGGAGTAAGGGGAAAGGGGGACCATTTTTTTAAGAACATTTTGACATAAAAAATTTTACATCAGGAAGAAAAATGTCCATCACTTTGATTTCTTGCTTGTTTGTTTCCCTCTCCATGACTCTTAGGAACTAAGAAAATAAAAAGTGAAAAGTGTCTAAGATATTCCATTAAAAATAGCCTGTAGTATATTTTATATATATGTATATAAAGAGAGAGAGAGACAGGAATACACAGTTAATAAGGGTGGGGGCAGGGGGAGAGGTAGTCACAGGGAAGGGAGAGGAGGAGAGTTTTTTATGGCAACTGATTTAATTAGCATCAATGTGAATGTTGACAAAGGAAAAAATGCTATTTTGCCTTTTAGGAATTCTAAAGCCCTGTCTAACCCAGAAGTCCAAAGAATCTAAGCTTTCTGTTCATAAAGATACAACACTGCTTCCTCTCTCCTGAAAGTACTGACAATTGATATAGATAGATAGATGGATAGATAGATAGATAGATAGACAGATACAATATATTTTTACCCCAATCCATAGAGAAGCTCATTTGCTACCTCTGTACTTAGCCTCTCTAATTAGCACTGGGGTCCTTGGATGGTGCAAGCAGTTAAAACCTTTGGTTACCAGCTAGAGTTTGAAGGTTCAAGTTCACCCAAAGGCACCTTGGAAGAAAGGCTTGGTGATCTACTTCAAAAAATTCAGCCATTGGAAATCTTATGGAGTACAGTTCTACTTTAACACACACGTGGTCACCATGAGTAGGAGGAGTCTATGGCAATTGATTGATTAATTGATGTTATTGTGCTTGGGGTGCAAATTTACAAAGCAAATTTGTTTCCCATTCAACAGTTCATGCACATTTAATTTCATGGCCCCAATTACCATCCTCAACCATTAAAAAAAGATGAAACTATCTTAAAAGCTTTCACACAGCCATCTAAGATGCAACTATTGATCTCCTCTCATCTGGAGCAAAGAGAGAAGAAAATCAAAGTCATCTGAAAACAGTTAGTCCAAGGATAAGACCTCAGCCTTCACGACCCCAAGACCAGAAGAACTAGATGGCACCTGTCTACCAATGCCAACTGCTTGGAAAGGGATCAAACTGAAGATCCTGGATAGAGTGGGAGGAAAAATATGGAACAAAATTAAAAAACACAAAAATGACCAGAATTACTGGTCAGATAGAGACTGTTGGAACCCCTGAGACTATGGCTCCGGGTTATCCTTCGGGCCTAGAAATAGACTCACTTCCATGGATTGGCTCTCAGTTCAACAGTAGAAAGACATATATGCAGAACACCTACCCCAGGGTGATGCACCTACTTACTCTAGTAAGATGCTAGATCAATCAGCAACAGGACACCAGAAGGGCAGCATTCTCATAGAGGGAAAGCTGGACAGACAGGAATGCACAGATGAGAAGGGCATAGGGAGGGCATAGTCACAGGGATGGAAGGGAAGAGAGTTTTTTAATGGCAAATGATATAATTAGCATCGACGTGAAATGCTGACAAAGGAAAAAAATAGCTATTTTGCCTTTTAAGAGTTCTAGCATAGTACCTAAAGCACTTGACTGCCAACTAGCACTCCTCGGAAGGAAGGTGGGGCAATACTTCTGTAGTGATACTGTCTCGGAAACCCAAGGAAGGGTTGTTATGAGTCGGGTCTGACTTGATGGCACATAACAACAACAACAAAGCCCTTTCCAACCCAGAAGTCCAGTGAATCTAAGCTTTCTATTAATAAGAAGCACACAGCACTGCTTCCTCTCTCCTGAAAGTACTGACAAACTAGCTTTGTCTCACTATATTCTCTAACATTATTGTTTTCTTCCAGTAAAATAATAAAACAAATTATACTGCCAATAAATAGCTAATGGTTTCCATGATTGTAAGCATGCAAATTGCTATGCATCATGCAATGAAATATCTTTCTTTTCATATTTCTAAATGTTGGTTTGGTATAATTTTTCGTACCTAATCATAATTCTCACTCTGACAAGAGGATGAGAATTAGTGATCCAGAATACTGACTGGTAGTACTTGGTGGAATCTACAATTCTGCCTATCTCACAGCTAATGCAAAAATTATAGATATAGATATATAATAGTTTAACAGGAAAAAAAAAATCCATATGCTTTCCAATTCTCCAGGTCATCCCCATCATGTTCAATGACACTAACTGACCAGAAGTTCAGGACTAGTGTTTCAAATCACCCTCATTTACTGAAAAACAAATTTGATGAAAGACTATAATGCCTGGTTGCTTAGAGAATTTTCACTTCACTGAAGCCAATAATTGTAGCTTAAAAATAAATGGTGGCTTTATATTTTAATTATATGCTCTCTTCACTTATCAACATGGTTAGGTTCCAAAGACAAGGCTGCTATGTGAGAAATTGGTGTTATGTGAAACAGAGAATGATCACACCAAATCACAAAATGGAGGATGACTACTTCATTACATGAATGCCAAACCACTGAGATTCATAGGTCAGCCAAGTTGACACATAGCCTTAACCCTCACAGCCAGCATTTCTCTTACCTTGCACCTCAGCATTCGTTACAACCAGATGTATGTTGTTAATGTGCAAAAGAGATAGTCTATTTTTCACTATTGCTGTAAATGCAAAATGTTGGATAACAAGATAGTAGATAAGTGAAGGGAGGATATATTAATTTCACTTTTAACTGATGTGCTCTGAATCTCCCCAGAAAGATTGGTTGGCTGAAAGCAATATATATTATAGATACAAAATCCTAGTAAGTGAAATATTTGTGCTACAAAGTATTTCTCTTGTAAATATGATTATCTAATACCCATCAGTTTTCCTAAAGATTTTCAATGGGAGAATTTTAAAAGTAATCAATCAAAATGCCATATGATGGTAGGGCACCGTCTTACTTTGTTCATTCGCTCTCCTAATATATTGGGTGTTAATATTCATGCAGCTGGCAGTTTGCTTCAAGACACAGAGAAGTTTAATTTTTTATTAAACACTCTCCATCCTTACTAGCAACTTTGATCTGAGTTCCAGGTAGCCTTGAACTTCCCTACTCTTGTTCTGATGCATAGGAGACAAGTTACTTAAAAAATTGATTATATTTTTCACATTGAATTATCAATCATTTTATATTAAGTCAAACTGTGCTGAGAACTCTACTATAGACAGCTGATTCTCATTCTTCATGGAGTCCATATTGATAAATTTTCTGCTCAGTAAAGTTTATTTGTAACCCCAAAGTCAGGACCTGTGGTACTTTCATAGTCATTCATGAACATTCGTAGAGCAACAGAATTTTGAGTCACACAATGTGCATGTTCTCAACTGAGATCCAACAAAATAACACTACCATATTGTTACAGTTCTTCATGTTGTAAACAAATTCTCTTTTGTTGTATTTTAGTGTCACCTGTTACACATATTTATGCTTTTCTCAATGATTTTGCTATTTAAAATGGCCATTAAGCATAGTGCTGACACTCTAGTTTCCCTAAGTGCAAGAAGGCTATGATGTGCATTACAGAGAAAACGTGTGTTAGAGAAGCCTTGTCAGGCATGACCTATAGTGCTGTTGGATGTTAATCCAATGTTAATGAATCAACAATACATATTAGATAAGACTTCTTGAAACAGAAACAAATATAAAGCAAAATTGTATACTGATGATTTGACAAAAATGTGACCAGAAACTCAAAGGAACCTACTCCGTACTTCCTCTAGAAGCAATGTTTCAGTATTCACCAACTCAGTGTTTACCCAAGTCTGTTGCTGTTGAGTCCGATTTGACTCATAGCAACCTCATAGGACTGTGTAGAACTCCCATAGCATTTCCAATGCTGTAAATCTTTCAGAAGCAGACTGCCACATCTTTCTCCCATGCAGGGGTTGATGGGTTCAATACTTAACTCCTGTGTCACCAGGGCTCTTAATTCAGTGTTTGTGGTGACTTTGTAGAACATAACAACAACAAATGATGATAATCAACTGTAGTATCTTCTTAAGTGTAACTTAATCCTTCAACAATCTTGAAAATTAGGTAGTGGCTAAGACACTTGCCTGCTAACCAGACGGCTGGCGGTTCAAACCCACCAGCCACTCCTCGGAAGGAAGGTTGGGCAATCCTACTTCTGTAGTGATACTGCCTCGGAAACCCAAGGAGGGGTCACTATGAGTCGGGTTTGACTCGACAGCACATAACAACAACAACAACATTTCCATTTTATGTAATAGGAATTGAGTCTCAGCGAGGTCAGAGAGGAGTTCAGAGTGATTCAGTTGGAAAGCAGCAAATGATGGCTCAAACCTCATTCTTATGACTCTAGTGCCAGTGCTCTTTGTACTACACAATAGTTTACTTAAGTCATTAAGACAATCAGCAATACAGTTGATATTTTTAAGGTTCATATCCTACTTCCGTAGTTATACTGCCTCAGAAACCCAAGGAGGGGTCGCTATGAGTCGGGGCCGACTCCACGGCACATAACAACAACAATATGAAACTCTTATCTCTAAGTTTGTAATTCAATTTTTGGCTGTATTCTTTTATTTCAACTGGTCTTCTTTTCTCTTAAAATCAAAAGAAGTGTTCTTTGTTATCACCAGAACAGCCAGAAAAGACCAGCTTAAGCTCCTGTTTAAATTTTAAGCAGCTTAGGAGGTATGGGAATTAAGTAGGCATATCTGCCATTGAGCTTTCACATTCAA
The DNA here is from genome assembly GCF_000298275.1 of Orycteropus afer afer. Lineage (NCBI taxonomy): Eukaryota > Metazoa > Chordata > Mammalia > Tubulidentata > Orycteropodidae > Orycteropus > Orycteropus afer. The sequence continues at coordinate 13,427,897 of NW_006921630.1, forward strand.
AAGTCAAAATATATACAGAACCCAAAATGGTCTCCAGGAGTTAACAAGAGCTTTCTAATCCTGCTATAGATTGTTTTTCTCTCATTTTCTTCCTGCTTTCCCTTCCTAAAACCAAGCAAAGTTTGTATTTTTTTAAATATTCCTACATATGGAGTTATGGTCTTTAATATTTCAAACCCAGTGAACACTAGTCAGTTAAAGAAAGTAGAGCTAAGTGGAGGAGACTGGGCTTTTTTACAAACAGACTTAACCTCAAATGCCTTATCTGGCCCTCCCCAGACTGCAAGAAATAGTAAGCAATTTAACCTCAGGTCTTCGTTTTCCTGATACTATTTGCTCTATGGTGTTGCTGAATGAGATAGCATTAATACAATGCATAAGATAGCAGGAACCTTCCCCAAAACAATCATTCCCTTCCTCTCCAAGGCCATGTTAGTTCATCTGGAGACAGTTTATTTTATGTAAAGAGCTTTTCTCCATTGCTGATTTCTGCCCTGTACAGGTAATTTTGACTGGAAGGAGACTTCAGCAAAAATGTGGCAGAGACCATCTTGCTTCAGAAAGGACTTCTGTAGTTCTTGCATAGGTGGGAGTGTTGAGGAAAACTTAGTGCTGAGTGAACAAAGCTTTCCTGTCTTCTTCAGGCCTCACCTTTGCCCTCTGTGTGATCCAGCACTTTTCCTGTATTGTGTTTTCCTTCTTCAGTATTGGGCATATCATTTAAACAGTTATGGCCTAACCCTGCCAGAAGAATGAACAAATACATCTTAGAAGAGACACAACTAGATTGCTCCTTAGAACGGAAGATGATGAGACTTCAGCTCATTTACTTTGGAACTGATATTGAGAAAGACTAATCACCAGAAAAGGGCATTATGTTTGGTTAAGTAGAGGCTCAGCAAAAACTGGAGAAATGCTCAGCAAGATGGATTGACACAGTAGCTACAACAATAGACTCAAACAATCGTGATGATGGCACAGGACCAGGCAAAATTTCATTCTGTTATACACAAGGTCTCCATGAGTCAGAGTCAACTTGACAGCCACTAACAACAACTCTAGGAGCTCTGGTAGCATACTGCCTAAGGCACTTGACTGCTAACCAAAAGGCTGGCGGTTCAGACCCACCATCCACTCCTCAGAAGGAAGGTTGGGCAATCTACTTCCGTAGTGATACTGCCTCAGAAACTCAAGGAGGGGTCGCTATGAGTTGGGGCCGACTCGACAGCACACAACAACAACAGCAGCAGCAACAACTCTAACCCTACGCTTTTGATTCTGACATGAATTGAGACAATGGTTCAGGATGAGGAAAACGTAAATAGTGTTTATAGTGAATTTAAAAATCATCCCTAAGAAAAGCTGACACTTTGATGGCTCAGGGTTTATACCCCAAAAAATGCAGAATCAATTTCATTCATCTTTCTCCTCTTTCCCTTCCCTTGCCCTCTCTTCCTGCCTCTCCTTCTCCTTTCATTCATTTCCCAAGTGCATGACTCTTCTTTTGCTGTCATGAAGTAGATGAGTCTATGGTTTTTCCCTAAAATGGGTGGGCTAATTCAAAGAAGTATAATGTTTAACCCAAATAAATATTTTTCCACTTTAAAAATACACCTGAGAAATTCTTTTTTGTTCATTTTGTTTTATAGCTCTAGGTCTCCAAATCCTAGAAGAGAAAAGGATAGTGAAACACTAAATTCCATAGTGCAGTACTTTGTGGTTCAATAGGTATTTGAAATAATGGAAAACATATTCACAAATACAACCCACTTACATTATTTTTCCAGGTTAGCTTCAGAATGTATACCTTTGTAAAAATTGTTCAACCCCAAAGCCACAGTAGTTTAGCACATGAAATGGCCTATTCACCCCCAGAGAAAATGAAGAAATACAATCAGCCTTAGTTTCTTGCCTTCAGAGCGATGTGAAAGATCTCAGTTGAAGGTGTATATTCATCCCAACCTAAGCAGCTCTCTGATTCTTACTTTTGTGAAAGGAAGTGAGTGATTTTGTTAAGGAGCTGTTTAAAGTTCAAGCCTCAAAGCAAAATTTTGTATATTTAAACTGTCCCTAGAAATATTTTCACTATGAATGATGTATGGTCTGGTTCCATGAAAAAAAAAAAAAAAAAATGCAGAATTTTAGAGATGGAAGGATCTTAACCCAAGTTCTAAGCAGAAGCTTTATCTCTACTTCACAAAATGAAAGACATACACAAAAGAGTAGGGACCCATATCAGTGTAGAATACTGAGAGTAGGATCAATGTATTTGGGCAATAACTGGCAAATGAAGGCTGAAGCAAAGAAAGGAGAGAGAGGGTTGAAGGAGGGAAAGGAATAGAGAGAGTGAGGAAGGGAGGAAGGAATGGAGGAAGAGAGGACAGGAAGGTAAATACACTTACTTCTCACTTATAGGTTTTCTTTTTTAACTTTTTTACAGCAGTAGTAAAAAATCTACTATCTGACTATTTTTCATATTATCAGTGTACACCTAGCAATAATGAAGGCCAAGGTGCAAGGCAAGAGTAATGTTGGCTATGGTTAAAATTGTGTGTCAACTTAGTTGGGCCATGATTCTCAGTGGTTTGGCAGTTATGTAATTATGTGATTTGGCAGTTTCATAATAATGTAGTAATCCTCTGATTTATGACCTGATGTAGTCATCCTGCATTTTTGCATAATGCTAATTTTCACGTAACAACCTGGTCTTTGGAACCTAACCATGTCAATAAGTGAAGAGTGAGAGTGATATTTATTGTGTATATATTTTTGCCAATAGCTTTTACTACTTAAAAACTCACTGCCATCAGGTGAATTCTGACTCATTGCAACCCCCTTTGTGTTTCTGAGGCAGTAAATCTTTACTGAAGTAGATTGCCCAGTCTTCCTTCTACAGAGTGACTAGTGGATTTGAACCACCAACTTTCTGATTAGTAGTCAAATGCCTTAGGCACTACACCACCAGAGCTCCTTATTATCTCAGCAAACCACTAATAATGGTATTGCATAGCATATTTAGAACTGAGGAAACTGAAGTTCAAAGAATGTAAGCTCATATATTTTTCAGCATACTGGGGAAAGGAGGCATTGATAGCAGAAGCAGAATTCCTGCCTCAGGAGTTATTTGACAATGAGATTTAATTTAGGGATGGGTTTTATAGGACATTTCAAAGCTGATATACCTTACAATTGTTTTTTGGCTTAACTCTTTGTGTTTATCTAGAACTATTTACTTTAGCTAAATTCACAACAGAACAATCATATTTTCAAAGACATGGCACAAGTAAAAGGATATGTGTGAAAGATTCATACTTATTAAAGGCTTTCCTCTAACTACAGGACTCTAATGACATCATAGCTATGTCTACGAGTTGCATACACCCTATCTGTGGCTCTGGATTAGTATTTTCAGATGTTAATTTCTTCCTTATTTGTCAAAAGAAAAAGGAATAGTAAGATTTACAGTGCTTTTCCTTCTCTAAGCTCTAACTACTTTACATCTCCTTTTAACTCTTCACTAATTGTGGGAAGTGAACAGATTACAGAAATATAGTAAGAAAGTTGTAACACTGTTATGTTAAAAGAGGAGCCCTGGTGGTACAAAGGTTAAGCGCTTAGCTGCTCTGTGGGACAGAGAGGTAGCAGTCTGCTTCAGTAAAAATTAAAACCAAAAATAACTAGTGCCATTGAGTCAATTCTGACTCATAACAACCCCATAAGATAGACTAGAACTGCCTATAGGGTTTCTTTCTTTCTTTCTTTTTTAAATTGTGCTTTGGGCAAATTGACTGAACAAAATTTGTTTTACATTCAACAGTTCGTGTACATTTGATTTCACACCCTGATTACCAGCCCCTAGAACTAGCTATAGGGTTTCTAAGCCTGTAGTCTTTATGCAAGCAGACTGCCTCATCTTTCTCAGAGCTGCTGGTGAGTTCAAACTGTTGACCTTTTGGTTAGCAGCCAAATGCCTTAACCACTCACCAGAGTTTCTTTTAGTAAAGATTATAGCCTTGGAAATCCTATGGGGCTGTTCTCCTCTGACCTGTAGGGTCATTTGAGTTGGAGTCAACCTGATGGCAATGTGGAATATTAAAAAGGAGGAAAATATCAACTTGATCCAGTCATTGTCTGTGCCTGGAGATGTAAGTTTTGATTACTCTGATTTTAGCTCGTAGAACAAATAGTGTTATGACTAATTGGGCTAATAACTGATTGCAAGAGAGGATAGAAGACTCCTGATGTACACTGTGTCTGCAGTTTGTAAGCAGGGCTTTGCTGTCACATTATTTAAATAACATAGAGAAAGTGAAGGGCTCTTAAGTTCACCAGCATCTCTTGCCTAAAGGAGCACAATTCTTTTTTTCAGGATCTCAAATGCAATGTTCTGATGCTTCATGCAGACTTTTCTGGAGAATATCAGGAAAATCACTTAACTTCTCTGTGTCTCAGTTTCCTTGACAATAAAATGGAGAAGATGGAGTGGGTCTCTAAAGCCTATGCCAGCTCTAGTCTTCTGTACTTCTCTGAAAGTTCAGTGTAGGCAGTGCTGGATTTGCTTTTGATTTTTCTGTACCAATGCAGGGAAATATTTATACACAAATTCTTATCATGATCATCACCACCTAGTAACTTTCACAGAGTATGTTATATGCTAAAGAACTGTACATATATTATTTTCTAATCCTTAAGGTAAGCATTACCTCCAACGTTGTTGTTTTTGTTATGTGCCGTCGAGTCAGATCCGACTCATAGCGACCTCTCCTTGGGTTGCCGAGGCAGTATCACTACCAAAGTAGATTGCCCAACCTTCCTTCCGAGGAGTGGCTGGTGGGTTTGAACCACCAGCCTTCTGGTTAGCAGTCAAGTGCCTTAGGCACTATGCTACCAGAGCTCCTATCTCCAATATACTAAGGAAGAAACTGCACCAGTTCAGGAATTATTTGACAATGAGATTTAATTTAGGGATGGAATGGGTTTTATAGGACATTCAAAGCTGATATACCTTACAAGTGCTTTTTGGCTTAACTCTTTCTGTTTTTCTAGAGCTATTTACTTTAGCTAAATTCACAGCAGAATAATACTATTTTCAAAGATATAAAGGTGAATGCTTTTTCAAGGCAGCACAGTTCTCACCCCATCTTCCAGGTAGTTTATCTTCCCCAAAGACAAGGGACTACTTTATTCTTAGTGTCTCTTTTAGGAGACATATTTCTGTCCCACCACCTATAACATGTATGTAATTTAATCATTGTATGCCAATCTCCCTTTACTAGATTCTACCTGTAAATCCCTTAGGAAATTCTTTTATTTTTATTGGGAAGGGAATATATTTATAGGTATTGCCCTCTCAGCTCAATAGTGCCTGAGCTATAGTAGGTACATAATGAATAAATGAATGAAATGTTGATAAATTAGTCTTCAAGTATTGTGTAAATTTAAACTGCAAGCAAAAAATATGAATGTACTTTATCTTTTCTACATTCACACCAACACGGTGGGCTGGCAGGGAAAGTGCCCATAGGAAAACCTTCCTTTCCTAGGTCCCAAACTTTCCCTTTTTAGTTTGGAAAATTCTCCTCATGCCACTTAACTTCAAACCATCTAGTTCTGATCTGATTTCCAAAGTGTTCTGGTTACTTAGAACCACTCCAACAAGAATATACCACAAATGGGATGGCCTTAACAAACAAGAGTTTATTCTCTTACAATTTGGAGGCTTTAAGTCCAAGTTCAAAGTTCCAGGCTCTAGGGACTGGGTGAAAGCCCCTTGACCTTGGGCTTCAGCTCTACTGAAGTAGAGGCTTTTCTTCACTCAGACAGCTGCTGGCTGCTGAGGCTGCCAAGCCCAAGGTTGACAAGTAAAAAGACACAGTCCCGATATCACCAAATCACATAGAAGGCCATTACTTCAAGTCCATTGTAAGCCCCAAGGTCGGCAGAGAATGGTAGGCTGCTGAACAACAACACGGCTACATGCAGGGTTCAAGGTGCCATAAGCTAGAGACCATTTCCCAAGGCTTCTGCTTATATAAAGGAAGCAGACCACATTCCCTAAGACAGCTACTCAGCTGCCCACAGTAGATTCCACCATGGAGTTGATTACCAGTCTCATTATGAGGAATACTACATCTAGCTGCCCAGCCACTCAACCAGGCCCAGCCAAGTTGACACAGAAACTGAACTACCCCACAAAGTTTCTGTTTCACCTCATTCTGTTTTCTGTCTTTGCCTATTTCCTCATTATTGACCTGCAGTGGGGTGGTTAAACACTGTTCTACAGCTTCCACTGACAAAATCATAGACATTGGAGGTTGTTATGGATTGAATTGTGTCCCCTCAAAGTATGTGTTGTAAAGTCTAACTCCTTTTGGGTTTCGGTATACCTATGGTTATAATCCCATTTTGGAATGGGTTTTCCTTGTTATGTTATTAGGCTATATCAGTCCAGGGTGTATTTTAAGCCAGTTACCTTTGAGATATAAAGACAGATTAAGATAGAGAACTGAGCAAAGATGAGGGAAGGTAGATGTCACACCACGTGAAGATCACCAAGGAACCAAGGATTAAGGACCTTCCCCCAAAGCCAATAGAGAGAAAACCTTTTCACCATTTATCATGATGTTGCTTATTGGTTCAGGTGTGAAGATTTTTGTTTTCTTTATGTTGAGGTGTAATCCATACTCTGAATTACACCTTTGAAGACTAAGTTCCTTTTTATAGCCTCATTTGAATGTGGAAGCTGGACAATGACTAAGAAAGACCACAAAATTGATTAGTTTTATTTGTGGTATTGGCAAAAACTACTGAATAAACCATGAACTGCTAGAAGAGTGAACAAATCTATCTTGGAGGAAGTACAGCCAGAATGCTGTTTAGAAGTGAGGATGGCAAGACTTCACCTCATCCTTTGGACATGATATCAGGAGGAAGCAGTCCCTGGAGAAGAACATCATGCTTGGTAAAGAGATGGTCAGTAAAACAGAGGAAGACTCTCAAGTGGCTGCAAAATGGGCTGAAGGATGGCAATGATTGTGCAGATGATGCAGGACCAGGCATGTTTCATTCTGTGATGCATGAGGTAGGTCACTGTGAGTCAGAATCAACTCAATGACACCTAACAATAACAAATCAGCTCCCAACACTCTCTATCTCTCTTCTCTCTCTTCTTCCCTCTCTCTCTCTTTCTTTTTCTCTCTCTGCCTTCTGCATCTTCTTTTTCTGTATACCGTGTATCAATCTCCAAAAGACTAAATAATTTACTTACTTATTTTGATGATTTTTTTCTTTACCAACATTAGAATGTAAGGCCTAAGAGAGCAGAGATTTGAGTGTTTGTTCACTGTCATATTCCCAGTGCCAAAAAATCTGCTGGGGGCAAACATTAGATAGGCCTATGATGTGAACAATATCACCAGAGAAGTATGCATTCCTTAGAACAATCAAACATAAGAGATCAGAAAGGCAGTGCTTTCACAGGGATAAAGTTTATAAAGCAGGAATGGATAGGAAAGAAGGACAAAGAGAAAGTGTAACTGCTAGAAAGAGGGAAGAATGCTGTTACATTGTGGGGATTGTAATCCATGTCATGAAACAAAATGTGTATGATGTGCTGAATAGAAAACTCTGCAAAACTTCACCCAATTTCAATAAAAAGTTCATTTAAAAAGGGAGGGGGAAGAAATCTGATCAGCACAAGTAGGTACTCAATAAATATGTGTTAAATAAATCTTATTTACATATATACAAGAAAGAGGCAATAAAAGCTCCATGTGCATGTGTAGAGCTTGTCAACTATCAGACTTCATATTAAGTTGATTATATTTGGGTAGTTGCCCATGAAAGAAGTTGGCCATTAACACTGGGAAAATCCCAGATGAGAAATTGGGCAGGAAATCACCCCAGGGTAAAAATACCCAAATTATGCCTGGAAATCTTATTCAGCAAAGTAATTGAGATACAAAAGTTTAGAATATAATGAGTAAATATATTTAAAAATAAGACATGGGTGTGTGGAGAGAGAGACTGAGAAAGAGAAGAGATAGAATAGAGATCAGAAGTAACTCCACATAGATAGTGGGATTATTGGTGATTTTCTATTTTCTTGTGCCTTTAAATGTATATATGTATTCCTCACAAAAAATTAAAAATGAACAAAATATATTTTCTGTATGCACCAGTGAGAATTTTCTGTGCAATGTATAGCTATGCCATGAGAACTGCTCCTGTGAATATCTGTTCAGTCATTCCTTGTCATTCCAAGTCACTACCTGCTTCTGCTCTTTAGCTTTCTCCATATCCTTTTATTTTTAATTTTTATAAATTATATTTATTTTTTGTTGCTATTGAGAACATAACCAGCAAAATACACATAAATTCAACAGTTCCTGAATGTACAGTTCAGGGACATTTATTACATTCTTCAAGCTGTGCAGCCTTTTTTCTGAGCTGTTCCTCTCCCATTAACATAAGCTCACTGTCCTCTGAGCTTCCTATCTAATCTTTCCTGTTGCTGTTGTCACTTTGATCCCATATAAATAGTTCTTAAAAGAGCATATAGCTCAAAGCAGATACTTTTGACTCTTTAACCATTTGGAAATACCACTTTAATTTAGGCATGTTGTTGCTGTTGTTGCTGTGTGCCGTCGAGTCAGCCCCGACTCATAGTGACCCCTCCTTGGGTTGCCAAGGCAGATCACTACAGAAGTAGATTGCCCAGTGTTCCTTCCGAGGAGTGGCTGGTGGATTTGAACCGCCAGCCTTCTGGTTAGCAGTCAAGTGCCTTAAGCACTATGCTACCAGACCATAGGTTTCTTTAAAATCTTATATTTGATAAAATTATTAGTATTTCTACTACCTAGGCAACAAAGTATGGCACTGCTACTAATATCTTTTTCAGTTTTAGCAAAGTGAAATTGTAAAAATATTTTAATAAACTTGTAAAGATAAAAGGCAAATTAAAATATCATCCTTTCTCATAAAGAAAGAAAAACGGATTAAGTATAAAAGGTTTCCTGTAGGACCATGTGTCTTGGAGAAAGCAGAACAAGTTCAGAGAGAGAAGGGATTTATTTCAAAATAAAACAAAAAGCATTCTAGATCTCCAATAAAATCTACTCCTAAATTTCAAAGTTTGATTTATCCCTTGAAAAGCATACTAAACATTGATTTGGATGAAGGGAAGGGCAATGTACCAAATGTGAGTGATCAACATGGTGGCAATGAGGAAGAAGACATAGAGAGGTGCATGGGAGGTACAGACAACAAAGATGAACCCTTTTGCACATACCGTACTGTGGTATCAGTAATGGCAAACATTGATCTACAGGTGGATAAATAGATGGACAGGCTGACTGATTAGGTATGTCTATGCAGTATGTTTATGCAGGGGAGAGGAGCTCTGGTAGTGTAGTACTTAAGGCACTTGACTGCTAACCAGAAGGCTGGTAGTTCAAACCCACCAGGCACTCCTCGGAAGGAAGGTTGGGCAATCTACTTTGGTAGTGATACTGCCTCGGAAACTGAAGGAGGGGTCACTATGAGTCAGGTCCGACTCCAGGACACATAACAACAACAACAACATGCAGGGGAGAGTGTTCCCACAACCATGTATAGGGTTGGCAGACAATGATTCTACAAGTGCATTTGTATGTTCTGTAAGAATGTCCATCTATATAGTAGAGCTGACAAGGGACAGGTTGTGGTGACTTCTTGGCCACAGCCAGCTACCCAGAGGAAGCGAGTAGTTGAACCTGTGGGCTTGGGACTATGGTCGGAGGGGACATGAAGCTTAATTGGCATAACAAACTACACAAAAATATAGTTCCACATCCTACTTTGGCAAGTAGCGACTGGGGTCTTAAAAGCTTACAAGAGAATATCTAGATGCAATGATGGGTCTCTCCTTAGCCAGAGTAAAGAAGAATAAAGAAAACCAAAGACTCATGGAAACAATTAGTCCAAGGGACTGGTACATAATGCTATCCTCAGCCCATACGATTATGAGACCAGAAGAACTAGATGATACCTGGCTACCACTATCGACCACTCAGAGAAGGATCTACGTAGGAGATCCTAGATAGAGTGGGAGAACAATGTGGAACAAAACTCAAAATCATTTAAAAAAAAAAAGGACCAGTTTTGCTGATTTGATAGAAGCTGGTGCAACCCCTGAGACTATGACCCCTACCTGCCCTTCAGGTCTGGAATTGAACCCCCTTCTGTGGCTTCTAGCCAAACAAAAGATAAGCATATGAGCTGAACATTTATATTATGCAAATACATTCCTTGGAGAAATCAATCATGGGAGAATAGAAAGGCTGTGTATGCATAGGGAGACAGCTCAGGGGGCAGGAGTGCATGGGAGGAAAGGACACAGGGAAGAGGTGGCTATGGGGAGGAAGTGGGAGGGGATCTGTTGCATTGTGGGAGATTACAGTCAGTGTCATGAGAAAAGTGTATGTGCACTGTTGCATGGAAGATTAATTTGTTCTGTAAACTTTCACCCAAATCACAATAAAATTAAAAAAAGAAAGAAAGAAAAGCATACTGACCAACTAGACATATCACATCTTAAATACACATATACACACATGCATTGGTTTTTTTTTCAGATTGTAGAAGCAATGAATCTTATTATAGAAAACATGAAAGTCTTAAAAATGCATATAAAGAATTGAACTAAACTACCCTAAAGTAAATATTAGAGATAATTTCTCTACAATATAGTTTTTAGTTCTACACTTTTACTTAAAGATCATATTATGAGGATTTGTCACATCATTAAGGTTCTTCAGAATTGGAATTTTATGACTGGCAAATATTCCATTTTATCAATGTACTAGAGTTTATTTAACCATTTGCTTTAGGACAAGAAGCGCGTGTCTTACCTGTAATCCACATGTTAATTCCTTCTAGCATCTTAGTGCCTAAAAAACTAGGTGCAGCAGTTTGAAGTGAGGATTCTGGCCCTCTGAGCAGCTCATTAGGTCAGAGAATGCCAAACTCAGGGATCTAGGAGTAGAAAAGAGGGAAAGGCAGCATAGCCAGCCAGAAAGAATAAAAAATAAGGGAACCTACCCTGAGGAGTGTTGACCAGCTAGTGAGACAGAGCATTGGAGGGCTCCCTGGGTCAGTGGAGAGAACGTACTAGAGGACCTGTGGCCAGTCCATTGATCTACCTTCAGCGCCTGTTTTTATCAGTAAACTTGGGACCACAGGGAGGGACCAGACACCTCTATGGCTCCTGGTGCTGCTGAATTGAGAGCAGAGAGGGAAGCTTGCCACAAGTGGGCAGACCCTGGGTCAATCTCATGGCTCAAGTAAGGGCAGATATCCCAGGACAGCTTTCTGGCACAGAAGGGCCTGGAGTACAGGGTTTTTGCGGCTGTCTGAATCTGGCAGAAAGTGGCTGCCCCTAACCATTGGGGTTTTTAACAAACTTGAGCCGTGGGTCTGTGAGTAACAGTAAAACATCATCATTAACAGCCTACTCAAAGCCTTGGGAATGGCTACTGGTGTCCTGGAGCATTTCTCTCTCCCTCTCTCTCTTTCTTTTCTTCCTCCTTTCCCCACCTCCCCTGACTCATCCACCAGAAAAACCACATTAAGGTACCACAACACCTGCTTGCTCAAATCCAAAACCCTTCATGACAAAGAGAGACTTGCATCCACATTCCATACAGTGATTCCATTATCACAAAGAAAAGTTCAGAGCAACCTAGCACACCTGAATTAATAACCAAAAAAATAAAATACACCAGCCGCACCTTTGCAAAAACATTAAATCATAAAATCAAGACAAAACAAATCAATGCATAACTAACAGTTAAAGACAACTTTAAAATGTATAGGAAACAATGAGCAACCTCAAATCAAAAAAAAAAAAAAAA
>NW_006921630.1:13440837-13442570 GCF_000298275.1 Orycteropus afer afer
ACACTAAAACCAAATCAGAAATAGATGCTCAAAATAAGACCATAAAACATTGTACACTAATAAACAAGGAAGTCAATTTGCACATGAGAGCAGCAACTAACCAAATAGAGGGACTAAAAGTCCTAGGTACAAAACTTCCAAATGGAGAGGAAAACAGTACAATGTCCTCATAAAACAGACTGACCCAAAAATATAGAGACAAGAATCCACTCCAAGGTAACCACAGAGAAAATTAATAATCCTCCTAAGCAAACCAAGAAGGAAGGAAACAATAAAGAAGAAAACAGAGGAAGCACTTGACAACAAAATGAACCCAGCACAGAAAAGTATACGGACCAAGGAAACTCCTACAACATGACAAAAGAACACAATAGAATGACAGAAATCAATGCATACCTATTACTAATTACTCTCAATGTGAATGAATTAAATGCACCAATCAAGAAAAAGAGAGTGGGCTCTTCCAGTAAGATGGTGGAATAGACAGACAAGCTGCACAGACCCTCTTCAACAAGGAAAAGATAAAACAATTGACAAAGATACAGAAGATAATTGTGGAGCCCTGAGCTTTGAAAAGAAGTATACAGAAGTGGATTAACACCAAATAGTGGAAAAACCTGAAAGAAAACAAGACCTAAGAATAGGGCCCATTTGCCAAGGACACCAGGGACATACAGGAGGCTGACTGGGGGAAAGGAGACAGGTGGTGAGTGTGTAAGTGTTGCCAACTAGCAAATAGAGGAGCACAGTCACCTGCTTATGTAGATAACATCCAAAGAAAACAAAAATCATGGGCAAGTGACTCCAACATACAATTACCAATTAAATATGAACCCAAATACATCACAACCTCTCAGAGACAACAGAGCATCAGAGTCCACACAAAGAAGTAAGATAAAGCAAGAGAAACAAGGGACCAGGATATAGACCCACAACCCTGAGGAAGAAGTAGCATTGGAACTCCCTGATAAGGAATTCAAAAGAATTATATTGAGGTACCTTCAACGGTTTGAGAGACAGATCGAGGAAAACACAGACAAAATTGAGGAAAACAGACAAAATCCTAGAACAACTTCAAAATACAGTACAAGAACAAAATGACAAAACAATGAAAAATTAGAAATGATACAAAATCTACACACAGAAATCCAGAAGATTAATACTAAATTTATAGAAAGAGATAACACATTGAATGGGCAAAGGAGTTGACTTGAATCAATGGAAGACAGAATTAGTGAGATTGAAGACAAATAACTCACTACTTCTTTAGAAAGGGATCAATCAGAAAAAAAGATCAAAACAAAATCAAGAAAGCTTAAGGTTCATGTAGTATACCATCAAAAGGAATAACATACATGTAATCAGAATTCCAGAACAGGAAGACAAATAAAACCACAGAGAATATGGTCGAAGATTTGTTGGAAGAGAATTTCCCTGGTAGGATGAAAGATGAGAATATATCCCTTCAAGAAGTTCAATGAACCCCAAACAGGATAGACCTCAAAAGAAAATCACCAAAACATTTCATCATCAAACTCACCAAAACCAAAGACGAAGAAAGAATCCTGAAAGCAGCATGAGAAAAACAAAAAGTTATCTATAAGGGGAAACCAGTAAGACTAAACTCAGATTTCTTGGCAGAAACCATGCAGGTGAGAAAACAATGGGATGATATATACAAAACCCTGAAACATAAAAATTTCCTACCAAGAATTATATACCCAGCAAAATTG
>NW_006921630.1:13442756-13443471 GCF_000298275.1 Orycteropus afer afer
CCAGAAACCAACCTACTTATGGAAGTATCCAAAGTAAATAAGCCTACAAGATTGTAAACAGGGAACAGAGACATCAATTGACAAATGAGGACAACTACAGGGAAAAAATTGTGTAGTTACAGAACTCTAAATGGTAGGGAAGTCAGGACAACTGCAAGATAGAATGGACTGTCTTAAACTTGGGAAGAAAATTATAAATCACAGGGTAACATCAAAGAAAAATGATAAACTTTCACATCAACATAAAGAGAGGACAAGCACAAATATTTAGCAAACACTAAAACAACAGCAACGAAGGAAGTGATAATATGATTCATAAACAAAAGAAGCTCAGCACAGAAAGTTATATGGAACTACAAAATCAGCAACACTATGAAAAAGCACATAACAAAATGACAGCAACAAATTCATACTTGTTGATAATTTCATTATCTGACAAGGGACTTATCTCTAATATTTATAGAAAACTCCAACACCTCAACAATGAAAAGAATAACAATCCAATTTAAAAATGGGCAGAAGATATGAATAGGCATTTCAACAAAGAGGGTATTCAAGTGGCCAACAAATACATGAAGAAATCCTCACAATCATTAGCCATCAGACAGATGGAAATCAAAACAACAATGAGATACCATCTCACTCTAGCACCAATGGCAAAGTTCAACAAGACAAAATAACAATGCTGGCAAGGATATAGAGAGATTGAGACTCT
>NW_006921630.1:13454529-13463710 GCF_000298275.1 Orycteropus afer afer
CAATAAGGCAAGAAAGTGCATTGAAAGTCATTCAAATTGGCAAAGAGGAAGTAAAGCTACCTCTATTTGCAGAGGATATGACCCTATACATAGAAAACCCAAGAGACTCAGCAAAAAAACTACTGGAACTATTAGAGAAGTTCAGCAAAGTGGCAGGATCAATTGGATTATTCTACACCAACAAAGAGATCTCTGAAAAGAAAATAAGGGAAATAATACCATTTACAATAGCTACTAAAAAGATAAAATACCTAGGGATAAATCTTACCAGAGACACAAAAAACCTATACAAAGAAAACTATAAAACACTACTACAGGAGACAAAAAGGGAACTACATAAATGAAAGAACCTACCTTGCTCATGGATAGGTAGACTGAATATTGTGAAAATGTCAATACTACCTATTAAGGATGTGGAAAAACCAATTACTAACTTCATATGGAAAGGAAAGAAATCTCGGATAAGCAGAGCACTACTGAAGAACAACAAAGTGGGAGGTCTCATACTTTTGGATCTTAAAACCTGCTATACAACCACAGTAGTCAAAACAACATGGTATTGGTACAATGATAAACAGACCAATGGAACAGAATCAAAAACCTAGAAATAGACCCATCCATCTATGGACACCTAATCTTTGACAAAGGTCCAAAATCCATTGAATGGGGAAGAGATAGGCTCTTTAACAAATGGTACTGGCAAAATTGGATAGCCACTTGCAGAAAAATGAAACAAGACCCATATCTCACCCCATACACAGAAACAAACTCAAGTTGGATCAAATACTTAATTGTAAAACCCCCAAAAATAAAATTCATCAAAGATAAAATAGGGGCAAATCTAGGAGCCCTAATTTATGGCATAAATAGACTATCAAACATAGTGCAGAATGCACAGGAGGTAGAAGAGAAGCTAGATGATTGGGACCTTTTAAAAATTAAATTCTTACACACATCCAAAATCTTCATCAAAAGGGTAAAAAGAGAACCTACAGATTGGGAGAAAATATTTGCCTATGACATACGTGACAAAAGACTTACCTCCAAAATCTATAGAAAACTTCAACACTTCAACACCAAAAAGAAAATCCAATTCAAAAATGGGCAAGAGACATGAACAGACACTTCACTAAAGACAATATGCCGGTGGCCAACAAACACATGAGGAATTGCTCACGATCTTTACTCATTAGAGAGGTGCAAATCAAAGCAACGATGAGATATCATCTCATCCCAGAAATAATAGCAAAGTTCAACAGGACAGAAAATAACAAATGCTGGTGAGGTTGCAGAGAGACTGGAACTCCTATACACTGCTGGTGGGATTGTAAAATGGTACAACCATTGTGGCAAATGGTATGACATTTCCTTAAAAATCTGAAAATAGCAATACCATTTGACCCAGCAATACCATTACTATGAATATATCTTTAAGAAGTGAGAGGCAGGACATGAACAGACATATGCACACCCATGGTCATTGCAGCACAATTCACTAAAGCAAAGAGATGAAAACAACTTAATGCCCATGAACAGATGAATGGATAACCAAATTATGGTACATTCACACAATGGAATACTATGCTACATTAAAGAACAATGAAGGATATAAGAATCATCTCACAATGAGGATGAGCCTGAAGGACATTATGCTGTGTGAAATAAGTCAGTCACAGAAGTCACACAGTCACAGATTGTGTGAGCCTAATACTGTAAAAAGACAAGGAATGGTTTGCTTAAGGAAGGGAACTCACTTTGTAGGTTACCAGGGTGGGGAGGGAAGGGAAGTTAATAACCTTGGGCTAGTTAGAGGCCACACATTGAGGTGGGCAACGGGAGGGATGGTATGGAAAGAGTCTCTGACCACCATGATAACATTTGGGAAAGGGAGGACCCCGAATTGCACACATAAGATATAGATGACAGAGGCTAATATCCACAATATTGCAATACCATTAACACCAAACACCAGGCTACAGATAAACACATAAACATCTGAGAAGATCAGATGGGGGTCAGAGAACAGGATTATACTCTAGACCAAGGATAGATTCAGCTGAGGCTAATCTTACACAGATACCAGTGATGCGAAATACCCACAATCCTTATAGAAACAACAGAAGACAGATATGAAGCAATCCCTCACAGACAGTCAGACACTGTGGGAGAGAGATCCAATGGCTCTACTGACTCAGGACCATAGTAAAGGGAGACACCAGATTCAATTGGCACAAAAAATACATAAAAATCTTGCTCCACAACCTACATTGGTGAGTAACGACTGGGGTCTTAAGAGCTTTTAAGCAGCCATCTAAGATGCAACTAATGGTCTCCTATTACTGGAAGTGAAGAAGAGTGCAAAAAACCAAGGGCATTGGAAGTGATCAGCCCTAAGACATGATGGACCTCAAGGCCAGAAGAACTAGATGGTTCCCGGCTACCAATGCCAACCACTCAAGAAAGGATCAAAACTGGAGATCCTGGGTAGAGTGGGAGGAAAAACATGGAACAAAATCCAAAAGCACAATAATGACCAGAATTACTGGTTGGATGGAGTCTGCTGGGACCCCCAATACCATGGCCCTGGGATACATTCTGGGCCTGGAATAAAATTCAGTCCCAAATGCTGGCTCTCAGCCCAATAGTAAACAAGATGTACACACAGACCACTCAAATTAGGGTGACACACTCACATACTCTATGAAGATGCATCCCTTGGAGCAATTGACCATGGGGCACCAGAGGGGCAACATTCACATGGAGGAAATGCAGGACACACAGGAGTTCATAACTATGAGGAGGATAGGGGGAGGGTTACTGGGCAGGGAGGAGAGGAGAGTGGGTTAGGATTGGGGATGGTAATTGGGGAGTGAATCCAAATGTACATGAAATGTTGAATGTAAAACCATCTCTGCTCTGTAAAATTACACCTAAAGCACAATTTAAAAAAAAAAAAATTTATTTAAACATTCAATATAACTTGGCATTTAATTTCTTTCCAGTTTTTGATATTATAAACAGAGTGTAATGAACATCTTCATGCAAAAATAAAGCATTGTCCCCATCTAATTTTTATTCATTATGACAGAATTCTAGAAGTAGAATTCCTGAGTCAAATGACCTGAGGGTTGTAGATTACTGAAACATACTGCCAAATACTTCCCAAGGGAGCCTATACTCTTCCCCCCCTCCTCCAGCTACATGACAGCATCTACATGATCCTCAGTAGGCCTGAGTTGACAATTAAATAGACTAAACATGATATTTAGAATTTTGAGGGCTAATATGTATATTATTTCATTTGTTACATTCATTATATTTTTTAGGTATAACAAGAACTGATTAATGTGTGATATATGGAATGAGATAAGGATGTTGTTATTGTTATGTGCCTTCAAGTTGGACCTAACTCATAGCGACCGTTCCTTGGGTTTCCTAGGTGGTATCACTACAGAAGTAGATTGCCCCATCTTCCTTCTGAGGAATGGCTGGTGGGTTTGAATCACCAGCCTTCTGGTTAGCAGTCAAGTGCCTTAGGCACTATGCTACCAGAGCTCCTAAGATAAGGATACAGTCTGATATTTTCTAGATTTTCAATCTTATATATTCCATTTACTAAACATTTCATTATTTGTTTGTTTTGTGATATTGGCTTTATAGAACTTAAAATCATTGTATGTAAGGTGGGTTTTCCCCCCAGGTTCCTTCCCCCACTCTTTTTTTCTTTCTTTCTTTCTTCACAGCTTAGAATAAGAAGAGCTACAAGCATTCATTAATAATTGGAATGTGGGAGTTCAAAATGGAGTCTTATCAGTAATCACCATGCTAATTCCCTCTACCATCTTAGTGCTTGAAAAACTAGGTACAGCAGTTTGAATTAGGGATTCTGGCGCTCTGAATAGCTCACTGAGTCAGAGTGCACCAAACTCAGGGGAGTAGAATTAGAAAGGAGAAAGGGACAGGGGGAAAAAAATAACAAGATCAGGAGATATACCATGCAGAGCGCTAACAGGCAGCCAAGAAAGTCCATCCAAGACCTCCCTGGGTTAAGAAGAAGACACACCACACCAGCATACCAGTGACCACACCAGCATACCAGTGATCACCCCAAGGACCTATCTTCAGCCCTGATTTTATCAGTAACCTAAGTTGGCTAAATGCAAATGGGCATATCCAGCACCACTGAAAACCAAGCAGAGTCCATTGGTGCTGCAAGAGGGTGGGACCCAGGAGGTGCCACCACAGTAGATCACTGATCAGGCTTGGGTCAGCTTAGTGGCAGTGAGTGACCTGCACTTGACTTTGTCAGTAATATTGGGACCACAGGGTGTGAATGAATGGGCACTGGCCTGACTCCAGTGTTGAAAGCTAGCAGATCTTTGGCACCACAGGTGGGCAGACCCAGAGAGGAATTCCCGCGGTGGATCACAGAGCTGGGCAATTGTCTTGGGTCGGCTCTTTGGTGCCAAGGGGCCTCGGGAGTGGGTTTTTTTGTGTGTGTCTGAGCCTGGCAGAAAGTGGCAACCCCCTAACAAGTGGAGTCTTTGCTGAACTTGAGCTGCAGGCCTGTGAATAACAGTACAATGTCATCATTAGCAGCCCACTCAAAGCCCTAGAAACCTCCCCTAGCAACGGGGAGCTTTCCTTCTTCCTCTCTTCCACTCTCACCTTCTCTGCCAATAACCTCACTCATCCAATAGAAGAAACCACATTCAGTCATCATAATACTTCCCAGTTCTAATTATAAACCATCTTCACAACAAAACAGAAACCCATATCCACATTCCACACAGTGATTCCACCACACAAAGAAAAGTGCAGAGCAACCAGCATCCTGAATTAATAACTAAAAAAGTAAAATACACTAGCTTCACATTTTCAAAATATTAAATCATAAAGCCAAGACAAAACAAATCAATACATAACCAACAGTTAAAGACTACCTCAAAATGTCTATGAAACAACAGGCAACCTCGAATTAAAAAAAAAAAAGGACAAGGCATTAGAAGCAAAACCACAAACAAAGGTCTCATTAAACATAAAGGAGGCAATAGAATTGTCTGAGAAGGAATTTAGAAGAAATGTTTATAGAACTTTACAAGAGCCAAGGGAACCCCAAAAGGAAGCAAGGAGAACACAGACAGTTCCCTGGAAGATCTCAGGAAAATCATTCAAGAACAAAATAACAAGATTAATGCACAATCAGAACTCATACAAAAACAGCAGTTAGAAATCCAGAAGATAAATACCAAAATTACAGAATTACACAATACAGTAGAAGCACAAAAGAGTAGGCCAGAACTGGCTGAAGAAGACATTTCCCAACTAGAAGACAAATCCCTGACCACCAGCCTGTATGAAGAAAAATCAGAACAAGATTTAATAGAAATGAAGAGAACTGAAGAATAATATGGGTTGACATGAAAAAACACAACATAAGACTCATTGGAATTCCAGAACAAGAAGAGGTGAAAAAAACCACTGAGAAAACTGTGGAAGACCTGCTAACAGGAAACTTCCTCCATATCATGAAGGAAGAAAAGATATCATAGATCCCCACACAAGATAGATTCCAAGAGAAAAACACCGAGGCATATTATAATCAAACTCTCCAAACCCAGAGACAAAGGAAAAATTTTGCGAGCTGCCTAGGACAAAAGAAATATTACTTACGATAATCAAACAGTTAGGCTGAGCTCCAATTACCCAGCAGAAACAACACAGGCAAGAAGGCAATGGGATGACATTTATAAAACATTGAAGGAAAAGAACTTCCAATCAAGAATCCTATATCCAGCCAAATTATCCATCAAATATGAAGGCGAAATCAAGGCATTCTCAGACAAACAGAAATTAAGGGATTTTGTGAAAACTAGATCAACCCTACAAGAAATGCTTAAGGAAGTCTTTCCAATAGAGAATCTACAACAGAGATCAACAAAATCAGGATATGTGGCATCAACACTAAAACCAAATCAGAAATAGAAACTCAAAATAAGACCATAGAACATTTTACACTAAAAACCAAGGAAGTCGATCAGCACATGACAATAGAAACTAACCTATTAGAGGGAATAAAACTTCTAGGTACAAACTTCCAAATGGAGAGGAAAACAGGACGATGTCTTCACAGAACACACTGTTCTAAAAAGGTAGAGACAAGAATGTACTCCAAGGTAGCCACAGAGAAAATTAGCAATCTCCCTAAACAAATCCAGAAGGAAGGAAAACATGTGAGTTTAATAAGCACAAAACCAACAATAAAGAACAAAAGAGAGGAAGCATTAGACAACAAACTGAACTCAGCACAGAAAAGTATATGGACCAAGGAAACACTAACAACAAGACAAAAAAACAACACAATAGAATGACAGCAACCAATTCATTCCTATCACTAATTACACTCAATGTGAATGGACTAAATGCACCAATCAAGAGAAAGAGAGTGGCAGACTGGATAAGAAAAGAAGGCCCATCAATATGCTGCCTACAAGAAACCCAACTTACACAGAAAGATAAAAACAAATTAAGAGTTAAGGAATGGAAAAAAATATACCAAGCCAAGGGTAACCAAAAAAGAGCAGGAGTGGCTATATAAATTTCTGATAAAATAGACATTAAGGTGAAAAACATCACAAGAGACAAAGAGGACATTATATGATGCTGAAAGGATCAATTGACAAAGAAGACGTTATGATAGTAAACATTTATGCACCCAATGAAAGTGCTCCAAAATACATGAAGTAAATATTAACTGAATTAAAAGGAACAGTAGACAACTCTACAATTGTAGTAGGAGACTTTAACACACCACTTTCAAAGAGGGATAGGTCAACTAGGAAAAAAAAAAAGCAACAAAGATACAGAAGAACTCAACAATACAATCAACCAACTCGACCTCATAGATATATACAGAGCATTTCACCCAACACAAGGACAATTCACATTTTCTCCAGTGTACATGGATATTTCTCCAGAATAGACCATGTGTTAGGACATAAAACAAACTTCAATAAATTCAAAAGCACTGAAATACTACAAAGCATCTCCTCAGACCACAATGCTATAAAATTAGAAATTAATAATAGGAAGAGCAAGGAAAAAACATCAAACATATAGAAGCTGAACAGTTCACTGCTCAAAAACTACTGGGTAAGAGAACAAATAAAAGCTGAAATAAAAAAATTCCTAGAAACAAAATGAGAATGAAGATGAACAAACAAAATAAACAAACCACATAAACAAACAAAATCAACACTATAATTCATCAACTCCAACAACTAGAAATAGAGCAACAAAAAATCCTACAGTACCTCGAAGCAAGGAAATAATAAAGACCAGAGTAAAAATAAATGAAACAGAAAACAAAACAAAAACATAGAGAAAATCAACAAAACAAAAAGCTGGTTCTTTGAAAAGATTAATAAAATCAATAAACCATTGGCAGATCTAACAAAAGAAAAGAAAGAGAAGATCCAAATCACAAGAATTGTAAACAAAAAGGGTTTCATCACAACAGAACCAACCAAAATAAAAAAGATACTGACAGAATATTATGAAAAACTGTACTCCAACAGATTTGAGAACCTAGAAGAGATGGACAAGTTTTTAGACTCACAAGACCTACCTAAACTATCCCACTCAGAGATAGAATACTTGAACAGACCTATAACAAAATAAGAAATTGAACAGGTCATAAAAAAAAACTTCCCGCAAAGAAAAGTCCTGGCACTGATGGCTTCACTGAAGAATTTTATCAAATATTCAGAGAAAAGTTGACACCTATTCTACTCAAACTATTCCAGAACATTGCAGAAAAAAATGCAATACTCCCAAACTCATTTTATGAAGCAAGCCTAACACTAATACCAAAACCAGGGAAAAACTCCACTAGAAAAGAAAATTACAGACCAATATCCCTCATGAACACAGATGCAAGAATCTTTAACAAAATCCTAGCCAACAGAATCCAACAACATATCAAAAAATTAATACTCCCAGACCAAGAGTGATTCATACCAGATTTACAAGGGTGGTTCAACATCAGAAAATCCATGTAATCCACCACATAAACAAAACAAAAGAGAAGAACCGTATGATTGTATCAATCGATGCAGAAAAGTCATTTGATAAAATCTAACATCGATTCCTGTTCAGAACTCTCAGCAAAATAGGGATAGAAGGGAAATTCCTCAACATAATAAAGGGTATATATGCAAAGACAACAGCCAACATCATTATTAATGGAGAAAGACTCAAGGCATTCCCCTACGGGAACCAGACAGGGATGTCCTCTGTCACCACTTCTATTTAACATTGTATTGGAGGTACTGGCCAGTGGAATAAGGCAAAAAAGAGAAATAAAAGGCATACAAATTGGCAAAGAGGAACTAAAACTATCTCTATTTGTGGATGATATGATCCTGTATATAGAAAACTGAAGGGACTTAATAAAAAAAAAAACTACTGGAACTAATAGAGAGGTTCAGCAAAGTGGCAGGATACAAGATCGACATACAAAAATCAGTTGGATTCCTCTACACCAACACAGAGTCCTCTGATAAAGAAATAAGGGAAATAATACCATTTACAATAGCTACTAAAAAAATAAAATATCTAGGAATAAATCTTACCGGAGACACAGAAGACCTATACAAAGAAAACTATAAAACACTGCTACAAGAGACAACAAGGGCACTACATAAATGGAAGAACCTACCTTTTTCATGGATAGGTAGACAGAATATTGTGAAAATGTCAGTACTACCTAAAGAAATCTACACATTTAATGCAATCTTGATCCAGATACCACCAAAATTTTTTTAAGGATATGGAAAAACCAATTACTAACTCCATATGGAAAGGAAAAAGACCTCAGATAAGCAGAGCACTTCTGAAGAAGAACAAAGTGGGAGGTCTCACACTCCTGGATCTTAAGAACTACTATACAGCTACAGTAGTCAAAACAGCATGGCACTGGTACAATGATAGACAGATAGACCCATCCATCTATGGACAGCTGATCTTTGATAAAGGTTCAAAACCCATTAAATGGGGAAGATCTTTAACAAATGTTGCTGGCAAAACTAGATATCCACCTGCAGAAAAAAGAAGCAAGACCCATACTTCACCCCATACACAAAAACAAACTCAAGCTGGATCAAAGACTTAAATGTAAAAC
>NW_006921630.1:13464408-13465484 GCF_000298275.1 Orycteropus afer afer
TTGAACCGCCAGCCTTCTGGTTAGCAGTCAACTGCTTTTAGCCACTATGCTACCAGAGGTGCAAATCAAAACAACAATGAGATATCATCTCACCCCAGCAATAAAAGTAAAGTTCAACAGGTCAGAAAATAACAAATGCTGGCAAGGTTACGGAGAGATTGGAACTCTCGTGCACTGCTGGTGGGATTGTAAAATGGTACAACCATTGTGGCAAATAGTATGGTGTTTCCTTAAAAAACTTTAAATTGAAGTATCATTTGACCCAGCAATTCGATTACTAGGAATATATCCTAATAACATGAGAGATAGCGCACGAACAAACATATGTGCACCTATGTTCATTGCAGCACAATTCAGTATAGCAAAGAGATGGAAACAACCTAAATGCCCATCAACAGATGAGTGAATAAACAAATTATGGTACATACACACAATGGAATCTATGCTACATTAAAGAACAATGAGGGATACATGAATCATCTCACAATGTGGATGAACCTGAAGGAAATTATGCTGAGTGAAATAAGTCAATTGCAGAAAGACAAGTACTTTATGAGCCCATTACTGCAAAGAGACAAAGAAGGGTTTGCTTGGGAAAGGGCACTCACTTTGTAGGTTACCAGGATGGGGAGGGAAGGGAAGAGATTGATTTCAGGGGGTTAGGGCCCGCACACTGACGTGGGTAAAGGAAGGAATATGTGGAAAGGGTTTGTGACCACCATGATAACATCGGGAAATGGCAGGACACTGAACTGTGCACATAACAGATAGACAACAGATGCTAATACCAACCAATGTATCCACAATACTGCATTACCATTAACACCAAACACCAGGCTACAGATAAACACATAAATACGTGAGATGATCAGATGGGGATCAGTGAACAATAGTATACTCTAGACCAAAGATAGATTCAGCTGAGGCTGGTCTTGCACAGACATCAATAATACAAAATACCTGCAGTCCTTACAGAAACAATGTTGCTGTTGTTGTTATGTGCCATCAAGTCGGCCCCGACTCATAGCGACCCCTCCTTGGGTTTTCGAGGCAGTATCACTACGGAAGTAGGATTG
>NW_006921630.1:13468996-13470279 GCF_000298275.1 Orycteropus afer afer
ACCAAAATGGATATCAGAAGAGACTCTGTAACTCGTTCTTGAATGAAGAGTAACTAAAGCAAATGGAAGAAATGATGAAGCAAAAGATCTGAACAGAAGATTTCAAAGGGCAGCTCTAAAGGACAAAATAAAGTATCATAATGAAATATGCAAAGACCTGAAATTAGAAAGCCTAAGGGGAGGAACATATTCAGCATTTCTCAAGCTGAAAGAACAGAAGAAAGGATTCAAGCTTCAAGTTGTTTCATTGAATGATTCTATGGGCAAAATATTGAATGGTGCAGGATGTGTCAAAAGAAGGTAAAAGAAATACACAGAGTCACTGCACCAAAAAGAATTGGTCCCACTCAACCATTTCAGGAGGTAGCATATGATTAAGAAACAATGGTACTGAAGGAAGGAAGATCAAGCTTCACTGAAGTAATTGGCAAAAAACAAGGCTCCAGTAATTGACAGAATTCCCATTCAGATGTTTCAACAAATGGATGTAGTACTGGAAACTCATTCGTTTATGCCAAGAAATTTGGAAGAAAACTACCTGGCCAACATCCTGGAAGAGATCCATATTAGTGCCCATACCAAAGAAGGTGACCCATAGAATACAGAAATTATTAAACGATATCATAAATATCACATGCAAGTAAAATTGTGCTGCAGATAATCCAAAATTGGCTGTAGCAGTATATCAGCATGGAACTGCCAGAAACTCAAGCTGGAATCAGAAGAGGGCTTGGAATGACTGATATCAATGTTGATATCAGATGGATCTTGGCTGAAAGCAGAGAATACCAGAAAGATTTTACCTGTGTGTTTTTTTTGTTTTGTTTTGTTTTTTAACCTATGTAAAGGTATTCGACTGTATGGATTATAACAAATTATGGATAACATTGTAAAGAACGGGAATTCCAGGACACTTAACTGTGCTCATGCAGAACCTGTACATAGACCAAGAGAAAGTTGTTTGAACAGAAGAAGGGGATGCTACATGGTTTAAAATCAGGAAAGGTGTACATCAGGGCTGTATCATTCCACCATACTTATTCAATCTATATGCTGAGCAAATAATTCAAGAAGCTGTACGATGTGAAGAATGTGGCATCAGGATTGGAGGAAGACTCCCTAACAACCTCTTATATGCAGATGACACAAACTTGTTTACTGCAAGTGAAGATGACTTGAAGCACTTACTGAGGAAGATCAAAGACTACAGCCTTCAGTGTGGATCACACCTCAGCATAAAGAAAATAAAAGTCCTCTTAACTATACCAATAAAGAATAGCATG
>NW_006921630.1:13470840-13485898 GCF_000298275.1 Orycteropus afer afer
AGAAACAGGCAGTGTTTTGTTCTTTTGTGCATGAGGTCACTGTGAGTTGAAACCAACTCAGTGGTACCTAACAACCTAACAACAGAATTAATTATTGTGTGATATGTTGAGTAAGATAAGGATATAGTTTGATATTTTCCAGATTTCTGATTTTATATATTCCATTTACTAAAAAATCCATCCCTTCCTTTGTTTTGTGATGTTCCCTTTATAGTACTTCAAATCATTGTATAAAATAGGGTGGGTTTCCCCCCACACAGGCTATCCTGTTTTAGTGACTATGCTTGTGCCACTACCACTCAGCTATAGGTTTTCAATGTATCTTCTATCTGATAGAATAAGTCATCTTTCTCTTTCAGTCTTCCTTTCCAAATTTTCTTTCGTTGCTCTCATATATTTTTCCAGAGAATTGCCTATAGAAAAATTATTTGG
Organism: Orycteropus afer afer; assembly: GCF_000298275.1. Lineage (NCBI taxonomy): Eukaryota > Metazoa > Chordata > Mammalia > Tubulidentata > Orycteropodidae > Orycteropus > Orycteropus afer. The sequence continues at coordinate 13,471,273 of NW_006921630.1, forward strand.
GAGTTTATTTGCTTGCATTAAACCTATAAATTAATGTGAGGATAACTGATACTTTCACAACAGTCCACACAAACACATTGTTTGTCTTTGCATTTATTTAATCCTTATTTTATGTTTCTTAGTTTAGTTCTGTAGAATTTTTCATATAAGTCTGACACATTTCTTATTAAACACATATTTCTAGATGTTTTGTATTTCTCTTACTATTGCAAAAGAGATGTTTCCATCATTATATTTTCTACTTGTTGCTGGTATGTTTGAAATCCATTGATATTTGTATTCATTCATCTTGCTGAACTCTCTTCTAATTATTTTTGGCTGATTCTCTAGGGTTTTCTAGAGATATGATTATATCATCTGCAAATAATGATAACTTTGTTTCTTCTTTTCCAGTATTCACACTTCTTATTTCTGTTTTCTGCAGTGATCACAATTTATAAAATAATATTAAACCATAGGGAAGATAGCAGACATCCTTGTTTTGTTCCTGATGTTAATGGAAATGTCTCTTTTGGTATTTTCCCAATAAATAATGATACAGGGTTATCAGTGTGAGTGACTCTTTAAGGTGTTAAGAAAGTATTCTACTGATAGGTAACAAACAGATTTTTCCCATAAGAATGGTTGCAATACTTTCATCAATGCCTTTCAAAATGTAGTGATCATATTATTTTCCTCATTTGATATATCAATATGATAGAACAATAATAAAGTTTCTAATAGTAATTCAACCTCATATTTTCTACTTGTTTTTGGTAAATTATTCTTTGCAAATATTTTTTTTTCAAATTCAAAAGAATGGTAAGTAATTTCAAATTTTATAATATATTACTTATTTTCCTTATATCCTGTGTTTACGAGGTTTTGTCACCAATAGCAATAACAACGATTGTAATAATTTCCCAAAAATTGCACTAAGTACTTAACATGAATTTTCTTATGTAATTCTTACCACAGTTCAACAAATTAGATATAGCTTTATGCATATTTTGCAGATAAGGAACTGAGGCCCCGAAAAGTTCTTAATTTGTTTAAGATAATGTAGTTCAAGAGGACAGCCTGTCTCCACAGCTTGTGCTGCATAGCACTGGGGAGAGGAAAATGAGTTGGGTAGTTTATCATGCTCTGTACTAGAATAGAGAGAATAGGAAAGATCTGTTCCTTGAACCTATGAAAGACTGACCAATGTAAGAAGGCAAAATTATGTTTTGAAAGAACATGACAAATGGTGATTTGAATTCTACCTCCGTCCATTACTTAGGAGCACTCAATAATTAGAAGCTACAAAAAAATAAAAACCCACTGCTATCAAGTTGCTTCCAACTCACAGCAACCCCCATTGGGTTTCCAAGGCTGTAAATCTTTATGGAAGTAGATTGCCTCATCTTCTTCCCATGGAGCAAGCTGGTGAGTTTGAACTGCCAACCTCTGGTTAGCAGCCACATGCATTAGCCACTATGCCACCAGAGATCCTTAATAGAAGCTATAATCATTTTAAAAATATCATGTCCCAGACCATTCTTTGACAACATTTTCCCTTTACATTATCAATCTTTTTCTTATCTTTTCCATAACACCCTTTGGCCCAGAAAATTTTATCTGGACATTGAAATGTATCATTTCATTGTTGTTAGCTCTTGTGAAGTTAGCATCCAACTTATAGCATCCCCATGCACAATGAAACAAAAGTCATTCTTGGTCCTGTACCATCCCCATAATGGGTTGTAGATCAAATCACTGTGGGTGTTCATCAGCCAGCTTTCAGAAGTAGATCACTAGAGTTTTCTTTTTAGTCAGTCTTAGTCTGGAAGGTCCCCTGAAATCTCTTCAGCTCCATGGCAACACACAAGCCACCACTGCCAGACAGGCAGAATCAAACCTAGGTCTCCTGAATGGAAGGCAAGGATTCCATTTCATTGTCCCATGTTTTATATTCCCCTGCAGCATAAAAAAATCTCCATATCTATTGTTACATACCGCTTGTTTATTTTAATTATGTGCTCTGTTTTCAGCTTCATAAGATTTTCTAAAGATTTGCCTATTATTTTTTATAAACTTCTATATTTTTACAATAGTAATAGTGTGGCAGGCTAAATAGTAGGCCTCCAAAGAAGCCCACATCTTAATACCCAGAACCTATACATGTTATCTTATATGGTAAAAAGCAATGCAGATAACTAAGTTAAGGATTTGGGAGCTCTGGTAGCATAGTGCCTAAGGCACTTGACTGCTAACCAGAAGGCTGGCGGTTCAAACCCAAGGATTTATGACAGGAAAATTATTATGGATTATCCAAGTGCACGTGGTATAATCACAGGTCCTCAGAAAAAGGACATACGGAGATCAGGTAGAAGAGAAGGCAATGTGATGATGATGAAGGGGAGATTGAACATATGCAGCCTACATCCCAAGGAATACTGGCAGCCTTTGGAAGCTGGAAAACAAGGAATGAAGCCTCCAGAAGGAACCAGCCCTGTAAATACCTTGATTTTAGCTCCGTAAGACTCATTTCAGATTTCTGATCCACAAAGCTGGAAGGGAATAAATTGTATGTTGTTTTAAACCACAAAGTTTGTGGTAATTTTTTATAGACACAATTTGTTACGCACTGTCAAGTCAGCTCTGATTCTCAGTTATCCTGTGTACAACAGGACAAACCACACCCAGTCCTGTACCATCCTCAAAATCCTTGCTATGCTTGAGCCTATCACCATAGCCACTGGGTCAATCCATCTTATTTATGGTCTTCCCCTTTTTCACTGACCCTCCACTTTACCAAGGATGATATTCTTCTCTAGGGAATGGTCTCATCTGACAACGTGACCAAAGTACATGAGATGAAGTCTGGCCATTCTTGCTCTAAGGAGCATTCCAGCTGGACTCCTTCTAAGACAGATAGGTTTATCCTTCTGACAGTCTGTGGTAGTTAAAGCTGTGTGTTACTTGGCTGGGCCATGGTTTTGAGTGGCTGGGCAGCTGGATGTAGTTATTCCCCATAATAAGGTTGGAAATCAACTCCACTGTGGAATCCACTGTGAAGCAGTCAGGTAGCTGGTTCAGGTGTGGCCTTTTTCCAATATATATGGGGAAGCTTTGAGGAAGATCTTGAGCTTTTGGCACATCTGGATCCTGCATGTGGTTGAGTCTTCATCTCAGTGAACTGCTATATTGCTGCCGATCTTAGGATTGTTCCTGGACTTGAACTATTGGCCTGTTGTGTTGTCTTCTAATTTTGGAACTGTGCCATTTTTACTTGTCAGTTTTGTGTTTATCAGCCTCAGTGGCCAGCAGCTGAATGAGTCAGAAAAAGTCTCCAGCTCTAGTGGGCCTGGAACAGTAGGCAGAGCTGAAGTCCAAGGTTGAGAGGCCCTCACCCAGCCTTTGGAGCCAGCACTTTTAACTCAGACTTCTTGCCTCCTAAACTGTAAGAGAATAAATTGCTGTTTATTAAAGCCACCCATTTGTGGAATGTCTTTTATAGCAGTACTACAGAACTAAGACACAGTCCATGGTACTTTCCGTATTCTTAGCCAACACCACAATTCAAATGCATCAGTTCTCCTTTTGTCTTCCTCATTCATTGTCCAGCTTTTGCTTGCATATGAAGTTATGGAAAATACCATGGCTTAGATCAGATGCACCTTAGTCGTCAAAGTGACATTTTTGCCCTTTAACACTTTAAAGAGTTCTTTGTCCAATGGAATATGTCGTCTGACTTCTTGACGGCTGTTTCCATGGACATTGACAGCGAATCCAAGTAAAATTCTTGACAACTTCAATCTTTTCTCCATTTATCATGATGTTGCTTATTGGTCTAATTGTAAAGATTAGAAGCAACAGGAAAAAAATAAAAATAGGTTTAGATTTACAGAAAAATCGCAAAGGAAATAGGGAATTTCCACATACCTCACACCCACATTCTCCTATTGTTTACATCTTGCATTAGTATGGTACATTTGTCATAATGAGTAAACCAATATTGATACATTATTATTAACCTAAAATCCATAATTTATTTAGACTTCCTTAGTTTTTACCTATTATCTTTTTTTGTTCTAAGGTTGTATCCCAAATATAACATTACATGAAGTTGTCATGTCTCCTTGTTGTTGTTGTTAAGTGCCGTCGAGTTGGCTCCTACTCACACCAACCCTATATACAACAGAACAAAACATTGCCTAGTCCTATGCCAGTTTCACAATCCCTGCTGTACCTGAGCCCATCATTGCAGCCATTATGTCAGTCCATCTCATTGAGGACCTTCCCTCTTTCATTGACCCTCCATGTCTCCTTAGGCTCCTCTTAACTGTGACCATTTCTTAAACTTTCCTTATTTTAGTGACCTTGGTAGGTTGAGGAGTACTGGTCAGGTATTATTTGCACTATTATTCAGTCTCTCGTGTGGGATTGGTTGATGTTTTTCTCATTTTTGGAACAGGGTTATAGCTTTTTTTGGGGAAGACCCTAGAAATATAGTACTATTCTACTTCCATCATATCAAGGGTACATACTATCAACATGGCTTGTTACTGTTGATGTTGAACTTGATCATCTGGCTAAGGTTATTGTTATTAGTTGCCATTGAGTAGGTTTCAACTCATAGTGACCCTATGAGCAACAGAACAAAACAGCATGGGATCCTGACCCTGCACCATCCTCATAATTGCTGCCACATCTGACCCCATCCTTGCAGCCACTGTGTCAGTCCATCTCATTGAGGCTCTTCTCCTTTATTGCTGACCCTTTACTTTACCAAGCATGATATTCTTCTCCAGGGACTGGTCCCTTCTGATAGCATGATCAAAGTATTAGAGACAAAGCCTGGCCATTCTCACTTCTATAGAGCATTCTGGTTGTAGTTCCTCCAAGACAAATTTGTTCATTCTTCTAGTAATTCATAGAACATTCTTAGCCAACACCACAATTTAAATGCATCGATTCTCTTGCGGTCTTCTTTATCCATTGTCCAGATCTCACATGCATATGAGGCTTTGAAAATACCATGTTGGGTCAGGCACACTTTAGTCTTCAAAATGACATCTTTACTCTTTAAACTTTAAAGAGGTCTTTTGCAGCAGTTTTGCCCAAAATAATAAGCACGTCATTAGATTTCTTGACTGCTGCTTCCATGAGCAGTGATTGTAGATCCAAGTAAAAGAAAATCTTTGACAACTTCAGTATTTTTTTTCCATTTATCATGATGTTGATAATTTTTCCATTTGCAAGGATTTTGTTTTCTTTATGCTGAAGTGTAATCCACACTGAAGGCTGTAGTCTTTGATCTCATCAACAAATGCTTCAAGTCTTCTTTACTTTCAGCAAGCAAGGTTGTGTCATCTGCATTTTGAAGGTGGTTAATGAGTCTTCCTACAATCCTGATGCCACATTCTTCATACTGTACATCTTCTTGAATTATTTGTTCAGCATACAGATTGAATAAGTATAGTGAAAAGATACAACCCTGATGCACACCTCCCCTGATTTTAAACCATGTAGTATCCCCCTTGTTCTGTTCAAATAAATGACTGCCTCTTGGTCTGTGTATAGGTCCCTTATGAGCACAATTAAGTGTTCTAAAATTTCCATTCTTCACAATATTAACAATAATTATGATCTACATAGTCTAATGTCTTTGCCTATTCAATAAAATACAGATAAACATCTTTCTGGTATTCTTTGCTTTCAGCCAAGATCCAGCTCATAGCAGCACTGATATCCCTTGTTCTATGCCCTCTTCTAAATCCAGCTTGAATTTCTGGCAGTTCCTTTCAATGTACTGCTGCAACAGTGTTCTGGTTACCTAGTGCTGCTCTGACAAGAATATATACTACAAATGGGATGACCTTAACAAACAGGAGTTTATTCTTACAATTTGGAAGCTTTAAGTCCAAGTTCAAAGTGCCAAGCTCTAGGGGCTGGGTGAAAGCCCCTCAACCTTGGGGTCTAGTTCTGCCTCCTTCTCCTGGCCCACTGGAGCTACAGCTGTTTCCTCACTCAGACAGCTGCTGGCTGCTGAGGCTGAGAAGCTCCAAAGTTGACAATTAAAAAGGCACAATCACAATGTTACCAAACCACATGGCAGGCCATTAACTGAAATCCATTGTAAGTCCAAGGTCAGCAGAGAGTAGCAGGCTGCTAAGCAATGACACGGCTACATGCAGGGTTTAAGCATGCCATAGGCTAGAGACCATTACCAAGGCTTCTCCTTAAATACAGGAAGCACACCACATCCCAAAGGCAGCTACCCAGCTGCTTGTGGTAGATCCCACCATGGAGTTGATTGCCAGTTTCATCATGGGGAATAACTACCACCAGCTGCCCAGCCACTCAACCAGGCCCAGTCAAGTTGACACACAAACATAAATACCACAAACAGTTTCTTGAATTATCTTCAGCAAAGTTTTACTTGCATGTGATATTAATGAAATTGTTCAATAATTTCCACTTCTATTGGATTACCTTTCTTTGGAATGGCCACAAAAGTGGATCTTGTCCAGTTAGCAAAGTAGCTGTCTTCTAAATTTCTTGACTTAAAGTAGTAAGGGTTTCCAGTGCTGTATCCATTTGTTCCAATGGGAATTCCACAAACTTCTGGAGACTTGTTTTTCTCCAGTTCCTTCAGTTCAGCTTGAACTTCTTCCTGCAGTACCATGAGTTCTTGATCACATGTTGTTGTTGTTGTGTGCTGTTGAGTCAAACCCAACTCATAGCGACCCCTCCTTGGGTTTCCAAGGCAGTATCATTACGGAAGTAGAATTGCCCAACCTTCCTTCCGAGGAGTGGCTGGTGGGTTTGAACCACCAGCTGTCTGGTTAGCAGGCAAGTGTCTTAGCCACTATGCTACCAGAGCTCCCCTTGATCACATACTACCTCTAAAAATGGTTGAACATCAACCAATTCTTTTTGGTACAATGACTCTGTGTAGTCCTTCCATCTACTATTGATGCTTCCTGTATCATTCAGGATTTTGCCTACAAAATGAAGGTCCCAAAAGCTTTACTCCATTCACATCATTAAGGTCTACTCTACTTTGAGAAGGCAGCTTTTCCCCACTCGTATTTTTAATGCCTTCCAATGTGAGGGGCTTATCTCTCAGCACTATATCAGACAATATTTCACTGCCATTCATAAGGTTGTCTGTGGCAAATTTTTTTCAGAAGTGGACCTGGCCACATCTTTCTTCCTAGTCTGTCTTACTCTGAGAGCTCCAGTGAAACTTTTCTACCACAGGTGACCCTGATGGGATTTAAAATATTGGTGGCTTCCAGTATCACAGCAACATGCAAGCCTCACAGTAAGACAAACTGACAGATGAATGGTGGTAGCTGAAGTAGTGTTTGTCAATTTCTCCACTTTACTTTTTTTTCCCCTGTCTTTGTCTATTGCTTTTAAAAAATGTATGTTTCAATTTATTTGTCAGTTCTTCTATTTTTCTACTTTATAATTAATTAACTTGGGCTCATTTAACCAATTATTAGCTACAGAAAAGAAAGAATGTGATAATTATACTATTGCACTTCATAAATAGATAGAATTAAATGATAGTGGCCAGACAAGTCTGGAAATGAAACTCTGGATCTGTCACTAAAATAACAGTACAAGATTGATTCCTGTTGTGATTAAAATTGGAAAAAAAAAAAAATTCCATCAACTCTACATTTTTCCAATGTCCAAATTCAAACATCCAAAAATTGACATAGTTTTTGTTTTCTTTTCAATGTTTCATGTCAAAGGTTCCACACAAATACAAGAAGATGGTATTGTGTATGTTATATCCTTAGCCTTGAGCCCAGCGCCCAAACAGCAACCAGGGGTCTGTTGTGGCAGTACATGGTATAATCAATATTCTTTGCCAGCACTACAATTAAAATTCATCAATTCTTCTGCAGTCTTCCTTATTCATTGTCCAGCTCACTGGATAGATGTATTGCTCTCCTATTTATCTTCAATAGTTGGTTTATCCCTGATTGCCATACATTCTTCCAGCATAACCATGTGAAAATTTGGCAGTGCATACTTCAAAGACAGAAGAACAGATATATGGCACCTGAGGAAAGTTGTGTGTGGGTGAGCCCACCTGAATGCAGCACCTAAAATCTGGTAATTCTAAACCTTCAAGCTATGCCCTGAAGTTGACTGCTAAAGTGTTAAAAGGATCTAACTCATTGACTCGTTCATTGGCTCAATAAATATAGTATGTATTGAGCACTAACTCTATTCCACAAACATGATGGGCACACTGTAGATTCAAGGGTGAATATGCCAGGCCTGATTCCTGCCCTCACAAAGCTTACAGACCATCGGAAGATACAGGCAAGAGGAGTATCAAGGGATATTGCCCTGAAGAGATGATACATATGTTGACATATCAAGGAAACAAAGATGTCACCTTGAGACATGGTATTTTCAATCACCTCATATGTGTGCAAAAAAAAAAAAAGAACAACTAAGGAAGACTGAAGAAGAATTGGTCCATTTGAATTATGCTGTTGGCAAAGAATATTCAAAGTAGCAACAATGGGCTCCAAAATAGTAACAGTTGTAAGGACCAGAAGCATTTCATTCTGTTGTACTTAGGGTCACTATGAGTCAGAACCAACTCAATGACACCTAACAACAACAAAAAGTAGAACCTAGTCAAGCAGGGAGAGAAAGGAAGAGATGGAAAATATCCCAGGCAGAAGAAACCCTAGTCTAGGCTAGAGAGACCGTGACACATCCAAGGAACTTAAAGAAGCTCATGGCTCATTTTAGGTATGAGAGATGAAACTGGACCTTGACTGTAAAGTACTCTCAAGGGCTGAAAGTTGCTAATGCAGTTTATCATTTTAATGCTAAATCTTTGGATTTCTCAGTTTTACTATGTAGCAAATGGATAATTATTATCCACTTACATTATAGTTCTTCAATGTAAATGATTTGCTGATATTTTTAAAAATTTGCAGCTTTTATTCTTACATATTTCTTTTCCTGTGGGAATCCTGAAGAACAAAGTGTTACATATTTTGTTCTCCCCCTGTTTCTGATTGTGTAGGTAATGGTTCTTGTGGTTGCATGAATGTGGCATTTTATGTTCCTGAGTGATTATCCCACATACAGGTTTGTCAGCTAAGCTGGCTGGAGCATGACGGTCATCAGATCAACACCAGGCTGAGCTCCTAAATGGGACACTTCATACAAGGAAAGACATTCAAACACAACACCCTCAACCAGTCCCCTCTCTCACACGTATAGGTCTAAGAGAGTACATAAGAGAGCCAGATAATATGGACTATCTCAGGATAATTTCATTAACGCTCCTGGGTTGTGAGTCTATCTACATGTTTCCCAAACATTATTCATTCATTTACCAAGAATTTGTGAGTTCCTATTTCTGCCAGATACTACCAACTTATTTATATTTCTGAATCCAAGAGTTATCTTTTCCGTTTTAGGATCTGTGCACCTCAGCCAGCTGATTTATCATATTCAAGACCTGAAACAGCAAATAGTGACACAGTGATTTGGCAAAAGTCCTTAAATCATTCTCTGAGCTGGTCAGGTTGAACACAAATATTCAAAGTCTTCCTTCATCAAGACTCAACAAATCCCCACCTCATACTGCACAATAGGCCCCTTACACTGCAACCACTCCATTTCATTGTCTGGCAAACAGCCCAACATCATTTCTGGCTCCATGCTTCTGCTGTGACCACTCTCTCAATCAAAAGATAATCCACTTTCTCTGTGCCCATCCAAATCCTCCCTTTCTTCATGTCCCAACTGCCCGAGCAGTGCGATCCTAGTGGAGCCTAGTGATGGCTCCATCCCTGGCAGTGGAGGCTAGTAAACCTGCCAGACATCTGAGTGGTCTCGTGGTATTTCACAGGTTAGTCTAAATATTATAGAATGAATGTCCATTCCTGGAAAAAAGAACTGCTTCATTCAATACAGGAGTCCCTGAGTAATGCAAATGGTTTAACACATGCAGCTGATAGCTGAAAGGTTGGAGGTTGGAGTCCTCCCAGGGGCACCTGAAGATCTACCTCTGGTAATCTACTTCCTAAAGCTCACAGCCATTGAAAACCCTAGGAAGCCCAGTTCTACTCACACACATGGAGTCACCATGAGTCAGAATCTACTGAAGGACAAAGGGTTCATTTTGTAGACTAGGAAACTAATATCTAGAACAATTGAGTGACCTGTTTCAGAAAACAAAGCACTAACACTGGAAATAGAAGGTAGTTGAGCTTAGTGAAAAGCACGAAATTTAGACACATCTGAATTTGAATCCTCCTTTGGCAACTTGCTAGCTGAATGACCTAAGGCAAGCTACTTTACTTTCCTGAACCACATATTTCTAACTCATAAAATGAGAAGAAGCATATCTTCTTTGCAAGATTATTGTTCGGATAAGAGATCAAGGATGTCTTACACATACTGAATTTAATTGTAGCATCCTAGCTCCTACTTAATTTTATTACATTGCCTTTTCCTACAAGACCACAATCTTTTTGAAAGTAGTCTCTATGTTGTATCAGGCCCCTATATCCTCCATAACATCCAACACTGTGCAGAGTTACTGTTTCCTGGAAGAACAGCATTTACGTAAATGAATGTTCTCTGGAAATATAGCATTCACTTAAGTGAACAAAGAATTTAAATCTACTTCCTTGTTTTTCCCATTCTTATTGTGCTATTATGCCCTCGTCTTTTATATACATTTCCACATGTGAAAAAATATTCCATAAACAAATAAAATGTCAGTAATGAATGGGATTTCTAGCCTATATGAAGATACTAATATTTAAAAATATTGAGGGTTTATGTAGTTTTAATTCATGGAAAAAATAATTAAGCTCTTCCTAATGTTAATCTGTGTTTTAGTATAAAAAGTCCAGCTATCAGAACCAAAAACATTTCCAGAATCATGCCAAAGGGTAGCTCCTAAGTTTACTCTGGCACAGTGCCACTTAAAGGGTGAGAAAAAGTTCACAATTTCCCTTTGTGTGAAGTCACATGTACAGAGTTCTTTGTCCAAGTGGCCTTGTCATGTGAGACGGCTAAATATTTTTCACTTGGCCTTCCACATCCAAATTGTCATACCCCTAGAAGCAATTTGATGTATGAATAATGCAAACTTAAAGTAGAGTTCAAAGGAGTCACCAGTTCATAAGAATCATAGTGTGACTAGTGAACCAAACCCAGACATCTCCAAGGCTCACTTAGCATGCACAAAATGAGGAAAATTCAAATTAAGAGCCAAAGTCATTTCAGGGATAAGAGGTAAAAATAGAGTGCTGATGAGGTTCTTGGCAGTCAAAGAGCAAATGAGTCTATTTTGTTTGAGGACAGTGTTTGTATCAGAATGCAGTTTGTAGTGTCTTAGGACTTGCTCATTTTACCACAAAGAAATAACAATAAGATCATAACTCATTAGAGACTAGGAAAAAATGGGATTTAATGTCTTTCACTGAAAGGAAATTAAAACATGTAACATTTTTTACTGTTTTTTTAAAAAATAATAAAGATGGGAGTTGTTGCCTAAAGGTACTGAGTTTCTGCTTGGGGTGATGAAAAACTTTTGGAAATGAATAGTGGTGATGGTAGTACAACATGGTGAGTGTGGTTAATGTCACTGGATTGTACACTTAAAAACGGTTGAAAGCGCAAACTTTTTGCTGTGTATATTTAGCACAACAGAATTTTTTTAAATAAAAAAAAGAAAAAAGTGATCATAAGTTGTTGAGGAAGAATATTATTTTTGTTATTTATTATTTTAAAACTCCTGCTTTAAACTTCATTGTTTTTGCCTTTCTAAGCAGTCTTTGCCTCTCATACCAGAGCCAGTTCCTCTGGAGCCGTTTAATCAAGTGATTCCCACAAAGACCTGTGATCCCAGGTTTTATTCTGCAGATCCTCATTCAGCCCTCTTGAGTGTAGTTTTGACACTGTCCCTTGAGCAATTCTAAGTATATTTACCCAAACTCCTCTTTTCTGCCATTAACAAATCTTGATTAGACTTCAGCTTTTCAGCCATTTAGACTCTGATTACACATTTTAGAATATGATTTAATTCATCTATTTGTCAAAATTAGATGCTAACTTTCTCAGTAAAAGATACAATTGTTGTGATATATTGCTAGCATTTACATCAGTTAAAGCAGTATTCTTGTAAGGAAAATATTGTTTTTGTTGTTAGGGGTCATCAAGTCAGTTCTGATTCATAGTGACCCCATGTCACTATGAGAACCAAACATTGCCCAGTCCTGTATCCTCACAATTCTTCCTATACTTGAGCCCATCGTTGTAGCTACTATATCACTCCATCTTGTTGAGGGCCTTCCCTTTTTCCCTGACCCTCTATTTTCCCAAGCGTGATATCCTTCTCCAGGGAATGGTCCCTTCTGTCAACATGACCAAAGTAGGGAAGATGAAGTCTGGCCATCCTCGCTTCTAAGGAGCATTCTGGTTGCACATATTCCAGGACAAATTTGTTTGTTCTACTGGCAGCCTATGGTATTTTCAGTTTCCACACCAACACCAGGATTCAAAGGCATCAACTCTTCAGTCTTCCTTATTCATTGTTCAGCTTTTACATGGATCTGAGGCAATTGAAGAGACAATGGCTTGGGTTAGGCCCATCCTTGTCTTCAAAGTGGCATCTTTGCTTCTTAACACTTTAAAGAGGTCTTTTGCAGCAGATTTGCCCAGTGCACATCATAATGTCTGATGTCTTGACTACTATTTTCATGAGGGTTGATTATGGATCCAAGTAAAATGAAATTTTGACAGCTTCAATCTTTTCTCCGTTTATCGTGATACTGCTTATTGGTCCAGTTGTGAAGAATTTTGTTTTCTTTATGTTGAGGTGTAATCCATAGGGAAGACTATATATAGTCTTCAATCTTCCTCAGTAACTGCTTCAAATCTTCTTCACTTTCAGGAAGCAAGATTGTGTCATCTGCATATCTCAGTTTGTTAATGAGTATTCCTCCAATCCCAATGCCATGTTCTTCTTCACATAGTCAAGCTTTTCTGATTATTTGCTCAGCATACAGATTGAGTAGGTATGGTGAAAGGATACAACTCTGATGCACACCCTTCCTGATTTTAAACCATGCAGTAGCCCCTTGTTCTGTTGGAATGACAGTCTCTGGGTCTATGTGTCTCATGAGCACAATTAAGTGCAATTCCCACTTGCAAAGTTATCCATAACATATTATGATCCACACGGTCAAAAGCCTTTGCATAGTCAATAAAGTACAGATAAAACATCTTTCTGGTATTCTTTGCTTTCAGCCAAGATCCATCTGACATCATCAATGATATTCCTTGTTCTTCACCCTCTTCTGAATCCAGCTAGAATTTCTGGAAGTTCCTTGTCAATATACACTGAACCATTTTTGAATTCTCTTTACCAAAATTCTACTTGAATGTGATATTATAATGGGAGCTCTGGTGGCGTAGTGCCTAACACATTTGACTGCTGGCCAGAAGGCTGGTGGTCCAAACCCACCAGCCACTCCTCAGAAGGAAGGTTGGGCAATCTACTTCTGTAGTGATATCACCCCAGAAACCCAAAGAGGGGTCACTGTGAGTTGGATCTGACTCGATGGCAGTGAGTTTGATTTTTTTTTGTGTGTGTGATATTAATGGTATTGTTTGATAATTTCCACATTCTGTTGGATCACCTTTCTTTGGAATGGGCACAAGTATCAATCTCTTTTAGTCAGTTGGCCAGTAAGCACCTCCAGTGCAGCATCTGCTTGTTGAAACATCTCAGTGGGTATTCCATCAATTCCTGTAGCCTTGTTTTTTGCCAATTCCTTCAGTGTAGTTTGGACTTCTTCCTTCAATAACCGTTGGTTCTTGATCATATGCTACCTCTCCTGAAATAGTTGAACATTGACCAATTCTTTCCTTCCATCTTCTTTTGATGCTTCCTGCATCATTCAATATTTTACCCATAGACTCCTTCAATGTAATAGTTCTAAGCTTGAATTTTTTCTTCAGTTATTTCAGCTTGAGAAATGCCCAGCGTGTTCTTCCCTTTGGGTTTTCTAACTCCAGGTCTTTGCACATTTCAATATAATATTTTATTTATCCTCTCAAATTTCCCTGTCTAAATGCAGGAAAATATTAGCCTGAATTTATACAGTTGTCATGTAAAAGGGAGAAGATTTCTTGAGCACAGGCCATGTTCCAAGTCCTTATTAAATTCTCTATGAGAAATAGAAGAGATAGAAATTATAAGCACATAAAATATTTCTCTGGTGATATTAATTATGGAAATTACTTCTGGGGCCCTGATGAAGCCTACTGGATTTCATCTGCTTCCTTGGCTCATGGAGTGAATAGATCTAAGACCACTTCATGAGGAACACAACACAGGTCTTCCACAAATCTCTAGAGGAGCTTCCAACATTCCAGATCATCTGGTCCTTTCTTATTACCCAGGAGGTGATAGGGAACCCAGATCATCTTTTCATGGTGTCCCTGTGAATACTGGTCTTTTTGGTTTAAAAATAATGATGACAGAATTTCTAAAGAGAGTACTGATCTGGATGCTGAACAAATTTTCAGAGAAATTATCAGTTGTCCACTGCAAAAGATGGTGTTTGAGGAGGAGGCGGGGCAAGATGGC
>NW_006921630.1:13491833-13496085 GCF_000298275.1 Orycteropus afer afer
GCCCAACCTTCCTTCCGAGGAGTGGCTGGTGGGTTTGAACCGCCAGCCTTCTGGTTAGCAGTCAAGTGCCTTAGGCACTATGCTACCAGAGCTCCTTGAAGATGAAGGAAGAGGCCACAATGCAGAAGCCTCTAGAAGCTGGAAAAGGCTAGGAAATGGATTCCTTCCCTAGGCTCTCCAGAAGGAATGCAGCTTAACCAACATTTTAATTTTAGCCAAAGGAGACACATTTTGGACTTCTGACCTCCAGAACTGTAAAAGAAAGTTTTAAGCCACTGTTCATGGTAACCTGTCACAGCAGCAATAAAAAATAAATAAAAACATATATATATATACCCAGTAAGAGTTTGAAAATCTCAAATTCTGTTTTCTCTCATCTTTGTGCCTATTATTAATCATATCACTTTATGGTTTGTTTTAATAATTTTAATCTATCAATACACATAGATTTCAATTCCATTAAAAATTTCATAGTTTTTTATTTCAGGTGAAAGACAAATAGAATGAAAAAAAAATTAAGTCAGAATTCAGTAAAATATCAGACCCCTTCTGTACCTTTCTCTACTTCTAGGTCTACTGTCCAGGTGCTACTACTTAAAATGATTTGATTGTGGGATAGCTAATGATTTGCATATTTGCTACATATTTAAAATAGCATGCTTATAGTATGCTGTCATCCATTGATTGATAAATTTTGACATTATCTATTGACTTCCAATTATAATAGATGAGAATTTACCCCTGTTTTCAGCAATTACATTTTCAACATTCAAGAGCTCTTTCTTGCTCTCTGATGTTAGTAGTTTATACGGTGAATTGCTCTTAAGAGATATAGTATCTTTTCTTTTCTCTCTGATAATGTAAATTATAATTACTTTTAATTTTATTCCACTCCCTGCCTTGCTTCTATTTCATCTACATCTTTCCCCCTGTTTATTTGTTCTCTTCTCTGTCCATCATGTCAAAGACAATATTCATGATCCTTGACTATCTGTTCGTTTTTAGAAGTGAGGCCCTAAAATGTTAGTCACTAGTTCATAGCATAGGAGCTCTGGTAGCATAGTGCCTAAGGCACTTGACTGCTAACCAGAAGGATGGCAGTTCAAATTCACCAGCCACTCCTTGGAAGGAAGGTTGGGCAATCTTCTTCCGTAGTGATACCGTCTCCACAACCCAAGGAGGGGTTGCTATGATTCGGGTCGACTCCAGGGCACATAAAAACAACAACTACAGTTCATATCATTGCTGAGTGATTAGGCCAGTTGGCCCTTTTGTTAGGAAAACTCATACATCAGATCTTCCAGTCTTTTCTCTGAGGGCATTCATTCTTTGCAGAGAAAAATTCTTCCAATTCCAGCCTGGTTTATGTCTGTGTGTAGAGGGTGGGGTCAATACACCTGGCTGCTGGCTTTCTAGAGTCCCAACAGTTAATGTGTCTGAGTTCACCCAGAAGTGCCTCAGAAGAAAAACCTGACAATCTATTTCTGAAAAGTCAGCCATTTAAAACTCCATGGAACATAGTTCTGCTCTGACACATATGGATCACTATGAGCCAAAATCAATTATATGGCAGTTAGTTTCACTTGCTTGCCTGAGGTTCCTCCATCAATTATTTCCCTTGCATCCATATACACCTTTCTGGTTCTCTTTTTCCAGGTATAGGCTGCTAGTTTCCTGCAGCCACCTAGATGCAAATAGGCCAGGAAAGGGCCTAGGGGTATAACAAATCTTCCACTCAGTGATGCTTGTTTCCAGCCTATGGTGTCCATTACGCCTTTCACAGCCCCTAGTGCCTCTTAGCTTTCCTAGCCTTCCCAGAGTGCTACCAGGCAAATGAACACATTCTTTCAGTGACATTCCTTTCTGCTAAGACTTAAGTCACTGCATCTTTGTCTCCATTATCCTCTTTCTATGCACAAGAAATTTGTTGGCATTTTTTGCTCACTTTTTAATTCTTCTAGTTCATGTTGGTAGAGTTCCCATAGGAGGATAACTATGTGCTTAATTCCCTAGTTTAACTAGCTGTCAGATGTGTTTGCTTTGGGTGGGGTAAACTGAACTCTCAGTTACTGTATCTCACAAATTTCTCACAAAAATTCTGTAAGGAAGATTGATATGATTACCTGTAATTTCACAGCTGAGGACAAGGAAGCTTGAAGAAAGTAACTTGACCAGATCACAAGTTGATATATGGTAAAGTCAGGATTTGAATGCAAGACCCTTTACTCTAAGTCCAAAGATCTGTAATAATAATAACAGCACAGTGACACCTGTGAGAGTCAGAACTTGACATGACTGCCTTATTTTTCTGGATCTCAAGAGTTTTCCACCTTTAAAAGAGTGCAGTCTTTTTACTTTTCTATTTCTCATATTAGTGGACAATATTTGAGTTTTCCTTCTCTGATAAATTTCCACCTTACACAGTTTTCAGCTTTTACAGGTTTTACTGTAATAATATACTTACTGTAAGTGGTAAGCAAATTGACAGCCCCTCAAAGATGTTCAGATCCTGGAACCTGTGAATACATTATGTTACATGCAAAAAATGTCAATTATAATTATTTTAAATTGTATTAAGTTTGCAGATGTAATTAAGTTTGTTAATCAACAAAATTTAAGATAGAGATACTATCCTGGATTAGTCTAAAAACAGCTGGACAGCTGGCAGAATTATGGTAGCCTACCCTCACTTGTTAGGAGTTCTGGTAGCATAGTGCCTAAGGCACTTGACTGCTCACCAGAAGGCTGGTGGTTCAAACCCACCAGCCACTCCTTGGAAGGAAGGTTGGGCAATCCTACTTCCGTAGTGATACTGCCTCGGAAACCCAAGGAGGGGTCGCTATGAGTCGGGGCCGACTCAACAGCAAACAACAACAACACCCTCACTTGTTACATCATATCTATGTTTTCCATATTAGTTGCTGTTGAGTCAACTCCAACTCATAGCAACCCCATGTACCACAAAACCAAACATTGCCTGGTCTTACATCGTCCTCATGATTGTGGACATGTTCCAGTCCATCATGGTGGCCACTGTGCCAATCCATCTCGTTCAGGGGCTCCCTCATTGGCCCTCTACTTCACCAGATATGATATCCTCCTCTACCAATTGATTCTTCCTAGTGATATATCCAGAGCAAGCTAGTCAGACAATATTCTGTTAGGATCTATAAGGTTTCTGTCAGTTAATTTTTGGAAGTAGATAGTCATGCCTTTCCTCCCCATCTGTTTTAGTCTGGAGTTGCTCTGAAACCTATCTTCCATAGGTGACCCTCCTGGTATTTTAAATACTAGTGACATAGCTTCTAAAATCATAGCAATATGCAAGCCAGCACAGTATGACAAATGCAAAAATGGCTGATGGTATCAAATCTATAAATACAGAAAAATGTGAACTCAGAATTACTAGCATCTCAAGCTCAGTCTACTGCATTAGGACTACTACTGATGATTCACTGAGTTTAAGAGCAGGTATAGATGATACATGATACCCCTAATCCAAAAATTAAACAACCTCAAGTCTTTATATTGTAACTAGGTATTTATGTAATTTTTATTCTAAAAGAGGCCATCTTTCCTGAAACATTTCAGCATCTATAAAATACAAGTATTCAGTGAGTGCACTAGAATAAAAATATTTTCTGAAATGTTGGGTTCTACCTCTAGCATCTGTGTTAATGCATTATGATAAATATACAGCACTGATGTTTCACTCTGTGGGGCTGGAATTTTGCTTGGTTACAAAATGCCAGCTGTCCCTGAGGCTACAATTGCTTACTACTCAAGAACAGAGTCAATGTACAAAATAGAACTATGCACACGCTGGCAGAGAAGCCCTTGACAATACTGCAGATTCGAGAATTGTCAGAACTCTCTCTAATGCCTTCTAGATTAAAATGCTGCCATTTGTTATCATTTCAAAGTTTCTTCTTACAGGATCAAAGTACTGAGGGGTTGGTTTGTTTTAGTCTTGGTGCTTATGACAACCTGTTTATCTACCAGTCTGAAAAATCAGTATAAAATGCTAATACTTACATGATCTTCCAGTACTACTAACAATGTCAGAACAAGTCACTCCTTCCATAAAAGCCCCTAATGGCTGTTCATTGCAAACTATTTGCCCTGGCCTAAAAATTCTGGCATGATCTCTGCCAAACGTTTGCACCTGATATTGTCGCCCTCATCACTAGTCTCCAGCCACAGGGGCTTTTATTAAGAATTTACTGTTTCAAGCTGTGTGCCAAGTTCTTCA
>NW_006921630.1:13496697-13500925 GCF_000298275.1 Orycteropus afer afer
GCTGGAGGTTTCTCCTGACTCACGTAGGTGCAGGGCCTGACAACCCAAGATCATCAGGTCAGATGGCAAGCTGTAGGTAAGATTGATGGCTACTGACTCATGGGCTTCAGAGGCTGATAAATTCCAATATCAGCAGGCAATATGACAGGGCACTGACTCAAGTCCAAAGAACCAGAGGTCAGATGATGACGAGACAGACACAGGATCCAGATCAAACAAAAAGCTAGAGAGTTTTGTCAGAGCATCCATATATAATGGAAGGAAGCAGGCTACACCTCTGAGGAAACTCCCTTTCAAGTGAATGGTTGCTCATAACAGATCTCATCATGGAGGTGATTACACTATATTAGATTTCATCATGGAGTTGACTATATCATAACTGCCAAAATACTGAGAATCATGGCCCAGCTAAGTTGGACCACCACAACATCCAATATCTCAATTCCTGTCAAATTTATCTTCAAAATATATCCAGAATGTGCTCACTTCTTTCCATCTCCATTGTCGCTACCCTAATCTGAGCTATCTTCATCTCCTACCTGAGCCACTGAAAAAGTCTTCTAATTGGTATCCCTGCTTCCTCTTCTCCAAATTGGGTTTCTGAGTCTGTGAATATTTGCTGAAGCAGAGTGCCCCATCTTCCTTCTTTGAATCTCTGACCTGGTTAGCAGCCAAATGCCTCATCTACTATGCCACCAGAGCTCCTAGAACATGCAGTGGTCCTTACAGAAAGAGTTACTACTCATTCCCACTATACTTAGAATGAAAGCCACACTCTTGACCATAGCCACGAAAATATATTTGATTTGGCATCCCTACTACTCTTCAAGGGGCTTTGGTGATGCAGTGCCTAAAGCCTTTGACTGCTAACCAGAAAGTTGGTGGTTCAAATCCACCAACTGCGACACAGAAGGAAGATGGGGCAATCTACTTCCATAAAGATTTACCTTCTTGGAAACACAGTGGGTTTCTTTAATCTCATACTGTATGTAAGTTTTGTTTTTTATTGCTGCTATTATTTGGGAGAGGGAACCCAAAGTCAGAGAGTAGTGTCTATCATAACCCTTATTTTATAGTGTACTATTACCTTTGATTTCTCTCTCTCTTTTTTCTCCATTCAACAATTCAGACACATTTTTTTTTTTTGTGACATTGATTGCAATCCCCACGATGTAACAGTATTCTTCCTACTTTTCCCACTTTCTCCCTGTGTTTACTGAATGTATTTGTTCTTCTTTCTTATCCATTCCTGACTTCTGAGTTTTATCCCTGGGCAAATGCTGCCCTTTTGATCTCCTAGGGTTGGTTGTTGAGAGGAATGCATACCTGCCTGGTATTACTGTTCACCTTACGTTGTTGTTGTTGTTGTTCTTTGCCATCAAGTCATCTCTGACTCATAGTGACCAGTCCTTGGGTTTCTGAGGCAGTATCACTACGGAAGTAGATTGCCCAACCTTCCTTCCAAGGAGTGGCTGGTGGGTTTGAACCACCAACCTTCTGGTTAGCATTCAAGTGCCTTAGGCACTACACCACCAGAGCTCCCTTCACTTTACAGGCTTGCCTATTATTTGGCTGAAAGTTGATCAAACCCCAGCCTTCAAGACCATGAGACCAGTAGAACTATATGGTGCCCAGTTACCACTGCTG
This sequence comes from Orycteropus afer afer, assembly GCF_000298275.1. Taxonomy (NCBI): domain Eukaryota; kingdom Metazoa; phylum Chordata; class Mammalia; order Tubulidentata; family Orycteropodidae; genus Orycteropus; species Orycteropus afer. The sequence goes on from NW_006921630.1 coordinate 13,498,345, forward strand.
ACTGTTTTGATCTCTCCCTTATTTGTTAGACAGTTGGCCTATTTATTTCTTTTTGTCTAAATTCCCCACTCACATTTCCTCTCCCCACAGTAAGCAACCATTGCAATGGTTTTGCCTGTATGTGTTCTTAAAAATTGTGTATTGTGTTTTGTACAGATGTATATATTAATTTATGTAAATGTTATTGTATAACTACTAACTTTATGCACTGTCATGACTTGACTATTCATCCATGTTGCTAGCTGTCCATCTAGTACATAACTTCTAACTGCTGAATAGTACTCTATGGTGCATCCAATAACTTTTGACTATCCATCTCATTGGTCATGGATATGCAGATTAGATTATCTTCCACTGGTGGTATAGTGTCTAAAACATTTGACTGCTAACCAGAAGGCTAACAGTTCAAACCCACCAGCCACTTCTGAGAAGGAAGATTGGATAATCTACTTTCGTAGAGATATTGTCTCAGAAACCCAAGGAGGGGTCACTATAAGTCGAATCAACTCAACGGCAGTGAGTTTGTTTGTTTTGTTTTGTTTTCACCACCAATCACAAAACATAAACATCCCATTGTTTAAAGCCTTGTGTAAGAATTACTTTTCAATATATACTGTCATGGATTTGCTAGATTCACTTATATATTTAATTAGAAAATGTACTGCCAGATTGCTCTCCACAATGCCTACAGCCTATATTCCCACCACCAGTACATAATGGTGTCAATATTCATGATCTCTGATATATATGCTTGAGTCAATTGTTGTGGCTATTGTGCCAACCTATCTCATTGAGGATTTCCCTCATTTTTGCTGACCATCTACCAAACATGATGTTCTTTTCTAATGATTAATCTTTCCTGATGTGCAAAGTAAGTGAATTGAAGGTTCAACATCCTTGCTTTTAAGGAGCATTTCAGCATCCCTGCTAAAGTTAGACATTATCCAGCCTTCCGAATTTTGTGACTCAAATGAGTGTAAAGTTTATTATAACTAATGAGTTTGAGCAATTCTTAAGTTCACTCCCCTTTTGGGCTTCTTCTTCTTCAAATTGTCTGTTTTTTCCACCAAAATTCTTGAATTTTTCTTGCTTTTTTTTTTTTTCCAAGAGTTTCTTGTAAATGCTGGCTATCAGTCCCTTTTCAGTGTTAGACAATTAAAGTATTGTCTCTCAAATAATCATTTGTTTTTCAGTAAAGAATAGCCATTATCTTTTACTTTGACAAATTTAGTTCACAAATTTGCTTTTGCTTTTTGGTTTGTGCTTCTGAATTTTTTATGAAGTCCTTTCTTACCCCAGGATGCAAATAATGACAGTTTTGTTTTCCCTTCCAATGTTTGCTTGTTTTTGATTTCCCTCTTCTTGGAGCACTGGAAACACCTCCAGTATTATGTTAAACAGTAGCAGTGATAATATTCTTTTCTTGTTCCTAATATTGAAGGGACTGCATCTTGAGTTTCTTCATAAATATAATTTTTACTATGGGTTTTCAGTGTAAAACTTTATTATATTTAAGAGGTTCTTTCAGTTCCTTGTTTACCAATGGTTTATCATAAATAGCTGTCTTAGTTATTTAGTGCTTCTATAACAGAAATACCACAAGTGGATAACTGTTAAAGTTAAAGTTAAAGAGAAATTTATTCTCCCACAGTTTAGGAACTTAGAAGTCCAAATATAAGGCACCAGCTCCAGGGAAAGAATTTCTCTCTGTGTGGCTTTAGGGGAAGGCCTTTGTCATCAATCTTCCCCTGGGTCTAGGAGTTTCTCAGTTCAGGGACCCTGAGTCCAAAGGATACACTCCATTCCTGGTTCTTTCTTCTCTGTGGTACTGAGGTCTCTTTGATCTCTTCTCATTTTTTAGGCTGTTTTATATTTCAAAAGATATTGACTCAAGAATACAAACTAAAGCTGTAGATTGCATTGTGCCTCATTAACATCATAGAAGTTAGGATTTACAACACACAGGGTAATTGCACCTCTGGCAAAATGGTGGAATAGGAAGACAAGCTACACAGACACTCTCCAACAAATAAATTAGAAACCAGTTGAAACAGATACAGAAGACAATCCTATAACCTTGAGCTTTGAAGAGATGGATAAAGAAGTAGATTAAATACCAACTAATAGAAGAACCTGAATGAAAACAGTGAATAAGGAGACAAATGGAACTGCAGACTCTCAGCTTTCCCGACAACATGGCCAGTTTGAATATTTACAAGTGGCATTAGATCTGGGCAGCAACCTAAGAATCAGCCCTATTTACCAAGGTCTGCGTAGATAACTGCACTGGTGGCTGATGACTAGAAAGGAAAACAGCAAATAAGGAGACAAACTGAGCTGTGGACTTTCAGCTATCCTGAGGGTGCAGCCATTTTGAATACTGGCAAGCAGTGTGGCCATTTGAATATTTGTAAGTGGTGTTCTGATTGCTGCAACCTAAGAAGAGGGTCTGCTTGCAGAGGGTAGCACAGATAACTGGAGGCTGACAACTAGAAAGTTTTGTCATTTTTCCTTTATTATTCTTTCACTCTTGCTCTTTTCTCTTATTCCCCTCTCCCCAGATATTGTGAGGTTTTTTTCC
>NW_006921630.1:13501025-13506810 GCF_000298275.1 Orycteropus afer afer
ATCTCTCAATCCATTGAAGGTGCCTAAATATAAACTTTTTGAATTCCTTATCAGGGAGTTCCAATTCTGCTTCCTCTTTAGGGAGGTTTTCTAGGTCCATATCCTGGCTCCTGTTTCTACTATTTTATCTAGCTTCTTTGTGTGGACTGGGATGGTCAGGTGTCTCTGAGACATTGTAACATCATTACTTTTACATTTAATTGGTGATTGTATGTTAGTGTGATTCACCCTAGATTCTTTTTTCTTTATTTTGTTTTGATATATCTGAGTGAGCATAGTACTGTGTTCCTCTATGCACTATTTGACAGCACTTAGGCACTCACCACCTCTCTTCTGGTGGGTGTGATAGAGAATGAGAGTGTGTGCACAGATGTCTGTTAGCGGTCTGTGAAGAGAAGTTAAGGGTGAGTTGGGCTTGTATTGGCTACCATCTATCATTGGTCAGTTGGTGCAGAAATCAGTGGTGGCCCTCACTCAGTGGGTGCAGTAGGTGTGGGTATGGTTGGGTCATATGGGCACAGTTGCTGTCTCCCACTCAGATGTATATATATATATATAGAGAGAGAGAGAGAGAGAGAGAGAGAGAGATAGATATATAGATAGATAGATCTATATAGATAGATCTATCTATATAGATCTATCTATCTATATATCTATCTCTCTCTCTCTCTCTCTCTCTCTCTCTCTATATATATATATATACATCTGAGTGGGAGACAGCAACTGTGCCCATATGACCCAACCATACCCACACCTACTGCACCCACTGAGTGAGGGCCACCACTGATTTCTGCACCAACTGACCAATGATAGATGGTAGCCAATACAAGCCCAACTCACCCTTAACTTCTCTTCACAGACCGCTAACAGACATCTGTGCACACACTCTCATTCTCTATCACACCCACCAGAAGAGAGGTGGTGAGTGCCTAAGTGCTGTCAAATAGTGCATAGAGGAACACAGTACTATGCTCACTCAGATATATCAAAACAAAATAAAGAAAAAAGAATCTAGGGTGAATCACACTAACATACAATCACCAATTAAATGTAAAAGTAATGATGTTACAATGTCTCAGAGACACCTGACCATCCCAGTCCACACAAAGAAGCTAGATAAAATAGTAGAAACAGGAGCCAGGATATGGACCTAGAAAACCTCCCTAAAGAGGAAGCAGAATTGGAACTCCCTGATAAGGAATTCAAAAAGTTTATATTTAGGCACCTTCAATGGATTGAGAGATAGATTAAGGAAAACACTGACAAAATTAAGGAAAATACAGACAAAACTCTAGAACAACTTAGGAAAACAACACAAAACAAACTGATGAAATACTAGAAATGATACAAAAACTACAAATAGAAATCCAGAAGATTAATACCGAAATTTCAGAAATAGATAACACATTGAACAGGCAAAGGAGTAGGATCAAATCAATGGGATACAGATTAGAGATTAAAGACAAATACCTCAATACCACTTTGTTAAAGGATTGATGAGTAAAAAGATTTTTTAAGATAATAATAATGAAGAAAGCCTAAGATTCATGTAAGATGTCATCAAGAGTAATAACCTATGTGTAATTGGAATTCCAGAACAGGAAGAGATGAATGAAACCACAGACAAACTTTTCAAAGATTTTTTGGAAGAGAATTTCCATAACATGGTGAAAGACAAGAGTATATCCAATCTAGAAGTTCAACAAACCCCAAACAAAACAGACCCCTAAAGAAAATCACCAAGACATATCATAATTAAACTTACCAAAACCAAAGACAAAGAAAGAATCCTGAAAGCAGCATGGAAAAAATGAAAAGTTACCTACAAAGGACAACGAATAAGACTACGGTCTGATTTCTCAACAGAAACCAGTCAGGCAAGAAGACAATGGGATGGTAAATATAAAACCCTGAAACAAAAAAATTTCCAACCAATAATTATATACCCAGCAAAATTGTCCCTCAAATATGATGGTGAAATTAGGACATTTCCAGATAAACAGAAATTAAGGGAATTTTTTAAAACCAGACCAACCTTAGAAGAGATGTTAAAGGGAGCCCTTCAGACAGATAACCAACAACAGCAAAGAACAATTGATGATTAACACAGATGATGACATAACTTAGAAATTAATGCAGTTATGGTAGTATCTAGAGTAAAATAAGCTTACAAGACTGTAAATAGGAAACCAGAGACATCAATTGGTAAATGTGGACAACTAAAAACCAAAAAGAGGGAATAAATAGTGTATTCACAGAACTTCTAAATAGTAAGGAAATCAAGACAATTATGAGATAGAACAGCCTGTTCTATACTTGGGAAGGAAGTAATAAATCACAAGGTAACTTCAAAGAAAAAGAATAAATTTTCACATCAAAATAAAAAAGATGACAGGCACAAATATTTGGCAAATACTGAAACAATAGCAACCAAGGAAATGGTATGATTCATAAACAAAATGAACTCAACACAGAAAATTATATAGAATAAAGAAATCAGCAACACCACAGAAAAACACATAAAATGACAGTAAGAAATTTATAGTTGTCAATGATTACACTGAATCAAATGCACCACTCAAAGGATGGAGAGTTGCAGACTGCATAAGAAATCATGACCCATCAATATGCTGCCTTAGAGACACACCTTAGAAACAAAGACAAAAATAGACTAAACATCAAAGGTTGGAAAAAGATATATCAAGCAAATGGCAACCAAAAAAGGCAGGAGTGGCAATATTAATTTCTGATAAAATTGACTTTAAGATGAAAACCACCATAAGAGACAAGGAAGGACATTATATAATGATTAAAGGATCAACTGAACAAGAGTACATAACCATAATAAACTACATACCCAATGAAAGAGCCCCAAAATATATAGATCAGACTTTAACAGAATTGAAAAGACAAGTAAATGACTCCACAGTAATAATAGGAGACTAAAACACATAGGATAATTACATCAGATCAAAAAATGGAGGGTAATTACATAATATTGATAATCATAGCATAGTCAAATTAACACATATTTTGAGGGATACAATTCAATTAATAATATTCCACCCTTTGTTTTGTTGTTGTTGTTTGCCATCAAGTCGGACCTGACTTATAGCAACCCCTCCTTGGGTTTCCGAGGCAGTATCACTACGGAAGTAAATTGCCCAACCTTCCTTCCGAGGAGTGGCTGGTGGGTTTGAACTGCCAGCCTTGTGGTTAGCAGTCAAGTGCTTTAGGCACTACATTACCTTGCCATGTGTAAAACACATTAATCCCATCATATTGTCCCAAAAATCTTAAATAAACCCCAAGACTGAACTCTATCCTGGTGCAAAATTCCTCTTCATCTGTGAATCTAGCATAAAAGTTATCTGCTTAAAAATCCTGTGATGGAACAGGCACAAGGTAGACATTTCTATTACAAATGGAAGAAACTAGAGGAAAAGAGGGGATAACAAGCACCAAGTAAGTTGAAAACCCAGCAAAGGAATTTACATTAGCTCTCAAGGCATGAAAATAATCCTATGTTCTCTGAGGCTATCTAGGCAGTGGATCTGCCCTCCAGACTTTGGGTGTTGGCCATGCTGTCTGGATTCTGTGTAAAAGCCTCTTGATCCTGGGTTTGAACTCTGCCTTCCAAATACATTGGAATGGCAACTCTACTTCCTCAGCTTTGGACAGCCCCATTCTCTTAGTCCAACTGAATGCTGACTCAACCTCTTTAGCGCTGGCATACCCCATTCTTCTTCCCCTTGGGCATGGCAACCCCTCTGCCTAAGCTTTGGGCAGTGACCCATCCCCTTGGCAGTTATGAACAGCAGCCCCATGCTCCACAACAATGCTGGTGAAGATCTGACTTTTTGAAAGCTAGGAGACTGTGGTCCCATCCTTTGAAACCCAGATGCCATGATTCTATCCTTTAAGACTGGGGCAGCTGTGCTTCTTACGCTTCTTGTTTCTTCAGCTTCTGCTTGCTGATTTCTTGGTCTCTAGGCCCCTTGGCTTCTTGGGCCAGCCCAGCCTCTGCCCTACATAGACAAGTAGTACAAATCTCTTTAATTCTACCAAAGCATTCTATGCCACCAGTAAGCCTTGGCCCAAAATCACTCAGCTCTTGCTTCATGGGTTGGCAAGCCTAGCTCTGCCAACAAACACCTGTACATACTCACTCTGCCAAAAAATCTTCTGCCAAAGGACTTCCATGGGTTGGCTCCCACTCTGTCCCATGTTGGTTTCCTGGTTCTGTTGCCACCATTTCTCTGCTGCTATTTTCCACCATCTGTCCCATCTCTGGTATTACAGCTCTCCTCTCCTCACCTGCACCAGAATTGCCTTTGACTCCCATAATTCCACCAACAGTCTCTTCAAGACAACATAGGCTTTTACTATTAAAAACCAAACTCACAACTTCCAGTAAGATGGAGGAATAGGCAGACAAGCTCCATAGAACCTCTTCAACAAAGAAAAGAGAAACCAATTGACAGAGATACAGAAGATAATCCTGGAGCCCTGAGCTTTGAAAGAAGTATACAGAAGTGAACTAGGCACCAACAAGTAGAAAAATCTGAGTGAGTACAGAGAGAATACAGAGTCGGAGCAGTGGACTATCAGCTACTCTGATGGGACCAACAGCCTGAATATTTTCAAGTGCTGTTGGGATCTGAGAATTGACCTAAAGATCAGCTCTGATCATCAAGGGCTGCAGGGATGGCTGTACTAGTGGCCTATGACTAGGAAGATAAACAGCAAGGAGGAAGACTTGAGCTGTGGGCTTTCGGCTGTCCAGAGGGTGTAGCCATTTTGAAGGTTTACAAACAGTGGCCATTTCGGATATTTAAAGTGACTAAGGGTGCAGCCCTAATACCACTGTGGAAAGCAGTATGATGATTCCTTAAAAAGCTGGAATTGGAGATACCATTTGACCCAGCAATCCCATTACTAGATATGTATCCTAGAGAGGTGAGATCCAGGACAGGAACAGATATATGCACATCCATGTTCATCGCAGCACTATTTACAATAGCAAAAAGATGGAAATAACGTACGTGCCCATCAATGGAAGAGTAGAATACCAAACTATGGTACATACACACAATGGAATGCTATGCAGCACTAAAGAGTAATGTAGAGTCTGCAAAACACCACATAACATAGATGAACTTGGAGGATATTATGCTGAATGAAATAAGGCAATCACAGGACAAATGTAGTATTAGTTCGTTGTTGTAGAGGGTCAAGGAAAGGTTTATATATGGAGGGAAAATTAATTTATTGGTTGCCAGGACTGGGAGGGGAGGGGAGAGAACACTGCAAAAGAAAAAAACCTCACTCCTGTTGAGTTGTATCCGACTCACAGCAACCCATCCTTGGGTTTCCAAGGCAGTATCATTACGGAAGTAGATTGCCCAACCTTCCTTCCGAGGAGTGGTTAGTGGGCTTTCACTATTAGGCATCTTAAAACTCTTCTAGCTTCTACTTGCTATGCAGTTCCAAAACCACTTCCATGTTTTATGTATCTAACACAGCAACACTCCACTCTCTCAATACCAAATTCTGTCTTACTTCTCTAGTGATGCTATAACAGAAATAACACTTGTGGATAACTTTAACAAAGAGAAATGATTCTCTTATAGTTTAGGAGGATAGAGTTCTGAATTCAGGGCACCAGCTTCAGGGTAACACTTTCTGTTGTCAACTCTAGAGGAAAGCCTGTGTCTTCTTTCATCATCTGTGGGCCTGGCATTCCCTGGAGATCTCCATGTGTCTTGGTGTTACTCTTCTCCTA
>NW_006921630.1:13506930-13508091 GCF_000298275.1 Orycteropus afer afer
AAAAATATTTTTAATTTAAGACAGAATTACATGCAACTCCATGGTAACAAATTTGCAAATCTAGAAGTTATTTTATTCTTTTGATACAATAATATATTCTGCTTTCTAATTTTTTAAAAGAATTTTGCATCCACACACATAAGTGAAATCAGTTTTTTATTTTTGTACTTTTTTTTAAAAAAAATTTGTTATTAAAATTGTGCAGCCTTTATAAAAATAAATAAGGAGCTTTATATATTTTTCTTGTCTTAGAATCATTTAAATAACATAGGAACTAGCTCTTCTTTAAAGGTTAGATAGATTTCAGCTATGAATCCAGTAGATACCATTTTCAGTGAAAAATTTTTTTTTTTTTGAACTTTCTACTGTCTTCCGTGGTAATTGGTCCATTCAGTCTTTTATGTCTCCTTCTTGGGTTAATTCTGGTTATTAATATTTTACTAAGAAACTTGTGTGTTTTATTGTTATTGTTCTTGTTAGGTGCCACCAAGGCAGCTGCAACTAGTAGCAACTCTACGTACAACAGAACAAAACACCGCCCAGGTCTGTGCCATCCTCACAATCCCTGCTATGCTTGACCCCATTGTGACAGCCACTGTGCCAATCCATCCTGTTGAGGATTCTTCCCTTTTTTCTCTGATCCTCCACATTACTAAGCATGATATCCTTGTCCAGGGATTGATTCCTTCTGACAACATGACCAAAGTATGTGAAACTACATCTGGCCATTCTCACTTCTAAGGAGCATTCTGGCTGGACTTCTTCCAGGACAAATTTGTTCTTCTTCACACATTCCACGGTATTTCCTGTACTCTTCCCCAACACCACAATTGAAAGGCATCAACTCTTCTTTGGTCTTCCTTATTCATTTGTCCAGCTTTCACATACCTATGAGGTGATTAAAAGTACCATGGTTTGGGTAAGGCACATCTTTATCTTTAAAGTGACATCTTTGCTCTTTAGCACTTAGAAGAAGTCTTTTGCAGCAGATTTGACCACTTCAATGCTGCTGTTGTTATTTGTTGTTGTCGTTGTTATTGTTAAGTGCCATTGAGGCGTTTCCGACTCATAGCGACCCCATGCACAGCAGAACGAAACACTGCCCCATCCCGCGCCAGCCCCACAATCCCTACTATACTTGAGCTCATCATTGCAGCCACC
>NW_006921630.1:13508916-13522535 GCF_000298275.1 Orycteropus afer afer
GTACAGATTCCTCATGAGTACAATCAAGTGCTCGGGAATTCCCATTCTTCTCAATGTTATCCATAATTTATCATGATCCACACAATCAAATGCCTTTGCATAGTCAATAAACAGCAAAGGCTATTGTTATTAGATGCTGTCAAATCTGCTCCAACTCATAGTAACTCTATGGACAATAGAATGAAACACTGCCCAGTACAGTGCCAGCCTCACAATCCTTGCTATGGCTGAGCCCATCGTTGCAGCCACTGTGTGAATCCATCTCACTGAGGACCTTCCCCTTTTTCGCTGCCCCTCCAATTTACCAAGCATACTATCCTTCTCCAGGGAATTGCCCCTTTTGGCAACATGACCAAATTAGGTAAGATGAAGTCTGGCCATTCTCACTTCCAAGGAACATTCCAGCATTCCAGCTGCACTTCCTCCAGGATAGGTTTGTTTATTATTCCGGCAGTCCATGGTCCTTTCAGTATTCTTTGCCAACACCACAACTCAAAAGCTTCAGCTCTTCTTCAGTCTTCCCTATTCATTGTCCAGCTTTCACATGCATATGACACAATTGAAAATGCAGTGGCTTGGGTTAGGCACACCTTAGTCTTCAAAGAGACATCTTTGCTCTTCAGCACTTTAAAGAGGTCTTTTGCAGCAGATTTGCCCAGTGTGATATGACATCTGATTTCTCGACTGCTACTTCCATTGATAGGAGCTCTGGTTAAGTGCCTAAGGCACTTGACTGCTAACCAGAAGTATGGTAGTTCAAACCCACCAGCCACTCCTCGGAAGGAAGGTTGGGCAATCTACTTCCATAGTGTTACTGCCTTGGAAACCCAAGGAGAAGTCACTATGAGTCAGGTCTGACATGATGGCACGTAACAACAACAACAATAACAACAATTTCCATTGGTATTGAATGTGGAACCAAGTAATACAAAATCTTTGACTTCAATCTTTTCTCCATTTATCATTACACTGCTTATTCGTCCAGTTGTGAGGATTTTTATTTTCTTTATGTTGAGGTATAATCCATATTGCAGACTATAGTATTCAATCTTCACCAGTAAGGGCTTCAAGTCATCCTCACTTTCAACAAGCAAAGTTGTGCTGTCTTCATATCACAGGTTGTTAATGAGTCTTCCTCCAATCCTGATGCCACCTTCTTCTTCATGTAGTCCAGCTCCTCAAATTATTTGCTCAGCATGTTGTTGTGGTGGTGGTTTGGTGCTGTCGAGTTGGCTCCAACTCATAGTGACCCTATGTACAAAGGAATGAAACACTGCTTGGTCCTGTGCCAGCCTCACAATCCTTGCCACACCTGAGCCCATCTGTTCTGGTTACCTAGTGCCACTCTGACAGGAATATACCACAAATGGGATGCTTGAACAAACAGTTTATTCTCTTACAATTTGGAGGCTTTGTGTCCAAGTTCAAAGTGCCAGGCTCTAGGGGCTGGGTGAAAGCCCCTTGACTTTGGGCTTCAGTTCTCCTTCCTGCTCCTGACCCACTGAAGCTAGAGGCTTTTCTTCACTCAGACAGCTGCTGGCTGCTGAGACTGACAAGCTCAAAGTTGACAAGTAACAAGGCACAGTCCCAATGTTAGCAAACCACATGGCAGGCCATTAATTCAAGTCCATTGAAAATCCCAAGGTCAGCAGAACATGGCAGGCTGCCAAACAATGACAAGGCTATGTGCAGGGTTCAGGTGTGCCATAAGCTAGAGACCATTCCCCAAGGCTTCTTCTTATTTGTAGGAAGCACACCACATTCCTATGGCAGCTACTCAACTGTTCACAGTAGATTCCACCATGGAGTTGATTCCAGTTTCATCATGGGGAATGCTACATCCACCTGCCAGCCACTCAACCAGGCTCAGCCAAGTTGACACACAAACTTAACTACCACAACATCTTTGTAGCCACCATGTCAATTCATCTCATTGAGGGGCTTCCCCCTTCTCACTGACCCTCCTTTACCAAGCATGATATCGGAATAGTCCCTTCTGACAACATGACCCAAGTAGATGAGATAAAGTCTGGTCATTCTGCCTTCAAGAAGCATTCTGGCTTCACTTTGTCCAGGACAGATTTGTTAGTTCTTTTGGCAGTCCACAGTACTTCCAGTATTCTTTGCCAACACTACAACTCAAAAACATCAACTCTTCTTTGGGCTTCCTTGTTCATTGTACAGCTCTCACATGCATATGAGGTGATTGAAAATATCATGGTTTGAATTAGGCACACCTTTGCCTTCAAGGAGATGTCTTTGTTCTTCAGAACTTTAAAGAGGTCTTTTGCAACAGATTTGCCCAGTGCAATATTTTGTCTGATGTCTTGACTACTGCTTCCTTTGGTGTTGATTGTGGAGCCAAATAATATGAAATCTTTAACTACTTCAATCTTTTCTCCATTTATTGTGGATACTGCTTATTGATCCAGTTGTGAGGATCTTTATTTTCTTTTATTGAGGTGTAATCCATACTGCAGACTGTTGTTGTTGTTGTTGTTATGTGCCGTCGAATTGGACCCAACTCATAGTGACCCTTTCTTGGGTTTCTGAGGCAGTATCACTATGGAAGTAGATTGCCCCATCTTCCTTCTGAGGAGTGGCTGATGGGTTTGAACCACCAGTCTTCTGGTTAGCAGTCAAGTGCCTTAGGCACTATGCTACCGGAGTCTTTAATATTCATCAGCAAGTACTTCAAGTGATGCTCACTTTCAGCAAGCAAAATTGTGTTGTCTGCATATCATAGGTTGTTAATGAGCCTTCCTCCAATCCTGATGCCATGTTCTTCTTCATATAGTCCAGCTTCTCGTATTATTTGTTGAGCATACAGATTGAATAAGTATGGTGAAAGGATACAACCCTGACACACTCCCTTCTTGATTTTAAACCATATGGTATCCCCTTGTTCTGTTCTAATGACAGCCTCTTGGTCTATGTACAGGTTCTTCATGAGCACAATTAAGTGTTCTGGAATTCCCATTCTTTTCAATGTTATCCACAATTTGTTATGATCCACACAGTTGAATGTTTTTGCATAGTCAATGAAACACAAATAAACATCTTTCAGCCAAGATCCATATCAGTAATGATATCCGTCATCCCACATCCTCTTCTGAATCCAGCTTGCATTTCTGGAAGTTCCCTATCAATATACTGCTGCAACCATTTTAGAATTATCTTCAACAAAAATTTATTTGCCTGTGATATTAATAATATTGTTCAATAATTTCCACATTCTGTGGGGTGACCTTTCTTTGAACTAGGTACAAATATGGATCTCTTCCAGTTAGTTGGACAGGTAAATGTCTTCCAAGTTATTTGGCATAGAGGAAGAATAAGTGCCTCCAGCACTTTATCTGTTTGTTGAAACAGCTCAGTGGATATTCTGTCAATTCTTGGAGCCATGTTTTTTTTACCAGTTCCTTCCAGTGCAGTTTCAACTACTTCCTTCAATACCATTGGTTCTTGGTCATATGCCACCTCCTGAAATGGATGAACATCAACCAATTCTTTTTGGTTCAGTGACTCTGTGCATTCTTTCTATCTTCTTTTGATGTTTCCTCCATCAGTCAATATTTTGCCCATAAAATCTCTCAATATTGCAACTTGAGGCTTGAATTTTCCCTTTCAGCTTGAGAAATGCCAAGCATGTTCTTCGTTTTTGGTTTTCTAACTCCAGGTCTTTGTATATTTCATTATAATAATTGACTTTGTCTTCTCAAGCTGCTCTTTGAAATCTTTTGTTCAGCTTATTTTTCTTGTCATTTTTTCCATTTTCTTTAGCTCTGGTAGCATAGTGCCTAAGGCACTTGACTGCTAACCAGAAGGCTGGTGGTTCAAACCCACCAGCCACTCCTCAGAAGGAAGGTTGGGCAATCCTACTTCCGTAGTGATACTGCCTCGGAAACCCAAGGAGGGGTCGCTATGAGTTGGGGCCGACTCGATGGCACATAACAACAACAACAACACTCCATTCAAGAGCCAGTTTCAGAGTCTTTTCTGACATCCATGTTGGTCTTTTCTTCCTTTCCTGTTTTTTGATGACCTTTTGCTTTCTTCATCTATGATGTTCTTGATATCATCCCACAACTCATCTGGTCTTCACTCATTGGTGTCCAATGTGTGAAATCTTCAGATTGTCTCTAAATTCAGGTGGAATTTACTCAAGGTCTTATTTATTTTGGTTTTCATGGACTTGTTTAATTTTCTTCAGCTTTAGCTTGAACTTGCTTCTGAGCAATTGATTGTCTGTTCCACAGTAAGCTCCTGGCCCTATTTTCACTGATGGTACTGAGCTTCTCCATCACCTCTTTCCACATGTGTAGTTTATTTGATTCCTGTGTATTCCATCTGGTGAGGTTCACCTGTGTAGTCACCATTTATGTTGTTGAAAAAAAGTATTTGCAATAAATAAGTCATTGGTCTTGCAAACTTCTATCATGCGATCTTCAGTGTCATTTCTATCACCAAGAACATATTTTCCAACTATCAGTGCTTCTTCTTTGTTTCTAACTTTTGCATTACAGTCACCAGTAATTATCAATACATCTTGATTGCATGTTGGTCAATTTCAAACTGCAGAAATTGGTAAAAAAAAAAAAAAAAAAAAAAACTTTAATTTCTTTATCTTTTCCTTTAGTGGTTGGTGCAGAAATAGGAGTAATACTTGGATCAACTGGTCTTCCTTGTAGGTGCATGGATATTATTCTATCACTGACAGCATTTTACTTCAGGATAGATCTTGAAATGTTCTTTTTGACAATAAATGTGACACCATTCCTATTCAATTTGTCAATCTTGGCATAGTAGATCATAACATTGTCTGATTCAAAATGACCAATACTAGTCCATTTCAGCTCACTAATGCCTAGGATATCAATCTTTATGTGTTCCATTTCATTCACTAATGCCTAGGATATCAATCTTTATGTGTTCCACTTCATTTTGACAACTTCCAGTTTTCCTAGGTCCATATTTCATACATTCCATATTCTGATTATTAATGTGTGTTGGCAGCTCCCCATTTTGAGTCATGCCCCATCAGCAAATGGAGGTCCAGAAAGCTTTAGTCCATCAACATCATTAAGGTGAACTCTACTTTAGGAGGTAGCTCATCCTCAGTCGTATTCTGAGTACCTTCCAACCTGAGAGGTTCATCTTCCAGCACTATATCAGAAAATGTTTCAGGACTATTCATAAGGTTTTCCAGTAATATATCAGACAATGTTTCATTGCTATTCATAAGGCTTTGAGTGGCCAATTTTCTCAGAAGTTGATGGCCCCATCCATCTTCCAAGTCTGTCTTTGTCTGGAAGCTCTACTGAATCCTATCCACCATGGGTGACTCTCCTTGTATTTGAAATACTGGTGACATAGCTTCCAGCCTCACCTCAGCACACAATCCACCAGAGTACAACAAACTGACAGATGAGTAGTAGATGCATTTTACTGGTCCTTTGAAATAACAGCATTGGCTTCATTTGTGTTTTCACTAAATTTTGAATCTCATTGGTTAAGTTAAATTTTTTATCTTTATAAATTCTCTCTTTCTAAAATGTAAAATAATTAAAAATTCATATTTCTTTGATGCACATTGTCTTGGTTCTCTAATGCTGCTATAAGAGAAATACTACAAATGCATGCCTTTAACAAACAGTAATTATTTTTTTCCTTAAAGTGTAGGAGGCTAGAAGTCCAAATTCAGAGGGACAGATCTAGCGGCTTTGTGAAGACCTCTCAACCTTAGACTACAGCTCTGCCTCTTATTCTAGGCCCACTGGAACTGGAGGCTTCTCGTAACTCATGCAACTGCTGGCTGCTGAGATGATGAACCCAAGGCCAGCAAGTAGAACAGCACAATCCCAAGATCAACAGGCAACATGGCAGACCACTGGTTCAAGTCCAGGAACAATCCCAAGATAAGTAGACAAAATCACAGGCCACTGAGATAAAGACTTGGCCAAATGCAGGATCCAGATGTGCCAAAAGCCAGAGAGCTTCCTTAAAGCTTCTCCATATATACTGAAAACAGGCCACACCCTGATGGTAACTATTTAGCTACTCACAGCAAATTCCACCATGGAGGTGATTACAATCTCATCACAGAGGATAACTATATCCAACAGCTGAGCACTGAAAACCATGGCCCAGCCAAGTTGACACACAATATTAACTACCACAGGTACCAAGTGTCTTCATGTCATAGCCTTCTTACTGAATAATAAAAATATTATAACTAGGCATTTTTTTCCTCCAAAAAAATTTTCATTTGATTTTATTGCATCCCATAGTTTCACATATGAAATATTTTCATTTTATTGCCTTATATACTTCATAATTTTAATTGTGCAATCTTTTTGATCTAATGAATATTTTGAGAAGCTGAAAACAAAGAAGATGCCAATGATGCCAGAGATAGCATGATAGAATTTTGCATTATCAATAACTTATTCTTTGCAAATATGTTTTTTCAACAACATAAACAGAGATAGAATACACAGGAATCAAATGGACTATATTTGTGGGAAAAAATGAACAAGAAGCTCAATATCATCAGTCAGAAGAACACCAGGGGCTGACTGTAGAACAGACTATCAATAGCTCATATGTAAGTTTAACTTGAGTCTGAAGAAAATGAACACAAGTCCATGAGAGCCAAAATATGACCTTGAGTATATCCCACCTGAATTTAGAGACTATGTGAACAATAGATTTGATGCACTGAACACTAATGATGGAAGACCAGATGAGTTGTGGGATGACATCAAGGACATCATACATAAAGAAAGTAAAAGGTTATTAAAAAGACAAGAAAAAACAGAAGACCAAAAATGAATGTCAGAAGAGCCTCTGAAACTTGCCTTTGAATAACACACAAACAAACTCATTGCCATCAACTCGATTCACCTCATAGCGACCCCTCATTGGATTTCTGAAGTGGTATCTCTATGGAAGTAGATTGCCCAATCTGCCCTTGAATGGAGAGTAGCTAAAGCAAATGGAAGAAATGATGAAGTAAAATTGCTGAACAGAAGATTCCAAAAGATGCCTCAAGAAGACAAAGTAAATTATAATAATGAAATGTACAAAGACCTGGAGTTATGAAATCAAAAGGGAAGAACACATTCAGCATTTCTCAAGCTGAAAGAACTAGAGAAAACAATTCAAGCTTTGTGATGCAATACTAAAGAATTCTACAGGCAAAGCATCGAACAATGCAGGAAACATCAAAAGAAGATGGATGGTATACACAGAGTCACTATGTCAAAAAGAATTGGTCGACAATCAAACATTTCAGGAGGTAGCATATGATCAAGAACTAACGATATTGAAGGAAGATATCCAAGCTGTGCTGAAGGAAGTGGAGAAAAATATGGCTCCAGAAATTAACACAATACTCAGTGAGATGTTCCACCAAATGGATGAAATATTGAAAGCCCTCACTCATTTATGTCAAGAAATTTGGAAGACAGCAACCTGGCCAACCAACTGGAAGAAGTCTGTATTTGTGCCCATTCTGAAGATATTTTATCCAATAAAATGCAGAAAGTATTGCACAATATCATTAACATTGCACACAAATAAAATTTAGCTGATAATAATTCAATAGGGAATTCCCAAAAGTTCAAGCCACTTTCAGAAAAGGATATGGAATGAGGAATATCATTGCTGATGTCACATGGAACTTGGTTGAAAGTAAAGAATACCAGAAAGATGTTTAGCTGGGCTTTATTGATCTCACATTTGACTATGCGGATCATAACAAATTATGGATAACATTTCAAAAAGGGGCATACCAGAGCACTTAATTGAGCTCATGAGGAACCTATACATAGACCAAGAGTGAGTCATTCAAACAGAACAAGGAGATGCTACATGACCCACACCTAACAACAACAATAAGGTGAGGAGAGTACAAAATGAAGGTAGAAAATCACAATAAATTATTAAATGCAAGAAAAGAAATCCCTACATATTACTATAGTGGCAAAAGCAGCATTGTTTCAGAAAAAGGAAAAAAAAAAAAAAAAAAACTCTGTAACTATGTCTTCCTTCCTAGAAGTGGCTGATGGGTTTGAACAACCAGCCTTCTGGTTACCAGTCAAATGGCTTAGGCACTATACCACCAGAGCTCTCTTAAGTAAAATAGTCCTATTTATGTTCTAGGGACCTTCAGGATCAACCTAAGAATAGGAATGCTTGCAATTATTCTATTTGCAACAAGAATCAAATGAGTCTAATAGTATATGATGTTGAGCCATCCAAAAAATTATTGTAACTAATAATCAGCATGTTCTCTGGTTCTCTCTCATCTCAAGCTATGTGGACACTTAACAAAATAGAATTCTTAAAAATAAAAAAAAAGATCAAAACAGTTTTCTGGAGTGAATGCTTGCCTAGTTGTGAGTGTGACTACCACCCCACAGACTTGAAGTAATTGTTCTGTGGTAATTAAACAAAAGAAAAGCTAAGTGTCTCTTCAGGAGGTCAGGTAGAGAACAAAAGTAAATGGAATCTTGGGCTTTCCGGATCTTAAAGATGTCACAGGCAAGGAAGGGGATTTAAATACAAAAAAAGCGGGAAGGAAATTTCCTGGGGGTGCAAACAGTTAACTTGCTAGCTGTTAACCAAAAGTGATAGTTCAAGTCCATCCCAAAGCTCCTCAAAAAAGCCCAACTATCTACTTCCAAATTAGCTATTGAAAACCCTACAGAGCACAGTTCTGCTCTGGCACACATGGGGTAGCCATGAGTTGATAATGTCATGAGTCAGGATAGACTCAACAGCATTGGATTTAAGCTGGAAAGGGAGATGGTAGCCATTTTTTATTTCTCCTTAAATCTGGGGATGTTATAGCTAAGAATTTAATTTCATTGGTTAAATTGCTTCTCCCTTCTGCTCTGATCCATGACAAAAAAATCTTCACCTCACAAAAACAGTATTTCACTCTCAGAAGCATTTGCTCATTCATCTGCCCCTGGCTGTCCATCTCTCCTCTTTGATTCTTCTGTAAGTCCTTAAAAGCTCAGTCTCATTCTGGGGTCTGAGGAGAAGCCAAAGGAATTTTGAACTGCTGTTTGCAAAAGCAGAGCTTACAAGGTGCACAGTGGGCTTTTTCTCTCTTTCTGAATCTGTAAGATATGCTACAGACTCAACTTTATAAACTCACAGACACACAATCCGAATCCAACTGATAACGACTCTTCCTTGTGTTTCCCAGGTGTCCAACTCGACGGCAAACAACAACAACAACATCTCTACAGAAGTAGATTGCCCAATCTTCCTTCAAGGAGTGGCTGGTGGGTTTGAACTGCCAGCCTTCTGGTTAGCAGTCAAATGCCTTAGGCACTACGCCACCAGATTCTCCCATGCCACAGACTAACAATGGAAATTTTTAATTGAGGAGGGGACTTAGGATGAAAATGCTTACCTAGCATTTGAAATCAACTTGGCTTTCAAATAATTAGTATATGCCAATGTGAAATTGATGATGATTTTGGATTTTGTTGTTGTTGTTGTTATGTGCCGTCGAGTCAGCCCTGACTCATAGCGACCCCTCCTTGGGTTTCCAAGGCAGTATCACTACGGAAGTAGGATTGCCCAACCTTCCGATTTTGGATTAGAAATGTATATATAGAAAGATAGATAGATAAACTCAATGCCGTCAAGTTGGATCCGACTCATAGTGACCCCTCTTTGGGTTTACAAGGTGGTATCTCTACAACAACAAATCACTACAGAAATAGATTGTCCAACTTTCCTTCCAAATACACACACACACATATGCATATGCATGTTTGTATGCATAGAGATTTCTAGAAAATATTTTTATTAAATTAGCAACAAGAATCAAATGAGGCTAATTGGGAAAAGTAGTAGGAAAAGAATTGGTCGTTGTGGAGCTAAGACTCCAGACCAGTAGTATCAAAATCCCCAGGAACTTTTTAGAAACGCAGATTCTCAGGTTTCTCCCCAGACCTACTTAATTAAAATTTTGCAGGTGAGACCCAAAAAATCTGTGTCTTGATAAGCTCTCGAGAAATAAGGATGCATGTTTAAGTTTGAGAACAACTGCACTAGGGGAAGAAAAATAACTCAAGGTACAAATCAGCAGATCTCAAACTTTATTTTGCATCAGAATCACATGGAGGTCTTATTAAAATGAAGATAGCTAGACCCTACACCAAGAGTTTCTGATGGAGTAGGTCTAGGGAAAAGGAGAACATATTTACATTTCTAACAAGTTCACAGGGGATGCTGATGCTTGTGGTACAGAGACTATATTTTGAAAAGCACTGGTATACATAAAAGTAAGTGCAAGACATCTTTGTTCCCAGACTAGAAATGGATTTTCTAGACTGATATGTGGGGGTAGGGAGAGTGATGACTACATAGACATTCCATTTCAGTGATTTATATGGTGAAATATTCTGTTCCCTATGGGCTCTGGGGAGGCAGCATAGCCCAAGTTGTCAGAGCCTTCGACAGACTCCTTGAGTTTCCTGATCCCCAGATGTGAGAGTGGTAAGAAAGTAATAGAACTAGTGATCACAAAGGGACAGGTGGAGAAAACCAAGAGAATTTTCAGAGATCCTGTGTGAACTATGGCCCAAGGACAAACCATAGTGATGATATCTTAGTAGATATCATGGAGAGATTAATTCATAAGGAAGATTTCCCTCCTCACTCCTCACACCAGCCCCCCTGACAACTTAGCACCTTGAAATCCTCTAAAACTCAGCCATGAAAGGAGGGAAAGTGGGCAATCTCCATACAGATTTAAATAGTTTCCACCACCAAGTAGGAATAGATACAAGGCCATTTCTGGAAAGGCACAGAATCTGGGGCAACATACCAAAATAGTGCATTTGAAAGGAGGCTGTGCTCAGTGCATATTTCATGGTCTTTTGGGGATATTGTTAAAGACCAAAATTTTGAAGTTTAATTTTAACGATGTAAAAGAAAAAAAAAAAAAAACAAACTCACTGCTGTTGAGTCGGATCTGACTCATAGCTACCCCTCCTTGGGTTTCTAAGGCATTGTCACTACAGAAGTAGTTTGACCAATCTTCCTTCCAAGGAGTGGCTGGTGTGTTTGAACCCCCAGCCTTCTGCTTAGCAGTCAAATGCCTTAGGTACTACACCATGGGAGCTTAGAAAACACAAATAAGGTCCAACACTTCATGATAAACTCTCCAAACAGCTACCTCAATTGCCCTACCAATGGTACTGGCCTGATGGAAGCATAGAATAGAAATTAAGTTGAGTTATAAAATAGAAAGTGACTAATCATGTTACTTTATGGAAGACCCCACCCAAAAGGTGGGAATGAGGAAAAGCCAGAGCCAATAGGAAGATGACAGAATCCAAGTAAGGAGAATGAGACAGATAGACCCTATCTCAAGGCAGGAAGGAAGGATAGCCAGGCAGAGAGGTTTCAAACAGCTAGAGAGATGAACTTGTCTGTCAGTTTGTTGTACAGTGATGGCTTGTGTGTTGCTGTGAGGATTGAGGCTGTGCCACTGGTGTTTCAAATGCCAGCAGGATTTTACATGGCACACAGGTTGCAATGCAGTTTCCAGACTGAGATAGACTCAGAAGAAGGAAGAAGCCATCCACTTCTCAAAGAACTGGCCAGGGAAAACTTTCTGAATACCAGAAAAACACTGTCTGATACACTACTGGACAACTTTATGAATAGCCTGGAAACTTTGTCCAATACAGTGCTAGAAGATGAGCCCCTCAGGTTGGAAGGCACTCAAAATACCACTAGGGAATAGCTGCATCCTCAGAGTAGAGATGACCTTAATGATGTGAATAGAGTAAAGCTTTCAGGACCTCTATTTGCTGATGTGGCATGACTCAACATGAAAAGAAACAGATGCAAACATACATTAAAAATTGGAACACAGAATATACAGAGTATAAATCTAGGAAAATTGGAAGTTGTCAAAAATGAAATGGATGCATAAAGATTGATATCCTACCAGCCACCCCTTGGAAGGAAGGTTGGGCAATCTACTTCCTTAGTGACACCTGCTTGGAAACCCAAGGAGGGGTTGCTATGAGTCAGGTCCTACTTGACAGCATATAACAACAACCACAACAAGGCATTAGTGAGCTAAAATGGACTGGTTTTGGCAATTCTGAATCAGACAACCATATATTCTACTATGCCGGGAATGACAAATTGAAAAGGAACAGGATGGCATTCATCATCACAAAGAATGTTTCAAGATCTATCCTGAAGGGCAATGCTGTCATTGATATAATATTATCCATATGCCTACAATGAAGATTAGTTAATTCTACTAAAACAAACAAACAAACTCACTGTGGTCAAGTCAATTCAGACTCATAACAATGCCGCCTTAGGTTTCCGAGTCAGTATCTCTCTGGAAGTAGATTGCCCAATCTTCCTTCCAAAGGTTATTCAAATTTACGCACCAACCACCAAAGCCAAAGATAAGGAAATTGAAGATTTTTACCAGTTTTTGCAGTCTGAAATTGACCAAACATGCAATCAAGATGTGTTGATGATCACTGGTGATTGGAATGCAAAATTGGAAACAAAGAAGAATCACTGGTAGTTGGAAAATATGGCCTTGGTGATAGAAATAATGCTGAAGATCGCATGATAGAGTTTTGCAAGACCAATGATTTATTCATCACAAATACCATTTCTCAACAACATAAACAGCAGCTATACACATGGACTTTGCCTCATGGATTACACAGGAATCAGATTGACTATATCTGTGGAAAGATGTGATGGAAAAGCTCAGTATCTTCATCTAAAACAAGGCTGGGAGCTGACTGTGGAACAGTCATCAACTGCTCTATGTAAGTACAAGTTGAAGCTGAAGACAATTAGAACAAGTCCATGAAAGCCCAAATATGACCTTGGCTATATCCTTCCTGAAGTTAGAGATCATCTAAAGAATAGATTTGATGCATTGAACCCAATCACTGAGAACCACAAGAATCATGGGATGAAATCAAGAATATCATCCATGAACAAAACAAAGTGTCATTAAAAAGACAGAAAAGGAAGAAAAAAACAAAATGGATGTCAGAAGAGACGCTGAAACTTACCTTTGAACAGAGAGTCTAAAGCAAATGAAAGAATCGACAAGTTAAAAGAGCTGAACAAAAGATTTCAAAGAGCACCTCGAGCAGACAAAGTAAATTATTATAATGGAATATGCAAAGACCTGGAGTTAGAAAACCAAAAGGGAAGAATATGCTCAGCATTTCTCAAGCTGAAAGAAATAAGAAAAAAATTCAAGGCTTGAGTTGGAATATTGACAGATTCTATGGGCAAAATATTGAATGATGCCAGAAGCATCAAAAGTAGATGGAAGGAATACACTGAGTCACTGAACCAAAAGGAATTGATTGATGTTCATCCATTTTAGAAGGTGGCATATGATCAAGAACCAATGGTATTGATGGAAGAAGTCAAAGCTGCACTGAAGGAATTGGTGAAGAACAGGGCTCCAGGAACTGATGGAATACCCACTGAGATGTTTCAACAAATGAATGCCCTGCTGTAGTCACCCACTCATCTATGCCAAGAAATTTGGAAGACAGCTACCTGGCCAATTGACTGGAAGAGAT
>NW_006921630.1:13522845-13526026 GCF_000298275.1 Orycteropus afer afer
AGCTACTCTACCAGGCCCAGCCAAGTTGACACACAAACATAACCACCACAATCAGAAAGATGTTTACTTGTGTTTTATTGACTATACAAAAGCATTTGATTGTGTGGATCATAACAAATTGTGGATAACATTGAGAAGAATGGGAATTCCAGAACACTTAATTGTACTCATGAGGGACCTGTACATAGACCAAGAGGTTGTTGCTCAAACAGAACAAGGGGACACTGCATGGTTAAAATCAAGAAGGAAGTGTGTCAGGGTTGCATCCTTTCACCACATTTACTCAATCTGTATGCTGAGCAAATAATCTGAGAAGTTGGAAAATAGGAAGAAGAAAGTGGCATCAAGACTGGAGGGAGAATCATTATCAACCCACAATATGCTGATGGCACAACTTTGCTTGCTGAAAGTGAGGATGACTTGAAGCACTTACTGATGAAGATTAAAGACTGTAATCTGCAGTATGGATTACGTCTCAACATAAAGAAAATAAAAATCCTCACAACTGGACCAATAATCAGCATCATGATAAATAGAGAAAAGATTGAAGTTGTCGAAGATTTCATATTACTTGTTTCCATAACCAACAGCAATGGAAGCAGCAGTCAAGACATCAGATGATGTATTGCATTGGGCAAATCTGTTGCAAAAGACCTCTTCCAAGTAATGAAGAGCGAAGATGTCTCTTTGAAGACTAAGGTGTGCCTAGCCCAAGCCATGGTATTTTCAATCACCTCATATGCATGTGAGAGCTGGGCAATAAACAAGGAAGACCGAAGAAGAGTTGATGAATTTGAGTTGTGGTGTTGGCAAAGGATACTGAAAGTACCACGGACTGCCAAAAGAACTAACAAATCTGTCCTGGCAGAAGTGTAGCCAGAATACTCCTTGGAAGTGAGAATGGCCAGACTTCACCTCAACTACTATGGTTGTGGTAGTTAAGGTTGTGTGTCAACTTGGCTGGGCCTGGTTGAGTGGCTGGGCAGCTGGATGTAGTATTCCCCAGGATGAGATCGGTAATCAACTCCATGGTGGAATCTACTGTGGGCAGCTGAGTAGCTGCCTTAGAGATGTGGTCTGCTCCTGTATATAAGAGAAGCCTTGGGGATAGTCTCTAGCTTACAGCATGCTTGAACCCTGCATGTAGCTGTGTCATTGTTCAGCAGTCTGCCATGCTCCACCAACCTTGGGACTTTCAATGGACTTGAATTAATGGCCTGCTGTGTGGTGTGTGCCTTTTTACTTGTCAACCTTGGGCTTGTCAGCCTCAGCAGCCAGCAGCTGTCTGAGTGAGGAAAACCCTCTAGCTCCAGTGGGCCAGGAGCAGGAGGTAGAGCTGAAGCCCAAGGTTGAGGGGCTTTCACCCAGACCCTAGAGCCTGGGACTCTGAACTCGGACTTAAAGTTTCCAAACTGTAAGAGAATAAACTCCTGTTTGTTCAAACCATCCCATTTGTGGTATATTCCTGTCAGAGAGTCACTAGGTAACCAAAACACTGTTCATGTTGTCAGAAGGAACCATTCCCTGGAGAAGGATATCATTCTTGGTAAAGTGAAGGGTCAACAAAAAAGAGGAAGGCCTTCAAATAAATGGATTTACACAGTGGCTGCAATGATGGGCTCAGGTATACCAAGTATTGTGAGGCTGGCACAGTTGCGCATGGGGTCACTATGAGTCAGAGCCGCCTTGATGGCACGTAACAACAATAGTCACGAGGAAACAATTGGTGAGATTCAACTGGCCTATACATTTAAATATAGAATGCATGTTAGATCATAAAATTGTATCAGTAATTTTCTATACTGAGCAAAAATGACTATTTTATGGACTGAGATCTGTACCTGCTGCAGTGTCCCATCCCTGCACCCATATCTTGATGTTTTTTTCCAAAACAGTGATGACCACCCTTGCTGAAGTGAATAGAATTCAGCACAAGAACTTACAAAAAAAAAAAAAAAAAAAGTAGGAACAGCTTACTTTTTCTATAATGAATGGTTTTAGAACTTTCAAGAGTCCATGATTTATTTCCTTCTCTTGATGGTTAATGAGATGTTGGATGCTGGAACTGTCCAGGGCTGGTGTGGAATATCACATAGTCTTGATTTCAGCCTTTCCCACAGTGATAACAGTTGCAGACTTTACTGCTGACATCTGACCCCGGAAGAGCAGCATCTTTGCAGTTCCTTTCAAAGTGACTGTTCTTGGATTTCTCTCCGTGTGTGATCTTTGTAGTCTCTGAATATCTACAGTGCTCGCCGTCTGAACCAAACATCCTCATGCTCAATTTTATCTTGCCTGTTATTATTCACAAGTAGTTTCATATCTGTGTAACTCGTCTTTCAACCCAGATGTAACTGCCTGAGAGGCAGGAACTGTGTCTTCCATTACTTTTGCATCCTAAATAGCATTGTACCCTGCGAGACTTCTGTTTGCACAGGAAAATTTATTTAGTCACAGGATGCAGTGAATGAATGAATGAATGACAGACCTATTTCTCCTAATATCCCAATTACAAAACAAGTGCCTCATAGGAACTTGTATATTGGATTTGAGAAGAGTTAAATTGCTAATTACTTACCAAAAACCTTAAGAATTCTGAACCTGTGTATGGCAGACTGTTGTTCAAGTTATTAATGGGTTGCATGTATGTCCTTTTCAATTCCTTATTAGAAATTACTGCAGGCCTCTTGATTTAGGGGCAATAATGATACATTTATAAGCTCATTCATTGCTTATCACAAGTAAGCTGTTGGACCAATGCAGACTCAATTGTAAAACAAGCAAAATCTAGCTGTGCTGTACTCCTCTTCTTAAGACTTTTCATATCCTCTCATCCTATCCTCCATATCCACTTTCACATCTCTTTCTTAACTGGCTGTCAATCAATTGATTAGCTGATACAATATTATCCTTTTATAAATCTATTAGTCTTTTAGTAAAGGACTTATTAAGAGCTAGTTTTTAGAAATTAAATAAACGATTCTCTAATTGTAAACTTTCATATCTTGAACAGACAGTGCAAGAGAGATATGGAGAATAAATTCCTTAAAGCACCCTTCTAGAAATTTAACCTACTCATGAGACTCGTACTATTAAGATTTCTTTTATATGTGTGTGTGTATATGTGTGTATTTGTTGTTGTTGTTATGTGCCGTCAAGTCGGACCCAACTCATAGTGACC
>NW_006921630.1:13527243-13527942 GCF_000298275.1 Orycteropus afer afer
CAAGTGTCTTAGCCACTATGCTACCAGAGCTCCCGAAACAGCTGTAAACATCCATAAATAATTAGAACACAGAATGTAAGAAGTATGCCTCTAGGAAAATTAAAAATTATAGAAAATGAAATGGAAAGCATAAAGTTTAATATCCTAGGCATTAGTGAGCTAAAAAGACTGGTATTGGCCATTTTGATTCAGACTATCAAATGCTCTACTATGCCAGGAATGACAAATTTAAAAGGAATGGTATTGCATTAGTCATCAAAAAGAATAAATCAAGATCTATCCTGAAGTACAGTACTGTCAGTGATAGGAAAATATTCATACACCTATAAGGATGTCAAGCTAATACTACTATTATTCAAATTTATGCACCAAAACTAAAGCCAAAGATGAATAAATTGAAAATTTTTACCTACTTCTGCAGTCTGAAATTGACAAACATGCAATCAAGATGCATTGATAATTACTGGTGGTTGGAATGCAAAAGCTGGAAACAAAGAAGCATTGGTAGTTGGAAAATATGATTATGGTGATGGAAATGATGCCTGAGATGGTGTGGTAGAATTATGCAAGACCAATCACTTATTCATTGCAAGGACCTTTTTCAACAGATTAAATATGACTATACAGGTGGACCTCACCAGATAGAATACAAAATAAATAAATAAATAAATACAAAAAATAAATAATAATTGTAAAATA
>NW_006921630.1:13528774-13530343 GCF_000298275.1 Orycteropus afer afer
ATGATTAAGAACTGATGGTATTGAAGGAAGAAGTCCAAGCTGCACTGAAGGAATTGGTGAAAAACAAGACTCCAGGAACTGATGGAATACCCATTGTCTTAGGCTAGGTTCTCTAGAGAAGTGAAAGTAATGAAGCTGAGAAAGAGAGAGAGAGAGAGAGAAATTTATCTCACACAGTTGTAGAGGCTGGTAGGTCCCAAGTTAGTGAGTCAAATGTCAAGCTGCAGGCTTTTCCTGACTCACACAGTTGCAGGGGCTGATGAACCCAAGATCATCAGGCACTATAGCGGGTTACTGACTTCAGTGAATGATAAATCCAAGATTGGCAGGTAAAATGGCAGATTGTTAACTCACATGTTGCAAAGGCAACAATTTCAAGGTCAGCAGGCAATATTACAGGCTACTGGTTCAGCTCCAAAAACCAGATGATAATAAGCTAGATGCAAGACCCATATCCAACAAGAAGGCCCCAAAATTTTCCTAGAACATCCATACACACACACACACACACACACACATAGAAAGCAGTTCACAGTCCTGAGGAAACTCCCTTTCAATTGATTGGTTGCTCATAGCATATCTGATCATGGAGGTGATTACCTCACATCAGATCTCACCATGGGAATGAGTCATAACTGTTTAAACCACTTAGAATCATGGTCCAGCCAAGTTGACACTCAACCTTAACTACATCTTACCCATTAAGATGTTTCAACAAGCAGATGCAACACTGGAAGGTGATTGCTCATTTATGCCAAGAAATTTGGAAGACAGCTACCTGGCCAAACAACTGGGAGAGATTCATATCTGTGAACATTCCAAAAAAGGGTAATGCAGTAGAATGAAGAAATTATTGAACAATATCATTAATATTACATGCAAGTAAAATTTCACTGAAGATAATTAAAAACAGTTGCAGGAGTATATTGAAAAGGAACTGCCAGAAATTTAAGCCAGAATCAGAAGAGGACATGGAATGGATACCATTGCTGATATCAGATGGATCTTTCTTGGTTGAAAGGAAAGAATAAAAGAAAGATGTTAAACTGTGTTTTATTGCGTATGCAGATATTCAACTGTGTGAATCATAACAAATTATGGATAACATTTACAAAGAAAGGAAATTCCAGAACAGTTAATTGTGCTCATGAGGTGCCTGTACATAGACCAAGAGGCAGTCATTCAGACAGAACAAGGGGATACTGTATGGTTTAAAATCAGGAAAGATGTGTATCAGGGTTGAATCCTCTCACCATATTT
This sequence comes from Orycteropus afer afer, assembly GCF_000298275.1. NCBI lineage: Eukaryota > Metazoa > Chordata > Mammalia > Tubulidentata > Orycteropodidae > Orycteropus > Orycteropus afer. Next base: position 13,530,035 of record NW_006921630.1, read on the forward strand.
ATTCAATCAGAATGCTGAGCAAATAATAGAAGAAGCTGGACTATATGAAAAAGAATGTGGCACCGAGTGTGGAGGAAGACTCACTAACAACCTGCAATATGCAGATAACATAACCTTGCTTGCTGAAAGTGAAGAAGACTTGAAGCACTCACTGAGGAAGATCAAAGACCATAGCCTTTGATATGGTTTACAACTCAACATATGTTGTGTTGTTGTTATGTGCCATCGAGTCGGCCCCGACTCATAGCGACCCCTCCTTGGGTTTCCAAGGCAGTATCACTATGGAAGTAGATTGCCCAACCTTCCTTC
>NW_006921630.1:13532472-13534042 GCF_000298275.1 Orycteropus afer afer
GCTGCACTTCTAGGACAGAGTCGTTTGTTTTTCTGGCAGTCCATGGTGCTTTCAGTATTCTTCATCAACACCACAACTCAAAAGCATAAACTCTCCTTCAGTCTTCCTTATTCATTGTCCAGCTTTCATATGTGTATGAGGCTACTGGAAATACCATGGCTTGGGTTAGGTGCACCTTAGTCTTCAAAGAGATATCTTTGTTCTTTGGCACTTTAAACAGGTCTTTTGCAGCAGATTTGCCCAGTGCAATAGTATATTCAATATTCTTTGCCAATACAATTTAAATGCATCACTTCTTCCTCTGTCTTCCTTTTTCATTATCCAGCTTTCATGTACATATGAGGCAACAGAAAACACTATGACTTGGGTCAAGTGCACCTTAGTCATAAAAATGACATCTTTGCTTTGAAACTTTAAAGAGGTCTTGTGAAGCAGATTTGTTGAATGTAATACATTGTTTAATTTCTTGACTGCTGCTTCCATGGGCATTGACTGTTGATGCAAGTAGAATGAAATCATTGACAACTTGAGCTTATTCTACATTAATCAGAAAAAAAAAAAAAAAAATACCACTGGCATCAAGTTGACTCCAACTCACCGGGATCCCCACTGGATTTCGGAAGCAGTAAATCTTTACAGAAGTAGATTGCCTTGTCTTCCTTTCATGGAGTGGTTTGTGGGTTTGAACCGCCAATCTTCTGGTTAGCAGTCAAATGCCTTAGGCACTATGCCACAGAACATTAATCAGCAAGCAATCAAAAATTATCACAATGTTAACACTATGGAATTAAATAGGATGGGAAGTCAAAATGGCGGAGGAGTATAATTCTATAAAAATAATGTCATTAGAACTTAATATGATTATCTGGCCTCATAAAATACAAAAAAAGAAAGAAAAATAATTGGGAGGTAGGGATGAAAAGGCAGAAGGGCGGAAAAAAAAGTTTTTGGATGGAATAACACATGAGGGACAATAAATTATTTGTTAGAAAAGTCCCTATTTATATGAAAAAGATGTAGCAATGAGTCAGCAGTTCAAACCCACCAACCATTGCACAGGAGAAAGTTGAGGCAGTCTGGTTCCATGAAGATTTACAGCCTTGAAAATCCTATGGAGCAGTTTTATTCTGACCTTTAGGGTCACTATGAGTTGGAATTGACTCCGTGACAGTGGATTTGGTTTTTTGTTTTATTTTATTGCTGGTACTATCCTCAGTAAATGACAAGAGCATAAGCTTAGGCATAACTCAATGAAGGCAGTTCTTTGGTGGATCTAGATCGTAGGTTCTAATTTCATCCAAGAAATAGAATCTATGCAACTGAGAAGTGTGGGTTAATAATCTCAAAGGGAATTTTATAGTTTTGTAGAATATTTTATAAGTCTGGAATGTAACTGTCAATCCACTATACTTTCTAACGACTCTAATACCAAAAAGAGAAAATTGAAACTGTTGGCTATGTACTGAAAAAATATTACTCTTTGTCTCTTCCTTTTAAGTAGCCCATAGTCTAGAAAGTGGAGGAAAGAAAAGCCAGGCAATGACTGACCAAGCAGTAGCAGGGATCCAGG
>NW_006921630.1:13534893-13535589 GCF_000298275.1 Orycteropus afer afer
GGATAATATCCATATGCCTACAAGGAAGACCCATTAATACTACCATTATTCAAATTTAGGCATCAACCACCAAAGCCAAAGATGAGGAAATTAAATATTTTTATCAACTTTTTCAGTCTGAAATTGACTGAACGTGCAGTCAAGATGTGTTAGCTATCACTGATGACTGGAATGCAAAAGTTGAAAACAAATAAGAATCACCAGTAGTTGGAAAATTTGGCCTTGGTGACAGAAATAACACTGGAGATCGCATGATAGAATTTTGCAAAACTAACAACTTATTCATTGCAAATACCTTTTTTCAAGAACACAAATGGCAGCTATGCATGTGGACTTCACCAGATGGGGTACACAGGAATCAGAGTGACTGCATCTGTGGCAAGAGGTGATGAAAAAGCTCAATATCTTCAGCCAAAACCAGACCAGGAGCTGATCGTGGAACAGACCATCAACTGCTCATATTAAACCAGTCCACATGAGCCAAAATATGACCTTGAATATATCCCTCCTGAATTTAAAGATCATCTAAAAAACAGATTTGATGCATTAAACACCAATGACTGAAAACCAAAAGAATTGTGGGATGACACCAAGAACATCTTCCATGAAGAAAGTGAAAAGTCATTAAAAAAGTGAGAAAGAAAGAAAAGACCAAAAAGGATATTAGAAGAGACTCTGAAACTTGCCCTTGAGCTA
>NW_006921630.1:13545020-13545614 GCF_000298275.1 Orycteropus afer afer
AGTGCCTAAGGCACTTGACTGCTAACCAGAAGGCTGGCGGTTCAAACCCACCAGCCACTCCTGGGAAGGAAGGTTGGGCAATCTACTTCCATAGTAGTGCCTCGGCAACCCAAGGAGGAGTCACTATGAGTCAGGTCTGACTCGAGGGCACACAACAACAACAACATGGGCAATATATTGAATGATGCAGGAAGCATCAAAAGAAGATGGAAAGAATATGCAGAGTCACTGTACCAAAAAGAACTGGTTGATCTTCCTCCATTTCAGGAGGTGGTATATGTTCAAGAACCAATGGTATTGAAGGAAGAAGTCCAAGCTACACTGAAGAAATCGGTGAAGAACAAGGATTCAGGAATTGATGGAATATCCAATGAGATGTTTCAACAAATGATGCCCCACTGGAGGCACTCACTTGGTTATGCCAAGAGATTTGGAAGACAGCTACCTGGCCAACTGACTGAAAGAGTTTTTTTTTTGTACCCATTCCAAAGAAAGGTGATTCCACACAATGTGGAAATTATTGAATAACATCATTAATATCACGTGTCAGTAAGATCTTACTGAAGATAATTCAAAAATGGTTGCAGCAGTATA
>NW_006921630.1:13546027-13555823 GCF_000298275.1 Orycteropus afer afer
ACTTTGCTTGCTGAAAGTGAGGATGACTTGAGGCAGTTACTGATGAAGATTGAAGAATACAGTCTGCAGTATGGATTACATCTCAATATAAAGAAGAAAAATCCTCACAGCTGGACCTATAAGCAGCATCATAATAAATGGAGAAAAGATTGAACTTGTCAAAGACTTCACATTGCTTGGTTCTACAATCTATGCCTATGGAAGCAGCGGTCAGGATATCAGATGACGTATAGCATTGGGCAAGTCGGCAACAAAGGACCTCTTTCAAGTGCTAAGGAGCAAAGATGTCTCCTTGAGGACTAAGGTACACCTGACACAAGCCATGGTATTTTCAATTGTCTCATATGCATGTGAGAGCTGGACAATGAATAAGGAAGACTGAAGAAGAATTGATGCTTTTGAGTTGTGGTGCTGGTGAAGAACCCTGAAAGTACTATGGCTGCTAAAAATCTATCCTGGAGGAAAGCTCCTTGGAGGCAAGAATGGCCAGACTTCGTCTCACCTACTTTTGTCATGTTATCAAAAAGGACCATTGCCTGGGTGTCATGCTTGGTAAGGTGGAGGGTCAAGAAAAGAGGGGAAGGCCCTCAACGAGATAGATTGACACAGCGGCTGTGGCAGTGGGCTCAACTATAGCAAGGATTGCAGAGCTGGCACGGGACAAGGCTGTGTTTCATTCTGCTGTACATAGGGTTGCTGTGAGTCGGAGACACCTTATGGCAGCTAACAACAAGAAGTAGTCTTTAATCAGAAACTTCTGTCACTGCATTCCCTCATAACATTGCTATGTCCTATATTAAGACATTTTTAGACTAACTGCTTCTTGCAAACATATGAGACGTGTTAAATTGATGATGTTGCTCTACCCCCAAACAAAAGAATCGTAATTCTTTGTTTGTTGCTGTTGTTATGTGTCGTCGAGTCATCTCTGTCATGGAGTCATCTCTGACACATAGTGACCTTATGCACAACAAAATGAAACACTGCCCGGTCCTGTGCCAGCCTTACAAATTCTAGTCATTTCATAATCCAGAACAATATCTTGCATACTACATAGGTGATAAATAAATATGCATTGAATAAATGAATATCTTGTATTACTCTACTCCCAACATGCTCTAGCTTTGAAAGAGTTTGTCTAATAAACAATTTGCATTTGGATAATAATAAATTTAGTTTTTCAGATCAGTTAGATAAAATTTATTAGAGTTTTACCTTCTAGACTTCATATCACTATAGTCAAATACAAAGAAAGATGACATTTTATCCTGGGCAAATTTAACTAAATAAAAGACTTCTTGAAATTAATTTTGACCCTATTAATTCTGATTTTTGTGTTATTTGATTCTTACTGACTTTCACTTACAGAGAATGAAAGATAATTCCTGGTTTTAGAATGTCACTTTAGTTTGGAAACTCCTCTTTCAATGACACATGCATGATCCTTACTTCACAACAAAAACCAAAATAAATTCCAGAAGAATTTAAGAAATTATTGTAAAAAATGAAATAATTTTTAAAACTAAAAGAAAATTTAGATGAATATTTAGTTTACATTTGAGAAAAAATATAAGCATAAAAATATGTAGAAAAAGCTACAGATTTTATGACATGAAAGTTAAACTCCCGGTACATGAAAAATATCTAAAAGCAAATAAAAGGTAAAACTATATTTTAATTAATATGTAAAGATTTAATAGCTTTCATTATAAAGCACATTTACAATAAATAAATAAACACCTGGACACTGATAATTTTAAGAAGAAAAGATAGAAATACCCATTAAAACATTTTAAATGATCAGTATTGATAGTAATAAAGAAATGAAAATTAAAATGCGATACTCAGTTTATCTATCACTTTAGCATATATTTCAAAAATAATAATACTTAATACTGGCAAGTATGTAGATTTTCTGGAAAGTATTTTGGCAAAATGTACCAAAAACCTTTAAATTGTTCTCAATCAATCTAGGGCAAGAATATATGCACAAAGATGTTTCTCATTACATTATTTTTAATGACCAAAAACTTGGGGTGGGGGGACCTAGGTCTATAGAAAGAAAAGGAATGGTTAAAAAGAGCACACCATGTAACAGAAGACATTTTAATGCCACTGTGAAAACATGGAAAAATTAATATGAAATAATGTTAAATGGAAACAAAAACCTGTGTGCATAGCTATAGATACATTGTAATTTCAGTTACCAAAGACCTAGGATCTTTGGTGGTGTAGTGGTTAAGCCATTTGATTGCTAACCAAAAGGTCTGTGGTTCAAACCCACCAGCTGCTCCATGGACAAAACATTCACAGTCTGCCTCTATAAAGATGTACAGCTTTGGAAACTCAGTGGTGTCACTATGAGTCAGAATTGACTCACTGGCAGTAAGTTTGGGAGTTCAAGTGGCATAGTGCCTAAGGCATTTGACTATTAATCAGAAGGTTGACAGTTCAAACTCACAAGCCATTCTGTGGAAGGAAGATGGGGCAATCTACTTCCATAAAGATTTACTGCCTCAGAAACCCAGTAGGGATCACTATGAGGAACTCTGGTGGTATAGTACTTCAGGCATTTGCTAGCTAAAAGGTCAATAGTTTGAACCCACCACCCACTCTAAGGAAGAAAGGTGAAGAAATCTGCTTTGGTAAAGATTTATAGCCTTGGAAATGCTATAGGGGTCACCATGAGTAAGAATCAACTTGATGGCAGTGAGTTTGGTATGTTTTTTTCAGAAGACCTATGCATATGTATAGATATAGAAAAATTTAGAAGAAAATATACTAAAATATTAACTCTGGATTGTGCTGATATAAAGGACTTTTTTCTTCTTTGTACTTTTTTCATTTTTTTCCAAGTTTTCTATGATGACCATGTATTGTTCTCCTAATTAAAAAGTAGCTTATGACATAAGAAATGAAATACCTGATCTAAATGGCAGATTCTTGGATGCATTCATATACACATTCCACTCTTTCTAGATGAGTTCTCTTCCAGACATTCTCTAGGCTCTTTAGTCTGAGGTTATGTGCCCCTAAACTGTTCTCAAGTTACCTCCTCAGGGGCAGGTGCACTTCAGTGACAGCTAACACAATTTCTATATGATTGTTCCTAACCTACTAAAAATCAAGGTCAAACTTGAGGAGTCAGATTTGTGGTTTGTAATTAGAAATAAGGACTGCCTGCCACAAAGAAACAGTTGAGGGAATCACCATCAAACTTCAGAAACAAACTTTACACTCAGTATTGCCTCACTGAGAACCCTTCCTTGATTCCCCATCCCCAGCCCCTGAGGATCTGAAGTTCCTCTTCCAGGTTCTTTTGGTGTCCTAACGTGACCTCCACACTTACTGCATTATACTGAGATCATCTATTCATCTGTCTTTCTCCTCCTGGCCTGTGAATTCCTTGAGCCCAAGACTCTTTTACTCATCTCTCTAGATTCTGAACACAATGTTGGGCAATCAGAAAAGTATTTCTTGCTTCAGTGGCTTCCTCAGAATCTCAACCTTAAAAAACTAATTTGAATGAGAAGTGAAACCATTATGGGTCTTGAAACTAGGATTGGTGGATGTTGAATCCTGCCTTCCTCAACAAGTCATGGCCAATCACCATGTATAAAATTGGTGGTTTCAGATTATTCTGGCCAAAAATGGCTAGATGAAACCCAAACCTTGTATCATGATCACATGTTCACTTATAATTCTCCCTGTCCATTTATAATTCTCCCTGTCCATTAACAGACTAATCATTAACTTAAATAAGCTCTTTTTAAAATAACTTTGCTTGGAAATGACTGCATAAAACCATGAAATGGATTTGGAAGTATCTCATTTCACTAAAATTGATACCAGTACATTCACTGGCATACAAGACTTGCTGTGGTCACTGGTTGTTCTAGTGTCTAGATTCCAGGGCCCTCTTCTCTGTTGGCTGCCTTAAATCCATTGCCATCAAGTCAATTCCTACTCATAGTGACCCTATAGGATGTAGTAGAACTGCCCCATAGTGTTTCCAAGGCTATAATCTTTATGGAAGCAGACTGTCTCATCTTTTCCCTGTGGAGTGGCTAGTGGGTTCAGACCATTGACATTTCACTTAGCTGTCATATTTTTAACCACTGCACCACCAGCGTTGCCTTAGTTGTCCCTTATGCTGCAGTCAGGCAGAGGGAAAGTTTAGCTCTACTGTCTGGGGGACTCTTGGGAGACTCTTCAAAGCAAAACAAAAAACCATGGCTGTACAATCGATTCTAACTCATAACAACTTTCCATTTGGGAATTGCCAATATTGGTGCATCAATGCTGTTTGTTCTACCTAGAAAACCTTCCCATGTGCTGTCCATCTGGAGAACCAGCATCTTTGAAGGGTTTTCTCCTCTGTGAAGCCCTGTCTAACCACTGGAACTTGTATGGGTTTCTTCCCACGTCTGTTTATCTCACTAGACAGCAAGTTCCTTGAAGGCAAGGATAGTATTTCTTCGATGTTTGTGGCACAGTGCCTGTGACACAATCAGTCAATAATAAGTTGCATTGAATTAGTGAAAGAAAGCAGATGCTTTCAGTGCGGATTATTTTTTTAGAATCATTCTGGAAATTATGGACAATTCCAATAGAACTTTAAGTTTTTTCTAGAACATGATGTTGTTGGTAGAAATAACACACCTGAATTTGAATCATAGCTCTGCTACTTATTAGACTTATATGTTAACAAGTTAGTGTCTCTTCAGCCTCAATTTTCTAATCTGTAAAATAATTACAGTAGTTGTTGTTGTTGTTATGTGCCGTCAAGTCGGCCTCGACTCATAGCGACCCCTCCTTGGGTTTCCGAGGCAGTATCACTACGGAAGTAGATTGCCCAACCAACCTTCCTTCTAAGGAGTGGCTGGTGGGTTTGAGCCACCAGCCTTCTGGTTAGCAGTCAAGTGTATTGATGTTGAAATTAAAGGAATGTATACCACTCTGGTGGCACATAAACTCAAAAAACTCACCACCATCAAGTCAGGTACGACTCATAGCAACCCCTTCTTAGGTTTCCAAGACAGTATCTATACAGAAGTAGATTGCCCAGTCTTCCTTCGGAGAAGTGGCTGGTTGGGTTTGAACTACCAGCCTTCTGGTTAACAGTCAAATGCTTTAGGCACTATGCCACCAGAGCACATAGTAGGGGTTTAATAATTTCTCAGCGATGTTTAAAGCTTCTCCCATGCCTACCCTGAACAAATTTATGCCACTAAAATTTTTCTCTTGTCCATTAAGCTACTGTCATTGAATGGATTCCAACTCATAGTAACCCTATTGGACAGAGTAGAACTGCCCCCTAGAGTTTTCAAGGCTGTAAATCTTTACAGAAGCAGACTGCCTCATCTTTCTCCAGCAGAGCGGCTGGTGGGTTCAAAGTGCCAGGCTTTTGGTGAGCAGCCCAACCACTGCATCACCAGAGCTCCTTTTCATTCATTGTTGTTGTTGTTGTTACATGCCGTCGAGTCAGACCCAACTCATAGCGACCCCTCCTTGTGTTTCCAAGGCAGTATCACTACAGAAGTAGATTGCCCAACCTTCCTTCTGAGGAGTGGCTGGTGGGTTTGAACCTCCAGCCTTCTGTTAGCAGTCAAGTGCCTTAGGCATTATGCTACCAGAGCTTTGTTTCTTTACAACCCTTTAAAAATGTAAAACCACTCTTAGCTCACAGGCTGTACCAAAATCTTCTGTACAAGGATTTGGGCCATGGTTTCTATTTGCTGACTCCTGCTCAAGTGTGGCTGTTCAACCAGCAGCACCTGAAATGCAAATTTCAGGCCCCATCCTAGACCTACTGAACCAGAAGCTCTGAAGTTGGGCCCATCACTCTGTGTTTTAATAAACTCTCCAGGTGATTTTGATGTAGACTCTCAACCTTGGTTATACAAGAGAATTACCTAGGGAGCTTTAAAACATTTGAATAGCCAGTCTTCCCTCTATACTAATTAAATCAGAAGCTCTAGGGGCGGGACAGAGGCATGAATATTTTCTAAGCCCTCCAGGTGATTCAATGCACAGCCACTGCTGAGAACCTCTGGTGTAAACTGCTGGGGATGGCTTTTGTATCTGCAAAGAAAGATTTAGTGCTAATAACACTGCCACAGGATCCATTACTTAGCAGTCTCTTTTGTTTTGATAATTCCTTGGCAAATTCTCACTACAGTCAATTAATCAAAAGATAGTTATTCAGTACTATATTACATACCACCGTGTTATGCTGGAGATGTTATGTTTTTTAAAAGCATATTAATATGGTGTTGTCTTCAAGTAATCTGAGTGTAACAAGGAACTTCAATTCAAAGAAGCTCATAGTTTTAGTTCTTCAAGAAAGGGCAAACTCAAGAACCCCCACCCCAAAATAAGCCCACTGCCATGGAGTTAATTTCAACTCATAGTGACCCTTTAGTACAGATGGTTTGCCCCATAGGGTTTCCAAGGCTATAAATCTTTGCAAAAGCAGACTGCCTCATCTTTCTCCCGCAGAGCAGCTGGTGGGTTCAAAGTACTGACCTTTTGGTTAGCAACTGAATGCCTTAACCACTGTCCCAACAGACCTCCTAACTGAAGAAACACCACCCATATTTTCTTTTTCACTGAGCTTGCACCCGAAGAACATCTCTAGCACCATTCCCTCACTTCCTCACTGACACTGCAATGAGCTGGGTCTCAGTCCCTACTTGCCATGTGAAGTCAACTGTACAAAACAACTGTTTTGTTTCAAAAACACATTTTCCCATAAACATTTGGTTGGAAAGCTTTTGTATGATTTTATATTCGTAAGATCATTCTAGAGTGCCACATTTGACAAATGACATCAGCTTGCCTGGCCTAGCCATAAACCATTTTAGACCTCTTATGCATAATTTGGCTTCCGGTCAAGGTGGTGCAATATGAACCAGCAGAATATACAGCACAGTGTGTCCTTAGCAGCTATCTTAAAGATCAGCAAAATGCATTCCTGTAAGAGAAGCTCATCTGTGAAGCAAGGTCAAGCCCAGTGGTCACCAGAGAAGGATCCCTTAACTGGAATTGCTCCTGGCTTGAAGCACCTTGGTTTGCAACTCTGCTGTGCTGAACTCTGTTGTCTATCCTATGCCAATTCCCACCCACCACCACCACCACTGGCACCTTTTCTTTGCTATCAACAACAACATCAACTCACTGGCACCATAGGTATTCCCATTTTGTTCAGGAATCAGGCAGCCAGGTGCTTTAGGGAAGTTGGTCTCTTCTCCAGCCTCAGAAGTTGAACCTTAATCATTTATGCAAATCATGGTAATTCCATTTCCTTTGCCCATGATTCCTTTAGGAATAAGTATGTGACCTACAATTCTGGCCAACTGTATCTGAGAGGAAGTCTTCAGGAGGAGCATCTGTAAAGCTTTCCTTGCTGTTCAAAAGGAATGCAAAGGATATTTCTTCTCAGAACTTTGGATCTAGTTTTGTGAGGATGTGAAGCTTAGAGCTGCTGCAGCCACTACTCAACCATGAGGGAATGTTTGAAGCCAAAAGCCAACACAGTGAGAATGGTATAATAGAAAGACAGAAGGAACCTGAATCTTTGATTAACCTGTTGAGCTGCTGAATTGAGAACCCCAAAACAACTGGACCTCTGGACTACAGTTATGTGGAATAATAAATGTTCTTATGCTATAAACTACTTTTAATGGATTTTCTCTTGCTAACCAGAAGGCTGGCAGTTCAAACCCACCAACCACTCCTCAGAAGAAAGATTGGGCAATCTACTTCTGTAGTGATACCACCTTGGAAACCCAAGGAGGGGTTGCTATGAGTTGGATCCGACTCGACGGCAGTCAGTTTGGTTTTGGTTACAATCAAAAACATCCTAAAAAATACATCTGCTGGGCACATAAATGGATGTGAAAGCATCTCATGATATAGTTAGAGTCTGATTATTCCAAGAACACACATGGTAGCACTGGGGATTTTTCTGTCAGACAAAAGATTTCTTACTCATTCCTCTGTTTTCTTCATTACTGACATAACTTGTCTCCATTAGAAGGCTGTATCTCCCTTTATATCTACCACTCTTATTCATCAAGACCTGATTGAGTTATTGACCTTGATATTACATCAGAATAAAGTACAGTGGCCACTTCCCATCTGTCAGTTGTCATACTGGGTTGGTTTACATGCTGCTGCAATGCCACCAGTATTTTAAATACCAGTATGGTCACCTGTAGTGGAAAAGTTTGAATAGCACTTCCCAATTAAGACAAAGAAGAAAGGCCTGGGGTTCTCCTTCTAAAAATTAGTCAGTGAAAACCCTATGACTCACAGCAAAACACTGTTGGACTAGCTCACTTTGGACATTGCCACCAGGAGGGACCAATTGCCAAAGAATAACATCATGTTTGGTGAAGTAGAGGGCCAACAAAGATGAAGGAGACCCTCAATGAGTTGGATTGGCATAAAAGCTGCAATGATGGATGCTAACATGCCAATAATTGTGAGGATGATGCAGAACCAGGCAATGTTTCCTTGTACATGGGGGCCATGATGAATTAAGGGTCAGCTCAACAGCAGCTAGCGATAACAGCAAATCACAATAATAGTCACATTCCCATCAAGCACAGCTACCACAAAGGATGCAGGCTCTGGCTTTTTTATTACCTATTTGTGGTGGCAACCATGTCATTGTCATTACCATAACCACCATCCTGTGCTCCTCAAAGATTTCTCTGTCCAGTGTTTAACAACAATGTTGTTGTCGTTATGTGCCGTCAAGTCGGACCCGACTCATAGCGACCCCTCCTTGGGTTTCCAAGACAGTATCGCTACTGAAGTAGATTCCCCAACCTAGATGTTCAATAAATGTTGCTTGGAGTAATGTACAAATGAACTCTAATTGCAAATATTACCTCAAGCAGGATTTGGAGAACTTGAAGATATTTGAGGCTAAAGATTAACTAGCCTCTTTCTGCCACATCTAGTTAGCACCAGAAAGAGAAAAGTATTGTAGCTCCTTTTTTTAAGAATAAAATGTCTCCTCTCTCTCCCTTTCCCTTGGACTCTGCCTAGAAGTTTTCAGAATTGAAGTGATATGATCCTGTGAATATTTTTAAAACAATATTTTCATGCCTGCAAAAAGATATTTCTTGAGGAAGACAGAGAGGGGATTGGGAGGTACAGACAACACAAAAGGAAATATCCTTTTTGCACATACAGTACTGTGTTGTCTGTGATGGCAAACATTGATCTACAGGTGGATAGATGGGTAGACAGGCTGAACGTTTAGGTACATCTATGCAGAGGGGAGTGTGCCTATGACCATGTATAGGGTTGGCAGACAATATTTCTACAACTGTGTTTGTATGTTCTGTAAGACTTTCTAGGTATATAGTAGAGCTGACAAGGGACAAGTTTGTAGTCACTTCTTGGCCACAGCCAACTACCCAGAGGGAGAAAATAGTTGGATCTGTGGGCTTGGAACCCTGGTCCCAGGGAACATCAAGCTCAATTGGCATAACATACTGCACAAAAACATTGTTCCACATCTTACTTTGGTGAGTAGCAACTGGGATCTTAAAGCCTTGCAAGCGGTTATATAGATGCAACAATGGTCTCTCCTCATCCAGAGCAAAGAAGAGTGAAGAAAACCAAAGACACATGGAAACAATTAGTCCAAGGGACTGGTACACCATGCTATCGTCAGCCTATATTTCTATGAGACCAGAACTAGATGGTGCCCGGCTACCACTGTCAACCACTCAGAAGGGAATCCATGTAGGAGATCCTGGATAGAGTGGGAAAACAA
>NW_006921630.1:13556275-13558345 GCF_000298275.1 Orycteropus afer afer
GTGTGTGTGTGTGTGTGTAAATGTGCATATTTGGGAACCCACTGCTACTGCCACTAAGTCAATTCCGACTCATAGTGACCCTATAGGACAGAGTATAACTGCCCCACGTGGTTTCCAATGTTGTAAATCCTTATGGAAGCAGACTGCCTCCTCTTTTTCCCATGGGTGGCTGGTGGGTTCAAACTGCCTACCTTTTGGTTAGCAGCCAAGTACTTGACCCTGGGTGTCACAAGCAATTTGCAATAGGCTGTTAACCTAAAGGTTGGAGGTTTAAACTCACCCACCCCATAGCTCCACAGAAGCAAGGCCTGTTGAGTTGATTTCATAAAGATTACTGCCAAGAAAATCCTATGGCGCTCCATTGGACTCTGTGACATGTGGATCACCATGAGTGAGGAGCAGACTCGGCAACCAAGAATAATAACAATTCAGTTCTGTAGGTTCTATAGGAACTAGTTTATTGGATGACTTCAAAGGCACAAACTGTACATAACATTTGCTTTGAAGAAGTGTCTTCACTGCAAACATTTCATCTGCAGACTGACTGGTAGTTAAAGAAAAGATTGGCTGTTTTCACCCTCCTGTGCACCGTTGCCCAGAGAAGGACAGATCTGTGACATTCATGGTGAGTCCAGGCAGGGAAGAAAATGTCTTCTTGCTTTCTGTTGAAACTTCATTATCCATCTCAGAGAAGGGAGGCTGCTTCATGCTAAGATTAAATGTCTTAAAAACCAGATTCTACTCACTGAGAGAAATTGAATGACCTCAACGGATTGAAAGGAGCATCATGCGGAGACCAGACTCCTCTGAAGCTAATTCTGCCTCAGAAATTCATTCCTTGGTGGACAGCAATTCTGCAATAGTCCCATGAATAAGGAGAACATACCAGAGAGAAGGAAGCGAGTGGGTTAAAGGTGCTTCCTGCAGTCTCTTTTTATGCATGCGAGGGTACAGAAATTATTGACTAATTCCCTCTGATTAGAAATAATACTCCCACAGCAAAGTTGCTTGAATATATCTACGTTACACTTACTTAAAGTTTCCTTATAAAATAATGACTTGCTTATATGTCTGTCTCCTTTATTAAATTGTTTAAGTGCCTTGAAGTCTGGTCCATGTTTTAAGTCGTCTTTGAACCCCAGTGAATCTACAGTAGCAGGCACTCAGTAAATATTTTGAAATTGAACCAAATCATTATGTAAAAGTGAAAGGGCTCAGACTAAAGCACTTGACAAATATTTACTAAGTCTAAAAGAAGTAAGTCAGAGGTTGTAAATAAAGGTATTTCGCTTATATCATGAGAAGATACTGGAATCTGGAGTCAGACAGACTGTATTTCAAATCTCAGCTTTGTCACTCACTGATTTATTTTGAATTAGGCACTGAGCCTCAGTTTTATCCTCTGACAAATGGACATAAAAACCACTTTCTCAATGTGTTGTTGGGAGGATTAAATAAAGTGGCATAAATAAAAGAGAGAAAGGGACGGTATTTGGTGTATTGGGTATTCAAAATCTGGATTATTTCTGTGTTAGACTTTCATGGAAGTTTATGTTTAAGAATGATGACTTTGGCTTCAGCTAAGCATTCAATAATGATAGGGACAACTGAAAACTGTAGTGACCAAGGATACAGTAATTATGTTAGGAAGGCAAAGATTGTTTAATATGAGTCAGAATAAAAATATGAAGGAATAGCATTACATGGCTTAAATAGGATGTCCTTCTTTCAAAAACCACATTTCTTTGGAAATTACTGAAAGTTTTTTTTTTTTTTTCTATTTCTTTTTTTTTTAATCGTGATTTGGATGGATATACAGAGCAAATTCACTTTCCATGCAGCAGTTCACATATACTTTGTCTCATGACATTGACCACAAGTTACCACAATGCAACAGCTCCTCTCCCACTTCCTCCCGATAATTACCTCTTCCCTGTGTCCATCCCTCCATGCCCTCCTGCCCCCCTGAGCTGTCTCCCTGTGCATAAACAGCCCTTCTTTCTCCCATGATTGTTCTCTCCAAGGAGTGTATCTACTTCAGGTAAATGTTCAACTCATATGCCTGTCTTT
>NW_006921630.1:13563410-13604436 GCF_000298275.1 Orycteropus afer afer
GGAAGTCCTTTTTTCTACTTTCTTAAAGCTAGAAATAATGACAACTGAGAATGGTCTTCACAATATATCCTTAGAGCTAAAAGAGAACCAACAAACTAAAACTGAAATCAAACAGAAAGTCTACTTTCTTATAGCTTGGGAATAATCTTCTATGACTTTGGGGAGCAAAAGACAGCAAATTCTTCCTCTATTTTCCTAGAGAAAAAGAGCCTTTCTTCCCATTGGGCTGAAGATGTAGCCATTCACAACCATTCATTCATTCATCAGTTTCTGATTGGGCCTTCTGCTACATTCTACTACATTCTACTACTGTGTGCTAAGGGGTTGTGATCTCATCCCTTGAGATGCTCTCATGCTATGGGAGAGACAGATGGGCAAACCAAGAAGGGAAACAAGCATTGAGAGATTCAAGAACATGATGCTGGGATAAGTATCCTTGCCTGGAGAAGATAAGGAGGGCCTCAAGGAAGGACTACAATGAAAGTCTATCTTGGGTCATGAGTAGGAGTTTGTCTTCTTAAGTGATATGGAAAGCACAGGTGAGGGTCACTGAGTTTAGCATGAGAAATCAGAAGGACTTCCTAGAGGAGAATGTCTCAGCAGGAATTTGAAGGAACCATGGAATCTCCTGATGACATGAGGATAGTTCAAATACCTTATCATAGTTAGAGTGTAAGGTTCCAGGTAGGAAGACTGCTCAAAGAATTTCTTTTAGAAGGTTCAGCACAAGGCTCAACCCTATGAGGCAGAGGTTAAAGATGTCCCAAAGGTCCAACCTTTCTCAACTGCTGTACCACTCCATCATCTCTAATATCAATTTCTCCTCATCCCCTCAGTATTCTCCCTCCTATCTTAGGGTTCCGTATTTTGCTATAATGTCTCACAAAACTCACAAACTACCAAGGAAACGACTCATATGGTTGTAAAGGCTGGCAAGTCCCAAATCCATGGGTCAGGCATCTGTCTGCAGGATTCTCCTCACTTACATGGTTGCAGGACTTGATGAGCCCAACTCTACAAGTCAGATGACTGGCAGCTGTCTCAAGTCCCAAGTACGGGGGATTAGAGGTTGAGGAACCAGATGCAGGCAGAACATTCACATACATACCTTCAAAGAAATTAAAAGTGGTGACTTGAGTCGTACCTTCCAGCAAGGCAGGATTCAAGATACGTCCCACCCTAATCCTGCCAAATCAATGCAACAGACAACTCATCCAAAAATGGGACCATAACTACAGGCACAGAGGCTAGGATTTACCATACATCACAAAATGGAGGACTATGGCTAGAAGGGCCATACTAAGCAATTTACTGCACTGCAGAGACACACTCTGGTAGCATAGTGCCTAAGGCACTTGACTGCTAACCAGAAGGCTGGTGGTTCAAACCCACCAGCCACTCCTCAGAAGAAAGATGGGGCAATCTACTTCCGTAGTGATACTGCCTCAGAAACCCAAGGAGGGGTTGCTATGAGTTGGGTCCAACTTGACAGCACGTAACAACAACAACAGCAGAGACACAGGAGATGAAGATGAAGGTGTTGGCAGAGGCAAGGTCAGAAAAGGCCTTGTTGGTCATGCTAAGGAGCCTGGATTTTATCCTGTTGACAGCAAATAATTATAAGCAGAGAGTTGGTCTTTTCATATGGGTATGTCGAGAGTGGATTGAATGGGGTAAGGAGAAGAGGCAGGGAGACAGGTTAGGATATGGTTACAATATCCAGGTGAAAGATGATGGGTGTTTAAGCTAGAGCAAATGGAGAGGGAATGGAAAGGTAACTTATTTTAGAGGTAAAAGCAACAGGATTCTGGTGATGGTGTGGAGAAAAAAAAAAGGGACAGAGGAATAGAGAAGTGTTGGAAAACTAATATTCCACTGGAGACAGTGAGGGCCTAAAGTGAGGGAGGCACAGTACGGATAGAGAAGAGGGGGCAAATTTGCAGAGAATCTATTTTAATTGGGGCCAATGGTGTTTCAGTGATAAAATTCTCATCTTCAATGTGGAAGACCTGAGTTCAATTTCCAGCCAAGGCATGTCATGTGCAGCCACCACCTTCCAGTCAATGGAAGTTTGTGTGCTACTATCATGTTAAGTAGGAGCTCTGGTAGCATAATGCCTAAGGCACTTGACTGCTAACCAGAAGGCTGGTGGTTCAAACCCACCAGCCACTCCTCAGAAGGAAGGTTGGGCAATCCTACTTCTGTAGTGATACTGCCTTGGAAGCCTAAGGAGGGGCCGCTATGAGTCGGGGCCAACTCGATGGCACATAACAATAACAACAATCATGTTAAGTAGGTTTTAGCAGAGCTCCCAAACTAAGATGGCTAGGAAGAAAGGCCTGGTGACCTATTTCTGAAAAATGACCAGGTAGTATTTTGTTCCATGTTTGTGCATGGGGTTGTCAGGTGCCGACTCAACAATAGCCAATAACAACAAGTTCTAACTTAGTGGACTGGTGAGGAAAAAGAGGAGTGATTGATGATTCCAAGCTTAGCCAGCTCTGTAAAATATGACTATAATTTATACTTTAAGAACCTTGAACTAGCCTTTGACATAATCTAGCATAGATGTGTTAGCTCCTGTAGTAGGATGGTTTAGTTGACCCTGCTCTCAACCCTCCTGCCCATCCTCACTTTCCACTGAATGATTTCTTCTTGTAAAAGTAGCTTCTGTGATTTATCACTGTTTGCAATACCAAGCTCAAACCCTCTTTGGAAATGTATGGATAATAAATAAAAGTAAAGAAATAAAACCAGGTTCAAATCTGGATTTCCACTTACCAACTTTTTTACTTTGAGTAGGTGAACTAAGTAAGTTTCATGAACTTCCATGTCCTCATCTATTAAGTGGATAAAATAATAGTACTTTTTTAATTAAGATGCTGTGACGATCAAATAAAAATAATGCAAGCCAAACACTTAGCATTATGCCTGGCACGTCTATCTCAATACCAAAGTCCTGTTGGACTTTGGCTGTGGGGAGAAAAAGTAGCAACAGCAGTGAGGAGCCTTACCTGCTGCATTCCTTCTGGTGTCCCTGCATGGTACCATTAACACTCTCAGCTGCTAACTGAAAGGTTGCAAATTCGAGCCCACAGCAGAGACACTGCAGAAGAAAGGCATGCCAATCTAACTCTGAAAACTCAAGTCATTGAAAACCGATGGAGCACAGTTCTACTCTGACTCACAGGGGATGGCCATGAGTCAGAAGCGCAGTTGGTATTGAGTCTCTCTCTGGCTCTTCACCCAGTGAGCATAAAGGAAGAATTATGGCCCTGGAATCTGAAAACCCTGTGTTTAAGTGCCAAATCTTTTGATGACTAGTTTTATGGTCTTTTCTGCTTCTTAAGACTTGAGAGGGCATGACAGCAGGTCAGTCCCAGTGATGTAGGGGGCATTGGTCCCAACATTCCTCATAAACTTTGTCACTGAGCTCTGCATGTCTTTGAAGGAGTTGCAAGCAGTGGAAGTGGCAGCTCCACTTGGAGCCCAGATATATTGCAAATTTGACACCAATGTTTCATGTACTTTTCATTTTTATGTTGTTTTTGTGATATGCCATTGTTTTATCCATTCAAAACTAGCAATCTGTCAATTCGTTATTTTTGCTTAAATAAGCCTTGCCAATGCAAAGATTATAGCACTCTAGTGGCACAATGGTTAAAGCACTTGGCTGCTAACCAAAAGGTTGGCAGTTTTAACCCACCAGCTGCTTTGTAGGAGAAAAATGTGGCAGTCTGCTTCTATATGGTTTGGCTTTTTTTCTTTTTAATTTATTTCAAACATATATAAAATTTTATCTATCTTTTTTTTCTATTTAAAAGAACATAAAAATGACTTTACTTTTCACACTTAAATATGTTGTGCATCTGGTATTTATTTTTACATATTGCTCAAAGTAGGAATATAATTTTTTTTTATTTTACAAATTGTTACCAGTTTGTCCTAACACTATTTATGGCATAATCTGTCCTTTTTCATTTATGTGAATTTTCACCAGTATTATACACAATCATGGTGTTCTTAAATTTCCTGTGAGATTGTACTATCCCTTTGTTATTCATTTTGTTTTATTGCATTGTCATCAGACAATGTGGCCTATATATTTTCTTCTTTAGGGAATATGTGAAGCATGTTGCAAAGTAAATTTTTTACTATTAAAAAATATTTAAATTGTGAATGGTGTCCATTTTTATAAATTAGAATGTACCTAATGTCTCACCAATAATATTCTCATTCACTAGCAGCCATTGCAGTGGGATGGGCAGGTGGGGACTATCAAGAATCACATCAGTGTTGGATTGTGGCAGCTGATGTTCCTTGTGTTGCTGTCCATGAGTCTGGTCAGTCCAGGCTTCCTACTCTCGAATTTTCATAAGGACTCTGTTTGCCATAATGCTTCAAAGAGCATTAGAATAACTCTCCCTGGTCCTTCTGATTGAAGCTAGTATGATTAAGAAAGGATCTGGTGGTGCAGTGCCTAAGGCATTTGACTGCTAACCAGAAGGCTGGTGGTTCAAACCTACCAGCCACTTCTTGCAAGGAAGGTTGGGCAATCGACTTCCATAGTGATACCACCTTGGAAACCCAAGGAGAGGTCGCTATGAGTCGGATACGACTCAATGGCAGTGGGTTTGGTTTGGTTTGGTTTAACTAAAAACATTAAGGAGCTCTGGTGGCGTGGATAAGGCATTTGTCTGCAGCAGTTCAAACTCACCGGCTGCTCTGAAGAAGGATGATAGGTCAATCTACTTCAGTAAAGATTTACAGCCTTGGAAACCCATGGGGGGGGGTCGCCATGAGTCGGAACCAACTCAATGGCAGTGAATTTGGTTTTTGATTTTGAACTAAGATATTATGTATATCCTTCACAAGGAGCCCTGGTGGCAAAGTGTTTAAGCACTTGACTGCTAACTAAAAGGGAGGTGGTTCAAATCCACCAGCCATTCCTGGGGAAGAAGATGAAGCAGTCTGCTTCTGTAAGCTTACAGCCTTGGAAACCTTATAGGGCAGTTCTGCTCTGTTCTATAGGGTCACTAATGAGTTGGAATTGACTCATCAGCAACAGTTTATATCCTTCTAAGCTGGAGGAAGGGACACCGGTGTCACATCAGTAGCCTGAGGAGGTGGATATGGAACTCTAATGTAGATCTCTAAGGCAGGCAGCTTGGCAGAGTGGGAGTCTTCCACTGAGCAGCAATGCTTGTGAGGCTCACAGCTGGGCCAGGTCCTCTCTCTAACAGTCCCCCCCAGGAGTTGGGTGTGAGCGTGAGCACTGCAGTGGGATCTGCTCTCCGAACTTTGTAGCCTGCTATACTTACTGGAAGGAGCTCTGGTAGCATAGTACCTAAGGCACTTGACTGCCAACCAGAAGGCTGGCAGTTCAAACCCACCAGCCAATCCTCGGAAGGAAGGTTGGACAATCTACTTCCGTAGTGATACTGCCTTGGCAACCCAAGGAGGGGTCACTATGAGTCGGGGCTGACTCGATGGCACCTAACAACAACAACAACATACTTACTGGAAGGAGCTCTGGTGGTACAATGGTTAAGCCCTGGGCTGCGAACCAAAAGGTTGGCAGTTGGAACCCATCCAGCAGTTTTGCAGGAGAAAGACCTGGCCATCTGCTGCCATAAATCCTATGGAAGCAGTTCTACTCTGTCACATGGGGTCACTGTGAGTTGGACAGGAGGTTACAATTTGATTCCGCTGCAAATTCCTTTCTCTTGCTCTTCTAGTCTTTCTTTTGCATTTAGCGAATTGAGGGCCCATCTTCCCTTCTTTCAAATGAGGCTTCTTCTGCTCAAAGAGTATCTAACAAATATTCTTTAGAGTTTCCGGAATGTGGTAGCACCTCAACTGAGTTTCTTGATGGTTACAGACACTAACCCCCCCCCCCAAGTTGTTTTAATTTCTTTAAAGTGGATTTTGAAAGGGTATGGGGGAGGGGGAACCTTGTGCTCCTATCAATATCATTAGTTGAAAATTACTTTTCCCATTTTAATATTTTTTTCTCATTCAGAACTAACGTGTTTTGATTGTTTAATTATACCCCACTATTGAATCTACTCAAGTAATCCAGAAAAAATTATAATAAAAGAAAATCATTGGTAGAAATAATAAAAGACTCTTAATAGCTGAAAGCATTATTAAATATATCTTGAGTACTCTTGAATAATAATGAATTTGAAGATAGAGCCAAGAGTCATTTTATTATTTTTCTCTTCTTGGCTTTTCTTTTCTATATAACTTAATACCTTTTAACATATCAAAATTAAAAGTGTCAGGAAAGTAAGATAAAATACATATTTTTATAATTTCAAAAAATTGTAAACAGAAATTTTCAGACATGACATATACCAGCTTACTTGCATTGTAAACGATAAAAACATTTAGTCCCACATAAAATGTAAAACCAAAATTATCCTTTATGTTTTTCAAACACTAAAAGTTCAGTAATTGGAACAAGTTGCAAAATATAATGCTAATAACAACAGAGGTAGCCATAAAAGCACACTGTAAACAGCCCCCCAAAAAACCCATCGCCATTGAGTTGATCTTATAAGACAGAGTCCACTCATGACAACCTTAAAAGATAGAGTAGAACTGTCCCACAAACTTCCTAGGGCTACAAATCTTTATGGAAGTAGCCCTCTTCATCTTTCTCCTACAAAGCAGCTGGTGGGTTTGAACCACCAACCTTTTATTTAGCAGCCCAATGCTTTAACCACATCACCAGAGCTCTGTATAAACAGCCCAGTAGAGGTATATTAAGTACTTCTTTCAAGATGAGAAGAAATCCTTGGAATCAGACGATTGAGATTATAGCTGATACTTAATCCAATTCTTGGTGTGTATGTCTTTCATCTAAATATAAGTTCTCCTTCGGGTTTGTTTCTTGTGGAGCCTGAAATAACCATTAAGAAATCAAACTTGGTCAATGTCTAACCTGAGCATTTAAAGATCTCCAAACTAATCACCAATGAAAGTGGACCAAAGATGTGCTACCAAATTCTGAGTCTAAAGTGAAACTAAATACAATTAGTAGCCAATATGAGGTCATTTAGCCATCTCTGCAAATTAGCTGTGTGTATATAGTATTTTAATTCTTGTAAATGAAAAATGATCATAGAATGTTCAGAGGTAGTAATTTTCTGGATTCCCGACGGTCTTTAGTGATGGGAGAACAAAAAAAAATAAATTAAACTGTCAGAAAATTTTAACCTGTGTTTACTAACTATATTTAGATCACCAGAGGAAGAAAGCATAGACATTTAAAGCTTACTCTTCCACAGCACACTTTCTCCTCCATTAAACTATAATTTAACAGCAGGGTAAAAACCAATAGCATTCACAACTCCCTGACTTCCCTCCTTCATCTCCTCTCTTTTCTTTGTATTAAACTCCTAGTTATCCACCAAGACCCACTTCTGAAGCCATCTGCTCTGTAAAGATAATTCTCTCCCTCCTTCACGCTCCCATAGCTTTTTGTACATTCATTCAATTATTCATTCATTCATTTGTTCAACAACTTATGAGCACCAGCTATGGGCCAAGTGCCCTATATTTTCTCTCTTGTTGGAAGACTGTGTCACAATATTTCTGCTTCCCTCCTCTTGACTATGAGCTTCTGAAGAAAAAGGTCTGTGTTCTCTCCTTAAAATGTGGCACATTGCCTAGAATCTGGTAGTTTAATCACTGCATCAGACCCTCTTATTCTGATCTACAGTGGAGTCTGGGGCAAAGTCAACTCTGGCTTAGAAACCAAGAGCTGGGCTTGAGCAAACTACTTAACCATTCAGAGCTTCAATGGCTTCATCTGTCATATGAAGCCACTGAAATAATATAACTGAAAAATATTTTGATAAGTAAGGTACAATTTTATTTTGTAAGATATCAAAGATTTTAGATGGGATTACTAAACAAAAGGAGTTTATCACTGCATTGGAAATTTAAACCAACATTTGTAAAACATTACTTCAATATTTTGAATTAAATAACATCTTTAGACTGTAACTGCGGGCAATCAAAGTTGTAAATGTAAAAAAAAAAATAGCAAGAATTTAAAAGATACTTTTTTTCTACTAATTATGATACATCCTTGGAGAATTTTCCTCAAAGAAAATCCACAATTCTTAAAACTCAGAATGGTACAGTTAGAAGGAACTTTTGAGACCATTTTGTCTAATGGTCTTGTTTTTGACAACAAAGGCCCAGAGAAGTTGGATAACTTCATCAGAATCATATAGCCACTTCCCAAGAGCAGTGAGGTTATAGGTCAAGAAACGAAGTTCTTAGTCCAGCCTATTTTGACCATCTAAGACACACACTTAACCAAAATTACATCACTGGGAAAGACATGTCAACTTTCAGTAAGACCAGGTGGAAAAGAGGTAGTGACTCACTGTAATAAGATTCTACCAATTCTTTGATTTTTGCTCTATTCTTTTCTTCATAGTTTATTTAAAAAATAAAAAAAAAATTATTGTGATTTGGGTGCAAATTTACTAGGTAGATTCATTTTACTCTCAACAGTTCATACACATTTGATTTCATGGCTCTCATTGCAATCCCTAACCATAAAAAGCTCTCCCCCATAACTTGGAGGGGTATCGGTGCAGGAGAACGTGTATAGAGTGGGAGAACAATGTGGAACAAAACTCAAATATTAACAACAACAACAACAAAAAAAAAACAGGTTTGCTGGCCTGATAGAGCCTGGTGAGACCCCTGAGACTATGGCCCCTAGCTATCCTTCAGGTCTGGAACTGAACTCACTCCTGTGGCTTCCAGCCAAACAATAGACAGACATATGGGGTGAACATTTACATCAGATAAATACACTCCTTGGAGTGATCAAGGGCAGTGTTTTCACACAGAGATAGCTTGGGGGAGGGGGAGGGATTGCATGGGAGGGAAGGACATAGGGAAGAGGTAACTACAGGGAGGAAGTGGGAAGAGAGCTATTATTACATTGTGAGGAATTGCAGTCAACGTCATGAAACAAGGTATGTATGAACTGCTGTATGGAAAATGAATTTGCTTTGTAAAATTACAAAAATTTTTTTTTTAAAAAAAAGCTTTCCTCCCCTCTCCTCCCTGTGACTACCCCTTCCCTGCCTTCTAATCTATACATTCCTGTCAGTCCAGCTTTCCCTCTGTGTGAATGCTGCCTTCTGATATCTCATGTTGATTGATCTAACGGGTGCATCTCCCTAGGGTAGATGGACTCATCTCCTTGGGTAGGAGTTCTGATTGTAGGTCTTTTCACTGTTGGGTGAGAGCTAATCCATAGAAGTGAGGCCATTTCCAGGCCTGAAGAATAACCCAGGATCATAGTCTTGGGAGCTCCACCAGTCTGTAACTGACCAGTAATTCTAGTCATTTTTGTGTTTTTGAATTTTGTTCCATATTTTTCCTCACACTCTATCCAGGATGTCTAATTTTGATCCCTTTCCAAGTGGTTGGCATTGGCAGCTGGGCACCATTTAGTTGTTCTGGTCTCGGGGTCGTGAAAGCTGAAGTCCTCGTGGTCCATCATATCTTTGTACTAATTATTTCCAAATGACATTGATTTTCTTCACACTTCTTTGCTCCAGACAAGATGATAGCTGCATCTTAGGTGGTTGCTCGAAAGCTTTTAAGAACCAAGTCACTACTCACCACAGTAGGATACAGAACAAGATTTTTATGTACTGTGTTGTGCCAATTGAACATGCTGTCCCCCAAGACTATGGTCCCAAGCCCACAGGCCTGGTGATTCTCTCCCTCAAGGTGTTTGGTTGTCTTTCTTCATACTTTCTTCGTTCTATCTTTTATAGTCACTTTATACCAGGATACCTAGTGAGTGATATCAAGAATAAATAACTTACCTAATAAACAAGTTTTGAGCCTTACAATTTACAAAGTTTTGAGCAAAGGGCTATTGGAGATCCAAAGTGTAAGCATATAGCTAGTTTATAGCAACTGCTAACAAAACAATAAGCAAACTTCAGTAGGAGGGCAAATGAAAAGATGCTCAACTTCATTAGTTATTAGGGAAAATCAAATCTAAACTACAATGACATGCCACTTTATACTCGTAGGATGGCCAATAATAATAACAAGTGTGGATAAATTGGAATTCTCATAACCTGCTATCAGGAATATAAAATGGTACAGCTGCTGCTTTCAATAATATAAAATAGTTTGGGAGCAGTTCCTTAAAAAGCTACATATGGAATTGCCATATGACCCAGCAATTCCATGCCTAGATATATATACCCAAGAGAACTGAAAACATAAGTCATCACAAAAACTTGTACAGGGGTGTCATAGTAGCACTACTCATCACAACCAAAAAGTGGAAACAACCCAAATGTCCATCAACTGATTAATGGATAAACAAAATGTGGTATATACATACAGTGGAATATTATTTAGTCATAAAAAGGAATGAAGTACTGATACAAGCTACAATATTGATGAACTTTGAACACATTATGTTAAGTGAAAGAAGACAGACACAAAAGGCCACATGTTGTGTGATTCCATTTATATGAAATGTTCAGAATAAGCAAATCCACAGAGAAAAATGGTATATTAGTGGTTTCTAGAGGCTGAGAGGGAAAAGTGTGGAATGACTAAGTGAATATGGAGTTTCTGGAAGAGGGTGATGAAACTGTTTTGGAATAAGATAGTGGTGGTTGAGCAGAATGTGAATATACCAAAAACCACTGAGTTGTATAATTTAAAGAATAATACCTGCCGTGTATTAGTCGGAATTAGTTAACTAATATAACAAATAAACCAAATCTCAAAGCCTTTAAAAAAAAAATCAGAACTTCAAAAGGAGGTGGGGGAGGATGAGTTTGGTTCTGACAAGGGCAGTTTTGGAAAACTTCTTAGAAGAGATACCATTTAAGCAGCACATGAAGAACAAGTGATAATATATATAATAATGGCCATTTACAGTGCATCCATATCTGCTCTGTAAATGTGCAGAGAACGAACCCTTTGTTTCTAATTCTCATTTTACTTATCATGGCTCCTTTTTTGCAAATGAAATAGCCAAGTCTTACCAAGTCAAAAGTACTAGTGAGTGGCAGGGAAAGAGTGGGATTGTCTGAGAGGAAAGATCTTGAAATATGAAGACAATGAATACTCCATACAGGGGGAAAAACATGTGCAAGGGCATAGAGTAGTTGGGGACGAGCCAAGCTGTTAAGCTGCTAAGTGGCTGGGCTATCCATCCAGTTGGGTTTTGGAATGAGAGATTAATCTGAAAAGGAAGGCAGAGGTCAATTTATGGAAGATTTTCTGTTGGCAACAGAGAGGTTTAGACTTTCTTCTGTAACCATTGAAGAGCTGGAGTCAAGCCTTTTAAGCTAGAACCTGAGATCTGTGTTTCATAGAACAGACTCTTACAGCCAGCATGATGTGTGGCCAGAGATACAAAGTCAGGAGACCAGTCAAGAGTCCTAGAGAGAGGAACTGAAGGCCTGGTCTGGGGTTGCAAAACTAAATAAGGAGGAGATGAAGTAACAAACAAAACCACCCTTTTGAATTGGAGAAAGCACTTGAAACATTGTTCAAATGCTTACTTTCCATCAACACTTGACATTTTGAATAAGCCAAAGCTGTTTTTCATTGACAGAGTTATTTTCAATCAGGGACTGATTTTATTAAACTGAACGCTGAAGCATGGAAATGCTATCTTGTTCCAAGCCTTCTAGCCACCTTTGCTCTGTAATCTACCATGGCTAATAGTCCTGTGGCTAGGAGAACCAACGAAAACTCCTGATTAGCCAGCTTATGTCATGCTCTGACAGTACTAATTCTTTTCCTCATCTTGGGCCCACACAGGTTATAGAGACCATATAGGGAACTGAGAAGGTGGAAAGTGTACCAAAGATACCTATCATTCAGGGAATTCCAGAAGATAAAGTTGTTCTTTTCTATTCCTACCTCCCAGAATCACAACACATTGGTAGCCACTGCAGACATGGGTAGAAATTAAGCATTTAGACTAGCATCAGATCTCAACTCTGTCATTTATTAACTATATAACTTTGACTTTGGCCAAATTACTTAACCTCAATATTCCTCGGATTCCTTATCTGTACAAGAGAGATCATACACCTAATCGTCACTTACCAACTCTCTCATTATCTGACATTTTGAAAGCATTTATGACAATAGTAAGAAATCTACTACTTGACTGTTTTGCCCATTAATGACACACATCTGGCAATAATGAAACCTGAGGTGAGATGTAACACTGGCTGTGATGGTTAAGGTTATGTGCTAGTTTGGCTGGACCATGATTCTCAGTGGGTTAGCAGTTATGTAATGTATTATTTGTCAGTGATGTAATGATATAATTTGGCAGCTATGCAATGATGTAGTCATCCTCTATTTTTTGATCTGATGTAGTCATCCTCTGTTTTCATCAAAAATCATGCTGATTTTTGCATAATGACTTGGTCTTTAGAAGCTAACCATGCTGGTAAGTGAAGAGTGGGTGTAATAATAACAATGTATTCATAGGATTGTTGGGATGCTTAAATAAGTTAAAATATGCAGGAGAGTTTACAGAACTGGCTGCTATATGTTAATAGTAAAAAACTGTCAGAAACTCTTGTTCTGGAATTTTCTAATTTTTCCCTTTCCCCATTTTAGGATATGATCTGAACATAGTAGTTTGCTTATATCTCAATGGTAGCAATATATTCCATTATCTCTTAAAATAATTTAATTATTAACAATTGTATCTGGCATCAGCCCATAACATCAGAACCATAAAACTTTTTAAAAATGTATCACAATCAATATGAAAAATGAATTTACTCTGTAAATCTTCACCCAAATCCTAATAAAAAAAAAAAATGTATCACAATCAATGCTAATGACTTATTAGTGGTTTTTGGGAGTTCTTGCTTAAGAATTCTATGGTGACTGAAGCTGTAACTTTACTTCTTATGTTTAATCTCCTCAATATTGCAATATTTTCTGAAAGGAATTAGAGGAAGGAAAGGGAATTTTCAACACCTTAAGGTTGAGACCAATATTTTTATCTGTTAGTATTATTTTTTTTCTTTGTACTGCTTCTCTCTCTTAATTTCTTTCCCTCTCCATTTTTAGCCACGTTCATCTGAGTATATCAGAGTTGCTGAAATCTTGGATGTTGATATTTGCTTTTTATCACCACTAAGAGGAACCCTGAATGGTGTGAATGGTTAATGTGCTTGGCTGCTAATTAAAAGGTTGGAGGTTTGAGTCCACTAGAAGTGCCTTGGAAGAAAGGCCTGGCAATCTGCTTCTGGAAAATCAACCATGGAAAACCCTATGAGCACAGTTCTACTGTGACATACATAGGGTTGCCAGACATTGGAGTTAACTCCAAAGCAACTAGTTTGGCTTAAAAGGAGCACACATAACAACTTAACTGACTGGTCCATCAACACCTAAGGATGTATTGAGGCCTTGTTCTTAGGCCTGGGCCTTATAGGAACAACAAAGCCTTCTGTTCTCAAAGAGACTACAGTTGATTGTCTCCAAGCCCAAATGTGAAATAACAATACTACTTGCACATATAAGCTATGAGCAGGACATATACAGATTGCAGTAAGAATCAGATGACTTGAACTGGGAATTCATCTGTTATATACACAGTGGGGGAGCTGTGGTGTAACCTGGGATAATGGGTCTCCACACTAGAAAAGAACCTGTAATATATGAGCTCTGGTGGTATAGTGCCTAAGGCATTTGACTGCTAACCAGAAGGCTGGCGTTTCAAACCCACCAGCCACTCCTCAGAAGGAAGGTTGTGCAATCTACTTCTGTAGAGATACCGCCTTGGAAACCCAAGGAGCGGTAGCTATGAGTCGGAACTGACTTGATGGCAGTGAGTTTGTTTGTTTCACCGAGAAATGTAGAGGAGAAAGCAGACATCATGAAAGACTTGGTTGCCCCTCATAGTGTCTGCAGTTGCCTTCCCTTCTATTCAGTCTTCTCTTTTACCTGTGGCTGAATGGGTCTTACTACTTGGTTATGGATTCTTTTCACTCCTTGCTTCAAGTGACAGCATTTCATTTTTCTTTCTCTTTTTATCTAGCTGCCCAACTTTTGAAAATGAGATAAAAGAAAATATATACCCTAAAGAGAACTCCAACTAAGAAATACTGTAGATCTAAGAACTGTAGTTTCAAACCAAGAAAAACAGGTTACTGGGAGTAATTCACACATTATGGACAGACCAATTACAACCATTAGCAAATTGTTAGCACTGACTTTAACTGTTGTTGTTGCTGTTATGTGCCCTGAGTGGGACCCGACTCATAGCGACCCCTCCTTGGATTTCACAGGCAGTATTACTACGGAAGTAGATTGCCCCATCTTCCTTCTCAGGAGTGCCTGGTGGGTTTGGACCGTCAGCCTTCTGGTTAGCAGTCAAGTGCCTTAGGCACTAACCTACCAGAGCTCTTGACTTTAACTATCTACTCTGATTTAGATCTGAACCATTCAGAAGGAGTGTGTGGTGTGGCTAGAATTAACTATTACAAGTAAAATATGTAAACAAACCTCAATCCACAACTATTTATTAGGTGCCTTACCTATTAATTGCATTCTGACACCTGACCCCAAAAAAAGATTTCAATAGATACACACACACATATACAAACTATCCAGTCTCCAACCTCTAGCTACTAATCTTTTCTTCTATTTTAAATAATTTATTTTGTTGTTGAAAATATACACAGCAAAACACACAATTCAACAATTTCTCTATGTACAATTCAGTGACACAGATTACATTCTTCAAGTTGTACAACCTTTCTTACTCTGCTTTCCCCAATTGCTCCTGCACCATCAACATAAACTTACTTCTCCCCAAGTTTCCTATCTAATCTTTCAAGTTATTATTGTCAATTGACCCTATATAGATAGTTCTTTGGAAGGAAGACTGGGCAATTTACTTCTGTAGAGATACCGCTTCAGAAACCCAAGGAGGGGTCACTCAAGGTAGACATTCATTACTAACTAAGCTAAACTATTGTTTGGTTTGAAGAAGACTTCAGGGGATATTCTGGGTTTAAGATTATCTCAGGGCAATCGTTTTGAGGGTTTATCCAGTTACTGTGGCTCCAGTAGTCTGTATTCCATGAGAATTTGAAATTCTTCTCCATGTTTTCCCCTCTTTTGATCAAAGATTCTTCTATAGAATCTTTGATTAAAATGTTCTGTAATCATAGCTGGGCACCATCCAGTTCTTCTGATCTCATGGAAAAGGAGGTAGTTGTTTAATGGAGGCCATTTTAGCTATTGATCTTGATGGTGGAGCTAACATAAAAAATGTGGAAGGATCCACAACAGTGTAAGACTGTAAAACTTCAGTAAGTGAGAAAGATGCAGATACTCCAAAAGTTCAGAAGCTCAGAAAGCTGGGGTTGCTCAGGCTTCCATTGAAGAGCTGGGGTTTGAGCCTGGCTTGGAAGAACAAGGAAAATTGAAGCAGACCAGCAGAGGAGATTGAAGAGAAAGGATTCTCTTCAATCCTTAAGATTTAAGAGTGTGGATTCTTTGATCTGACTAGTGAGAATGAATCTTGGCTCTACTGTTTGGCCTTGTACTAATTACTTCACTTCTCTGTGCCCCCACCCCTGGCACGTCCACATCTGCATGAGAATGATAATACCAGGATCTATCTGCTTACATTGTTAGAAGGATGAAGTGAGTTACTTCTTATGCATTATGAATGACATAATGCCTTGCCTGACACAAAGCAGACACTTAATCATTGTTAGGTGTTCGTGCATGGAACAAACGTGAAGAAAGCACATTTCAGAGGAGTACTCGTCTTAGTTAGCATCACTTATTTGTGAATAATCCTGCCAAAGGTACTCTACATCTGATTACTCAGAAATAGTAACTGATTAGAAAAACTTTTTTTTTTTAAAGTATACCTTCAATTTCATTCCTTTTGATTTATATGAGAAATTATGGAAGAAGAAAATATTGCTTCTACTATTTTTTTTTTTTTCGTCAGCTTGCATTTTCCTTGGTTTTCTTTCTCTAGTCAACAGTAAAGGCAACCTATACTTAAAAGAAAAATAGGAAACAAAAAAACTCAAACTTCTATGTTATGAATGGTCCTATAGAACAAAGTATTCATAAGGTAAAGTTTTAGGGATAAAAGATTATTATGGTAATGGTGGCTTTCGAGATTGAAATGGAACTTTTCTGGGCAAAGACATCAACTCTTTGAATCACCTTTAGGATGTTTTAAGATATGAATTCAGAGATTCTAGTAGTGAGGAAAGGCAAAGAGGTGACACTTTTATTGGTAAAAAAAATGTTTTTCATTTTTTTTTTATGTTAAGTATGCATACAGTCATCTTAATAATTATGCATAGCTGGAGAGATTATTCCTTGGTAGAACATCTAGTAGGTTTAGCTTATGCTGACCAAATAGATTTGTCAGCAACTCCTGTGGCATGGATGGTGGTGCCTACAACCCACCTCAGGGCTCAGCCTGTCTGCCCCTCCCCTCCTGCTGTGCTCTTTCTACCCTCTCCTCTGCAGGTCCTGGAGAAGCCCCAATAGTCCCACTGCCCTACTATGATCAGGTATAAGACAGTGTGTGTGTGTGAGTCCCCGCTCCTATTTTTTTCTAAATATGGTGTGGAAAGTGATGGAGAAGCGTTGAAAGTCTCCTAGACAAAATGAGGAACCAGTTAAGTTTTACAGAAATACTAACATCAAAGAGGGTTTACTGAGAAGCAAAACTATTGCCATAGACAGGTGTGTCACTCAATCAAAGTTGAAGAGCTTTCCATCAGTCATGTCTAGGTGTGGCCCTGGCCAAGTCTCTACCTTCTAGGCTTCATCTTCCTCATCTCTCAAAGGGGGTGATAGTACCTACATCCTGTGGCTCCTGAAGTTAAAAATAGGGAGCATTCAGCCATGCACCCCTCAGCGTTTATCCTGGAGGAAATAGCTGGAGCTGCACACTGGACTTCCTTTCCTTCTCCCAACTCACAAGCTCTTCCTGAACTGTCAGGACAAGCTGTTTTGCTGCAGTAACAAATCCCAAAGTATCAGACTCGGTGAACAAGCCTGGCTCTTTGTTCACACAAAGACCACTCTGTGTACAGGGTTCAGTGGGACGGCACAGGGAGACACACACAGGAAGAAGGTCGTGCGTTGATGGAGGCAGGGACTGGGGTGATGCAGCTCTGAGCTAAAGCCAAGGATTGCCGGCAAGCACCCGGAGCTAGGAGCGAGGCATGGGATGGATACCCTTTGGAACTTCTAGAAGGAACCAAGCTTGCCGACACCTCAACTTTGGACTTTTCGTCTCCCAAACTGTGAAAGAATAAACTTGTGTCTGTCATTAAAAAAAAAAAAAAAAAAAAAAAAAAACCTATTGCCATAGAGCCAATTCTGATTCATAGCAACCACACATATTACAGTGTAGAACTGCTCCATAGGGTTTTTTTGGCTGCAATTTTTATGGGATCAATTCACCAGGCCTTTCTTCTGTGCAGCTGCTGGATGGGTGGGTTCAAACTTCCAACCTTTAGGTTAGCAGCCAATTGCAAACTGCTTATGACACCAAGGCTCCTCACAAATTAATATCCCTTCCATATATGCACACTTGTGCATGTTTGTGCGCACACACACACACACAGATGTATCAGAGTCTTGCAACTGGCAGTGGGTTTACTGAGAAGCAAACCATTACCATAGAGTTGATTCTGATTCATGGTGACCCTATGTGTTACAGAGTAGAATTGCTCCATGGGGTTTTCTTGGCCATAATCTTTATAAAAAGCAGTTTTCCAGGTCTTTCTTCTGTGGAGATGCTGGGTGGAGTTGAACCATCAACATTTAGGTTGTCAGCCAACCACAAACTGCTTGTGACACCCAGGTTCCTTCTTGACTCCTATTTACCTCAGCACTTTCGAAGGAGTTTTTTTGTAATTTTGTCTTCTTTTTCTTAAAGGCAGCTCTCCAAATTTTAAGAGCGGCAGGCCCTACAAAATCTAGGTTGCTTCTGGTCAGCACTGCCACTTAATTACAGGATTCTTTTCATGAAATTTTGTAGGCTATCTTGAGACCTTCACCACCATATAAAATGTTGCTTCTAAGGAGTAGCTTCTACTGAGAAACAAACAATCCTTCTTAACAGCATATGATCTGTTCTCAGCTCTGGTAAGTTGTCTGGTTTGTAGTTAGGCACTTAATAAATGTTTGCTGATTCAGCCATGTATTGGTCTCTACTCATCCAGAACAAAAGAGAAAGAAGGAAACCACACACTCAAAGAAGAAAGCAGTCTACCATGGTCTACATGAACGACGCTTCATCTATCCTGAGACCAGAAGAACTCAGTAGTGTCTGGCTACCACTACTGACCGTTTTGATCAGGACCACAATAGACAAACTCTGGTACAACAGGAGAAAAGATTGAAGGTCCCCAAGACTATTGCTCTGCTATACTCATTAAAGGAGCTCTGGTAGC
The DNA here is from genome assembly GCF_000298275.1 of Orycteropus afer afer. Taxonomy (NCBI): domain Eukaryota; kingdom Metazoa; phylum Chordata; class Mammalia; order Tubulidentata; family Orycteropodidae; genus Orycteropus; species Orycteropus afer. The sequence continues at coordinate 13,581,914 of NW_006921630.1, forward strand.
ATAGTGCCTAAGGCACTTGACTGCTAACCAGAAGGCTGCGGTTCAAACCCACCAGCCACTCCTCGGAAGGAAGGTTGGGCAATCCTACTTCCGTAGTGACACTGCCTTGAAAACCCAAGGAGGGGTCGCTATGAGTCAGGGCTGACTCGACGGCAAATAACAACAACAACAACAACAATACTCATTAAACTTTGAACCAAAACTAGCCCCCCGGGTCACCTTTTAGCTAAGTAACAGACTGACTTACAAAATAAAGAACATTACCTGTGAGTACTGTGCTCCTTTAAGAAATCATCTATATGAGACCAAATGGTCAACAATTACTTTAAACAAAGATGAGAATGTAAGGGAACAGGGAAACTAGATTAATGGAAACAGAACAATCAGAATGGAAATATTGAGACTGTTTACTAATTGTGAAAAATGTGACCAATGTCACTGGATAATTTGTGCAGAAATTGTTAAATGGGAACCTAAACTGCAGTGTAAACCTCTGCTGAAGACACAATATTATTCTTTAAAAATACTTTTTGACTGAATAATGATGAAATGAATGAAAGGAAAAACACTAAGTGCTTCTGCCTTTGTGATGGGATTATGATGATTTTTATTTTCTTTACATTTAGCTGGATTTTCTAAACTTCTACATGTGCCATTTATAATTAAAATTTAGCTTTAAAACTTCATAGTATTGATGTTCTTTCATCTACCTATGTATGAAGTGCTTGCTCTGTGGCGTTCTATTAGTTCGAGGATACCAGGTCAAAGGTGACCTAGGGTTCCAGCCCTCAAGAACATACAATGCTAAGTGTTGTTCTCAGCCCTTAAGAGATAGAATACAACACAAATTAGCATTTATAGAGCTTGGTCTATTCAGGGTGGTCTATGTATATGAGGGAAGGAGAAAGGTGGGAAGGGCAAAGCTTGTCCTGGAGGATTCTTTTATATAGATACACACACACACACACTCCCTTAGTTATATTTCTCTCATTTCACCATAGGAGAAGGTTCTAGGCATGGCCCCAAAACCTGAAAGGTTGACTACATTTGGATGAGCCCAGGAGTAATGGGTTGTTGTTGGTTTTTCCCCTGACTTTTAAGAATGAATGTAAAGAGGGAAATAGAAAGTTTGCCAAATTTTTGAATTAAAATATATTTTTGAAATAATAGCTTATATCTATTGAGTTCTTATCATGTGCCAAACACTGTGCAGTGTTTTACATGCATTGTCATCTCATTTTCTTTTCCTTTCACAAGTAGCCTATGAAGTAGGTGCTAGTATTAATTCCATTTCACAGGCAAGGAAAAGAAGCCCCCCCCCCTCAAAAAAAAAAGGAAAGAAAAATCAAACAAGGAGACTAAGGTAATAGAGGTTGTGCTGCCAGCCCCTGATTGGAACCCCAATTTGTCTGCCTTCTTAGCCATTCCCCGTCATGAAGCTGCACATAGAGTCTGGGTTCTAAAAACAGAAAGGAACTAGAATATGGATAATTTTTTAATGGAATAAACGTCAGTTTCAAGAACAATGTGATACTAGCCTCTCAAGTTGAAAAAGGGAGAAAACTGGAAAAGCATTTCTTCAAAAAGGCCGCCTTGCTACCCAGTAATGGATGATTACTAACTCATTTCATTAAATTATGAATTTGCTTTTCAAGTGTCTCATCACTGTCACATCTCTGTGTCCTTTTTCATTTTTCAATTTCATTTTGACGGAAACTAGTTAGTGACTGGGTTTGTGTGAAATCCCTGAGGCCCAGGGAAGGATCTTTTGCCCTATTGTTTCCTTGGGTGTTCTGACTCGGAGGGTCTGACATTCCAGCAGGGCATTGAAGGAGCAGCAAAGCAGCAAGCGCGGTGAAGCCGCACAATAAACATCCAAATGCTATCAATACAGAAAGATCAATTCAGTGTGTACACAAAACACCCAGTATAATCCGGGAGAGCAGTAAAATACCACTCTCAGAAGGTGGGAAATTGCTGAACCTGCTGTGAGGGTCATAAAGAACTGGAGATATAAAGTGGTGAATACCGATCTCCAGGATCCCCAACCATCCACACGCGCCCCACAGGCACTGTCTTGGCTTTAGATCCTCCCAGGCCAGGAGGAGGCGAAAGGGGAACGCAGGGCGCGAGGCCAGCGACGCGACTGTCTGTTTACCCCCAGGGCTGCCTCGGTCGAGTCGCTGATGTTTCACTCATCATTGCAGCGTCGCGGCTCCGGAGCAGGGCGGAGGCGGATTATTAGCGCGGCCCAGGGCAGCTGGGCAGCGCCCGCTGGTCCAGCTTAGTCTAAGAAGGGAGGGGCTGCGCGGCGGGCCGAGGATGCCCGGCCTTCTCTCTGTCCGCTTCAGGCAGGCGCGGCCCCGCGGCAGGGCCCAGAGGCTGGCCCGGGTCTCCCGCAGAGCTGGACCTGCCTGGCTTCCAGAGCTTCTGCCCGACGCCACAGCGCGTCAGGTCGCTTCCAAGCTACCTCCCGCGTGACAGGGCCAGGAAGGCCGAACCGTACGCAGCCTTCCGTGGGGGTCTCCTCCCCACTCGCCCGGGGTGCACATACACACAAGCGCGCGCGCACATACACACAGACTGACACACACACACACACACACACACAGGCTCTCGCCTCCCTTGCCTCCCTGAAGCTGGGGCAGCCGCCGAGCCCGGTAGCCCGGTCCCTTCGTTCCCGATGCGCGGCAGCCTCGGCAAGCTCCTCCCTGGGGGAGGGTAGCGGGACGCGCGCGGGAGCCCGGCGCGGGGAGGGACTGGCGGTAGGGGAGTGTCTGGCTGCCCCCGCCCCTCGAGTGAGTGACTGGGCGAGGAGGTCCCCTCCCTCTCTCTCTTCTTCCCGGTCCCCTCCTTCGCTTGCTCCCCGCCAGCTCCTGCTCGTTCCCTGCCCACTCCCGGGGGGACGTTCCGTGCCGCGGCCGCCGCGGCCGCCGCTTCTTTCACACTTTACTTGGGAGCTGCGCGCCGCGCTCAGTTACTGGAGAGGTGGCCGAGTGCCGCTGCCTCCCTCACGCACGCACGCGGCCGAGCTTAGGTGTTTTCGGCTGGAACTCTAAGCAGCTAGGAGGAGGGGGAGACCCGGACACACTGTGGGGAGGAGGAGAAGAGAAGGAGGGAGGAAGAAAAAAAAGGCGAGGAAGAAAGGGGCGGGGGGCGGGAGGCTTGCAACCTTCAGCCCCCCCCGCGAGCGCCCAAGGTAAGCGAGAGCCCATCGCCAACCCTGGGGCAGGGGGAGTTGGCGGCGCAGCCCGCCCAAGCTTCGGTCTCTGGGCATCCCCGGGTTGGTTAGAAGGGAGGCCTGCGGGGTGTCTGCTGCACGGAAGGGATGGGAGCCGCGGTCGTGGCACTGGCGGCGCGGGGCCCGGGCTGGGGCTGGTGCTGTTGCGGTGCTGGTGAAGCTGCTGCAAGGACGGAAGCTCGGGTGATGGGGGGAACTGCAGGGGGCGTCTGCCTGCCGGGGCGGAGGGACTAGGATGCGGTTGGGGCTGCTGACGACTTTCGTCACATTGAGGCCTGGGTGGCTGGTGTTAGACACCCCTCCCTTCCCACCCGCACTTCTCGCCGCCCTCAGCCTTCCTGCTTCTCTCTAGCTTTGCTTGTAGCCACCGTACTTTGCAAGCCAGAGCTTGAAAGAAAAGGCAAAATTCAAATCCTTTGCTAAGTCTCCGAGTGCCTTCTCCCGCGTTGACTGATGTGTTTCTGTGGGTAGTGTGATCCCCGGAATTTCTGAAGTTTTGACCTTTTCGGGTGGCTTGTTTCGGTGCATCCGTTTGCCCACCTCAGTCTATTTATTATTCGTGCCCATGCGAGGCAGCCCGAGGGTGCTTGATTATTGTGCACGGAATAGATTTCACTCCCCTCTGCAGGCAGTTCTTGGATTGCCGTTGCCGCGGCCGCCTTTGGTCTGCTGGTTAATATCCTTCCCCTATCATCCACCCTGCCCCCTCTCTACAGAGGAATTTATTTATTTATTTTTTTCTTCTTTTCTATTTACTGTTTGAGTGAGAGATGTCTGGGTTTAAGGGCTGTCATCTCCCATTCATTCCTCTTCTAAGCCTCTGAACTGACACAGGCATGTTGGTAAAATTTTGGGGTGGCTTTCTTTGCTCCAAGCGTTGCATAGTCAAAGATATAAATATACACACATAAACACATTAATCCTGAGAGATGACAAGCACGATTTGAGAGTGATTTGTTTCCAATAGGAAGTTGACAACCTATGAGATAGCTTCCATTGCATGTGGGTAAGGAAAATTGCTTTAAAATAGACAATGTTTTATATAGTTTATGCCATAAGTTCAACTATTGGAGCTACTCCGAAAGTGCTACTCTGTGGTCATGGGAACCTCAGTAAAGACATGCACATATACTCTGACTCCAGCTAGAGGTGGGGCTGACACACCATGGATTCCATGTAGTGTTATTTTTTTATTTTTTATTTTTTTTTAGGAGACAGTACGGACAGTTTGGGAAAATGACAAGTACGTTACACAGAGAGATGTTCAAGGGGCTGAATTCAACTTCTACCTAATAAGAATAATCTTTCAGTTTGGTATAGTCGAAATGTGCTAAGGTAGAAAATAAACCATGAGTAGTCCTGGGTTACTTACTTCAGTTTCAGGGGAGAAGGTGTTGTTTCTGGATGCTTTTTAAAAGCAAAACCCTCAATTTGGGGGTTTTCTCTGCTTTTTCATATCCTTAGAACTGGGTTATAGGGACATGTTCCCTGTTAGTGATTTGGAAATGCAATTGATCACACTTGGAAATTAATTTGGCCTTAATCACTTAATTTTGTTTTGCTACTTAAGTAGAAAGTGGCAGAGAGGAAAATTGAGTATATTCATCTGCATTAAACCAGTGCAGGGACTAGCACTTCATAGATGCAGCATTGAATTGTATCTCCCCTAAAGTTTCCTACTATGGAAATCAGATTCAGAGAACCACCCTGGTGGAGGGATAGCAACAAAGACAAGTGCACTCAGCACTTGGGTGAATAGATGCCTGAGGAGGAGAAAGGTGTTTCTGTTGTCAAGCACGATCTCCTTTTGGGCATTTTTTCCCCTCCTGGGAAAAGAGACCAAGAAAAATGGCCTTGGTTGTTGTTGTTGTTGTTGTTATGTGCCGTCGAGTCGGCCTTGGTTGTTAGGAGAGCTCAAATCCTTCAAAGTTCATCCTAGAAGTATCCTGGGTTCTACCTTCCCTCTTCAGAACTGACTCAGTTTACTGTGAGTTGAAACAACTGATGATTTATTTACTGGGCTTGTAATTTATCCCTTATCCCTCTCTAGTCTCACTTTATCATTTAACATGGATTTCTGAGAATGAATAAGCTACTGTCTGAAGTAGTTTGCACTGCTTGGAGAATCACAGAGTATAAAACCAGAGCTTGGCCATTAATTGGTTCTGTTTGCTGTAACTGATTCCAAAATCCTTCCTAGTCCCTTACAGTCAATCCTCAATATCCGAGGGTTCTACATTCTCAGATCAAAAATATTCAGTGTGTGTGTGTGTGTGAGAGAGAGAGAGAGAGATTAAGTGGTCAAAGCAATCCCTCCAAGATCAAGAGGGATCATGAAGTGCTATCTACTTAGTATTTATATGGTGTTAGGTATTGATGGCACCTAACAACAACAGCAACAGACATGATTTAAAGTTACTGGAGGATGTACAGGAGCTCTGGCATAGTGCCTAAGGCGTTTGACTGCTAAGCAGAAGGCTGGCAGTTCAAACCCACCAGCCACTTCCCGGAAGGAAGATTGGGCAATCTACTTCCATAGTGATACTGCCCTGGAAACCCAAGGAGTAAACCCAAGGAGTGGTCGCTATGAGTGGGATCCAACTTAGTGGCAGTGTGTTTGTTTGTTTGTTTGTTTGGAGAATGTACAGGTTCTATGCAAATGCTTTGCCATTTTATATAAAGAACTTAAGCATCCTTAGGTTTTGGTATCTGCAGGGGTCCTGGAACCAATTCCCCCGATGGATGACTGTGTAAGTATCACTTCCAGGTTGAGGATGCCTCAGCACTACTTTGGCTTTTCAACCAGCCAAACCTTGAGTACTTCGTCCTGAGGGACTTGCTCCAGGCTCTTGATGGTTCCCTTTTCTTATTGGATATTTGTGGCAGAGAAGGAGACAGACACTTTAGGCTGGGAGAGGGAGTGTCAGGGCACCTCTGATTAGGGCAGGATATAAAGCAGGAGACTCATTTACAGAGGACCTTAAGCCTGATAGGTATGAACAGCTTCACTTGAACACATCAATACAACTTGAAGCCATAGAAAGCACCTTCTGCGGCCCGCACATTTAAGCACATAGGTCATAGAGTTCCATATTCTAGCCCTATTTCAAGCATGGCCTTAAGGAGATAATATGACAGTAATTTTGGAGGGACAGTAATTCTGTAAGGACCACTGTGGTTGGAATTGATTAAATCTTACTGCCTGTGATACTTAGTTTTCCTCCAGGTTGTTGGAATCAAATATAGGGGCTGCTTTGTGTTGTGTGTAGTTTTCCTCCTGCTGTTTGCAGACATCTATAATGTGTGGGCGCTGCATGTTTAGGTAGTTTAAATGGTTAAATTCTGGACCTCAACAAGGGTGGAGTGACATCTAAGCTTATCAGAGTTGTTAAGGGTGGGTGTGTACATGAGGATGGACTGCAGGACTCTAGCAAGTCCTCTGAGCAGCACACTGATGACTGATTATCAATCCAAAATGAAGATATGGCATGTCTGATAATATAATGCAAGCTTATGTGAAAATAACTTATATGCAAAAGATGAAATGCCCTCAACTTTTCAGGAACATTGTGTAAATCAAGTTATGTACCTAGTAAATAGCAATTCTGTCAGAGAAATTGGGTAGCTCAGTCTTAGTTTCATGAAGATTTTGTTGTTGTTGGTTGACTCTTAAAAAAATGAATTTGGAAATGGAGATAGTGGAGCCTCCTTCCTAGGGTTTACAGGAGGGTTGCATGAGGTAATACTGAAGTGAAAGCCCTGCACAGTGTGTGTATTGGAAGTAGTAGTTTCCTAGGACTGCCATAACAAAGTATCACAAATTTAGTAGCTTCAACCAATGGAAATGTATGTATTCTCTCACAGTTCTAGAGGCTAGAAGTCTGAAATCAAGGGGTAGGCAGGGCCATGCTCCCTCTAAGGCATCTAGGGAAGAATCTTCTTTGCCTCCTACTAGCTTCTGGTGGTTGCCAGCAATCACTGCATCCTTGGACTTAATCACTCCTCTCTCTTGCCTCCACTGTTACATGACATCTTTGTGTGTCTCTGTGTCTTTGTGTCCACATTTCCTTTCCTCTTCTTATAAGGACAGTAGTCATATTGGATTTAGAACTTGCCTTAATCCAGTTTGACTTTATTTGAACATAATTACATCTACAAAGATTCTGTTTCCAAATAAGGTCACATTCACAGGTTCTGAATGGACATGAAGTGTTGGGGACACTATTCAATCCAGTATAATGAGTATTCAGATATTTTCTTTTAAAATATTTAATGGCTTTGTTTTTCTAGCTTTACTCTGTAAGGATACTTTTATTATTTGTTTTTGTTAAACAGGTGCACTTTTGGCCATTTTATGGTCCTCCTTTGAGTTTTAATTTTAGAAGTCCCTGAGCATGAGAGAAGTAAAAGTTGTGCTTAATTAGGTTATCCTTCAAACATGAAAAGCAGATTGCAATAGACCAGTATAAAATACTGCTGAGAAAACGGAGATGACAGGGATAGTGCTTGTGTGCAGGAAGAATTACAACACAGAGCCGTATTTTAAAAATAGTGACAGTGGTGACTTTAAGAAGTCATAATTCAAGAGCTTATCTGAAGTGGCATGTAAATTATATATATACATTTTTTTCAAGTAGGCAATTATTTAGCTTGGCTATCTCTGTTCTGAAGTTTAATTTTACAAGTTACAGTTGCAACAAGAAACAACATGACATGCTGTGGTTATGCAATTATGACAAGAGTGGTTGGATGTAAACTGGGCTAGCCATAGAAATTAACTCACCCAGGTGTCTACAGTTACTAGATAGTAAGACATTCCTTTACCTTTAAAAAAAAAAAAAAAAAAATTATTAAATTATATTCCCATTAGAGTTTCAGTGATAACATTCTCACCTTCCATGTGGGAGACCCAAGTTCAATTCCCAGACAATGTATCTCATGTGTCACTACCAGCCTGTCAGTGGATGCCTGTGTGTTACTGTGATACTGAACAGGTTTCAGCAGAGCTTCTAGACTAACATGGACTAGACAGAAAGGCCTGGTGATCTAATTCCAAAAATCAGCCAGTGGAACCCCTGTGGATCACAATGAACCGATCCCATTGTACAGAGTTGCTCCGAGTGAGGGGCCAACTCACAGTAGCTAAGAACAACAAAGTCTATTCATATAGTGCTTTCTCTCTACACTTCTGAAAGGAGATGCAGCTTCCCCAATCTGAAATGGAAACTCATGAGATTGGCTAGAATGCGTTGCTCATCTCTGCAATGCCTGTAGTCACCTGCACACTACCTTGAACTTGGAAGTCACTCAATGAGTGATTGAATTGGATGAAATTAGTCTAATTAGCTAGGACCTGTAATGTGTCAAAAAACCTACTTGGAAATAAATACAGACTTAATTTTTAAATAAATCTGTGTGGAAGTTTATTAAAAGCCCCATATTTTGCCTCAGGTAGTATTTTTTAACTGTTGAGAAATATTTCACGGGAAAGTAAACTTATCAAGCATGATGACCTCTCAAATTACAGGAATTTCTAGTTAAGAACATCTTGATTTGACAAGTATTCTTTCTCCCATAATTGTAATTGTGGCCTTCAACTTATTTGTCTGAGGGAATCTGTGATTAACAATGCCTCATGTTTATAGTATGCTTCGTGGTTTCAACGTCCTTTTAGGTAACTTGTCTCATTTGACATTCTACTGCAGCTGAAGCAAACAGGGTTTTTTTTTATGCTGGGATCTCTCCAAAAGTTAGCCTGGATCAAGGAGTGGTGGAGAGGTCCTGGGAAAGTTCAGGTAGCCCCATCTTTTGATTTAGCAGGAGCAGGGCAGAGTAGAATTGCCCCATAGGATTTACAAGTCTGTGATCTTTGCAGAAGCCGACTGCCATATCTTTCTTCCTCAGTCCAAAACAAAACAAATAAAACCCACTGCCGTTGAGTGGATTCTGACTCATAGCAACCCTATGGGACAGGGTAGAACTGCTCCATAGGATTTCTAAGGCTGTGAATCTTTATGGAAGCAGATTATTTTATCTTTCTCCCAAGGAGCAGCTTGTGGGTTTGAACCACCCACCTTTTGGTTAGTTGCTTGGTGCTCTAACCACTCTGCCACCAGAGCTCCTTCCCTTGGTCTAAGGGAGGTGGTAATCAATCTTCCCTAATGCTCCCTCTAAAATAACTATAAAAGTAAAGTCCAGACCTGCCTGTCTCATCCAGTGAGCTCTCTCAGCTCCCAGCATCTGAGGCTATTCCACTATCTCTGTTCTCTCTCACTGGGCTGGCTTTTACCTCTTACTTGTGGGGTAATATCCCTTCTAGTCTTCCTGAAGCTCTTTCATGTCCTACATATTTCCATGCATAGACCCTCCTGCTTCCTGTCCCACCACCTTTAACGTTTGCCTTCTGAGACTTAGGTTTTGTGTGTTTGAATGATCTTTTCAAATATTTTAACCCTATCTCCAGACCTGCTTTCTCCCTGACTCCTCCCACCTCACTGCCCAATGGTAGACTTCCTGCTGGTAGCCCAGCTTCACCCTTCTGCCCCCAGGGCCCCTCTGCTGCTGTCCTACTTGGCCCCACACCTCCTCCCTTATTACTCCCACCCACTTCTCTCCATCAAGCCTTCAGATCTTCCAGCACATACCTGCCTCTGCCTGTTCCACAGACTCACGCCATCTCAGCAGATGTGTTTGAAGCTTTCATGGGTTGAAGTTCACATGCGTTGTACTTCGTAGAAAAATGGAATTAGCCCCCCTCCCCAATTTAGGGCTCCTTCTGTCTTTGTTATCACTTTTGATTCCACTGTGTTATATTTTTGACTTGTTGAGGCTCTTAAGCCATTTAACAATAGCTAAAGTGCTTTGCTTCTTCAATTAGCTATTGTATTCTTTGTTGGATAGTATATAAAGGAAATATCTTGATGATTATTGTTATTTTTAAAGATTTGGACAAAACATCCTGAAAAACATTGCAGAAATTTTCATAATAGCTCCACTGAAAAGCTTTACTGTACATCAGAATCTACTAGTCACAGAAGTAGAATGGTCTATAACCTTTAAAGTATACCCACTGCTATCCAAATTACCTTAGGTTTTTATTCTCCTTTGGTTAAGGAAATGTTACTGTAACTTGAACCAAAGTTTTTCTCTTTTGTTGTAGCTTTTATTGCCCTCCATGAGATTTTATAAGTGCCTGGGAACTTGTAGCCTCTGTTGGCCCTGTCAGTAGTGTCAGTGGGCGAGAGAGTAGTAAACTGAGGCATACTATTGGAAGAACATATTCCATTGACTCATAGTATATGAATTTGAATTGGTCTTATATAAAACTGCACTTCAAAAGTAGATCCAACACTGGTTATGCAACATCCTGAGTGCTTCGGGGCTTTTGAAAAATGGTGCTCTAAAGCAGAGAAAGGAGTAGTGGCTTTTAAGTGAGAATAGGTCTACATTTTATTTGGGTACAGTGGATAGTTTTACTTGTTAAACCACGCATCAGGATGTATTCCACCTCATCTGGTAGCTGTGTCTTCCCTCATGAGCTGGGTAGGGAAAGAGGAATGAGAAGTTGGTAGTCTTCGCTGGACTGTGAGAATGTGTTCCATACCCTATGTGACAGATGCAAGTGGTAGGTGAGGCATACAGGCCAACCCAAGACGGATAGTTTGTACCCCAAGTTTACAGGGGGGTCTCTATATATTTGTTCCCAGGCTAGTAGAGCCCCTGTATTAACACTAATATTTCTTTTGTGAGAAGATTGAGAGGCGTTGGGTAGAATAAAGGTACTGTGAGGCTGTGGTTTGTAGGGGCCATCATAAGAGAACTTTCCAAAGACATGAGTAGTTAATACTCATGTAACTTCAGCAGTTCTATGTGAAAGTCCTCCCAAAAGCAATTTTCCTAAAATGGTTTGTAACAGTTTTTACAATTAAAAAAGTTATTAAAGAATAAGCAACAATATGTCTCAGGCAGATACTATTTTGATGAAGGAAGTGAAAATCCAGGAAACTTTCTGAGTTTTGTTTGCTTTTGATGCCTGTGCTACAGATCCTTGACAGTCTAATGTAGCTCCCAAAACGAATCTTATTCTTATCCTGGCCTCTCCAACTTCCATACCTGCCCACATCAGGGTATCTTCCATCTGCTGCTTCTCTTGGAATCCAACCTTTCATTATTAGTTTTGATTTTCCTTTGTGAATGTTTTTTACCCCTAGCCAGAAAATAAACTCCTCTCTCATGTCCCTTGGATCTTAAGAATAGATTCTGATGAGCAAATAGCAGCTGGCCATTGAGAGATGGCTTGAAGCTTGAGATTTTTCTGTATGAAGACCTTGGTCCCATTTTAAACTCTATTTAACCAAATGAGGAAGTATAGGATGGAATGGGAAAAAATAATGGGAACTTTTCCCCTCATCATTGGCCAAGTTAAGATACCTAAATTTTCTTACTCACTGAGATAATTTATTGAACAAACATTTATGTTATATCATCTTGGTGCCCGGTACTGGAGAGATCCTGGAGATAACAGAGATAAAAAGGCCTGGACCTTCCTTTGTGGCAGATGAGTTCTCAGATGGGTAGGATTTGACATGCAAACAGTTATGTAGTGAATAGACAAAGATGCTTTGGAGTTGAGAGAAGAAAGCACCCAACTGGACCCAGAGGTAGTAGACTAACTGTGCCTCCTAGTTTCCCTGGGACATCCTGATTTATGCCTATTGTCCAACATGATTGTTAATAGCACACCCTTTACTCTCAAAAGGAGCCCTGGTGCTACAGTGTTTAAGTGCTTGATTGCTAACCAAAAGGTTGATGGTTTGAACCCACCAATTGTTCGATGGGAGAAAGATGTTGTAGTTTGCTTCTTTAAAGATTTACAGCCTTGGAAACTCTACAGGGCTGTTCCAGTCTTTCCTATAGAGTCACAATGAATCAGAATCAACTTGATGTTAATGGGTTTGGTTTTGGTTTACTCTCAAGGAGTCCTCTGGGTAGCGCAAATAGTTAACATGCTCAGCTACTAACTGAAAGATTGGAGGTTAGAACCACCCAGGGGCTTCTTGGAAGAAAGGCCTGGTGATCTGCTTCCAAAAGATCAACCATTGAAAACCCTGTGGAGTGCAGTTCTGCTTGGCCACAATGGCTTCGCCCTGAGTAGGAATCAACTCCGTAGTGTTTTTTTTTTTTTTTCCTTACTCTCAAAAGGATCACAGTTTTTGACAATCAGTTGTATGTTTCCTCAACATAGTGAAGTCATGGAAGACTTCACAGAGAAGGAGGTATTTGGGCTGACACTTGAAAGATACATCAGAGTTCTCTAGAATACTGCTTACATTTCCAAAAATATTGAGGTACTAACATTGGCTTAAGGTACCTTCATGGCTCCAGTTAAATGCTCTGCTGCTAACCAAAAGGTATGAAGTTTGAACCCACCCAGTGGCTCTGTAGGAGAAAGACCTTGCAATCTGCTTCTGTAAAGATTACAGCCTAGAGAACCCTATTGGGCAGTTCCATCAAGAAAAATTTAGCCATATCAACTATTTACCTTTATCTATAGGAATATGAATACTCAGACTTTCTTCCCTTTATTTACCAATGTTCAGAATAATGAGTTGGTTCTTTGGTATTCTCCAAAGGAGACCAAAGAAGAGGATGTGTGTTTCTTTTTAAGTATCATTATGAACTCATGGATTTATATAAAGTTGTGAGTCAAAATCAACTCCACAGTACCCAATAACAACAGCAATGACATTGGTTTGCTAACTTTTAATTTTTCTCATTTTATTAAGGACTGAGTGACAGTTTCACAGACCACAGACCAGTTCACAGACTGGCATTTGGAGATGAAAGGGTTTGGGAACAGTTGGAAGATGAAGTAGGACATTTAAGACAGATGATATAAAATGATGTAGAGACATGTATACATGGGTCAGTGTGTCTGGAGTTTTAGTATGTGATGGATGGTGTTGTGAGATGAGATTAGACCAGTATGAAGAGTTTAGGATTATTGACCAAAATGTAAGCAATGGGAGGCATTTAGAGATTACAGACAGATGAGAGAAATAATTTGCATAATAAATGACTCCTGTATACATATAGATAAGAGACTACAGGGGAACCAAGGCTGGAGTTAGAACAAAGTGAAATCTAGAATCAACTCAGGTAAAAGATGCTGAGTGCTGAATTAATACTTTGAAAATGGAGAAAAGGGATGAATAGAGAGGTATATAAGAGGCAAAAATGACAAATTAGGCATGGAGAATGATGAGTAGATGCAGGATAATCCCCAAATTTCTGAATGGATTGTACTGTCACTCACTGAGGTGGGGGATACAAGCATTGGAAGGAAAGATAATTAACTTGATTTAGGATATGCCATGTCAAAAGGAATCCAAAGCCTATTTTTAAAATTTCCTAGAGGTCAAAGATGGGATAATTTAAGCTTCAAAATGAAATAAATAAGCCAGTCAGTAAGTAAATAAATAACTTCAAGGGATTGAAACACATCAATTATGTTAAAATCCGTGAGTTCATAATGATACTTAAAAAGAAACACACATCCTCTTCTTTGGTCTTCTTTGGAGAAGACCAAAGAACCAACTTATTATTCTGAACATTGGTAAATAAAGGGAAGAAAGTCTGAGTATTCATATTCCTATAGATAAAGGTAAATAGTTGATATGGCTAAATTTTTCTTGATAGAAAAATTCTAGCTATCATGCAGAAGAAATTATAGAATATCACCATTTTATAACCATTACTGAAATAATAGATCTAGGTAATGATTATCGATCATTTTTGAAGGGCCTATGAAAAGTTCATAATTGAAAGATTAAGCTGACAACATTTGAATCTACTGATCAATTTTAACCTGGAAAAAAAAGAAAAGAAATGATGCACATGTGCCCCCTGACATGATATAATAGGAAGTATATAATAATACCTGTGGTGTACTCTTGCCAAAATACCAAATCAAAATCTGATCATACTTCTAGTATAGATCAAACTACCTGTCCACAGGAAATAAAGGAAACAGTAGAACATGGTCAAGAACACCAAGAAAGAAGATACAGTCAGCAAACTACAGAATACAAGAAATTTTATACAACAAATCCCTAGTTATTAAAAAAATACACAGCTAGGAAAACAAAGAAGGCAGAAAATAAGATAAGAAATCCTATAAATAAAAGACAAATATGTGTCTCAGGTTGGGCCTTTTATGTAACAAATTAATTATTAAAAAGATTATGAGATAATTCAGAAAATTTGCTCTCTGATGAGATATTTCATATTAAGGAATTATTAATAAATTTAGGCATGATAATATTTTGGTTGTGGTTTTTAAAGTCTTTAAAAATAATAACATAAAATAAAAACAAAATAAAACCTGCTATAGACTACAAAAAATAAGTCCTTATATTTTAAAAATATAACCTAGTATGGACAGATAAGATAACACAATGTCTGTGATTTGCTTCAAAAAGAACCTTTGGAAACCTTTAGCAAGGCTGACAAAGAAGAGAAAAGAGGGAAATAACGAAACTGAAAAATGAAAAAGGGGGTATTACAACTGACCTGATAGAATAAAGAGAATTATGAGAGAATAGTATGAACCACTATATAGCAACAAAATGGATAACCTAGATGAAATGGACAAATTCTTAAAAGTATATAAATTACCCAAACTGACTCAAGAGGAAATAGAAAGTCTCAATAGACCCATAACAAGGTAATGATTATCAATCACTTTTGAAGGGCCTAGGAAAACTTCATAATTGAAAGATTAGGCTGAGAATGTTTGAATCTACTGATCAATCTTAACCTGGAAAAAAAACAAAAAGAAATGACACATGTGTGCCCCCTGATGTAATAGGAGGTACATAATAGCAGCTGTGGTGTACTCTTGCCAAAATACCAAACCAGAATCTGATCAGACTTCTAGTGTAGATCAAACTACCCGTCCACAGGAAATAAAGGAAACTTTCCAACAAAATAACTGATTTATTTAAAACTTTCCAACAAAAGAAAAGAACCATCATGGACCAGATGGCTTCCTGGGGCATTCTACCAAACATTTAGGGAAGAATTGATACCAGTACTGTTTTTCAAAAGATAGAAAAGGAAGGAACACTTCCTAATTCATTCTATGAAGCAAACATAGCCCTGATACCCAAACCAGACTAAGATACCACAAAAAGGAAAAAAAAAAAAAAAAAAAAGGCAAACCTTCCCCCCCCTTTTTTTTTTAAAACAAGAAGGGTAAATTCCTTCCTTCCTTTAATTTTTTTTTACTTTTTATTGTAGTTTAGGTGAAAACTTACAGAGCAAGTTAGTTTTCCATTCAACAATCTATGCATATTTTGTTTTGCGACATTGGTTACAATTCCCTCAATGTAATAACACTCTTCCCTCTTCCTTCTTGTGTTCTTCTTTTCCATTGGTCCTTCTTTCTTGCCCCTTCCTGGCATCAGAGCTTTGTTTTTGGGCAAATGCTGCTCTTTTGGTCTCAGATGGTTGATTGTACTGTGTACAGTCCTCCCTAGTGTTGTTCATTTTATTGACCTATGTACTGTTTGGCTGAAAGTTTACTCCTCAGGGTAAGTTCAGTCCCAGGCTTGAAGGATGTCTGAGGACCACAATCTCAGGGGTTCCACCAGTCTCTATCAGACCAGGCTATTATCTCTTATAAATACAGATGCAAAAGTTCTTAGCAAAATAATAGCAAACAGAATCCAACAGCATATTAGAAGAGTTATACATCATTAGCAAGTAGGATTTATTCCAGGAATGCAGAGATGTTTCAACATTAGAAAATCAATCAGCATAAACACATCATCAAAAGTACAAGGGAAAAGACCCACATGATTCTCTCCATGGATGCAGAAAAAACATTTGATAAAATCTAACATCTTTTCTTGATGAAAACCCAAAAGAAGACTGGAATAAAAGGGAAATTCCTCAATATATGTCAGGGTGTATGCAAAAAGCCAACAGCCAACATTATACTTAATGGAGAAAGACTGAGAGCTTTCCCTTTGAAATTGGAAATAAAATAAAGGTGGTCATTCTCACTGCTTCTATTCAGTATTTTATTAGAAGTCATAACCAGAGCAATAAGACAGGAAAAAGAAATAAAAATATATGTATACTGGAAAAGAAGAAGTAAAATTATCTCTATTCATAGATGATATAATCTTATATTTAGAAAATCCCAAAGAATTCACAAGAAACTTCTGGAGCTAATAGAAGACTTTTTTAAAGTTGCAGTTTATAAGGTCAACAAAAAGTCAGTTGGGTTTCTATGCACAAGCAGTGAGACATCTGAAAGGGAAATTGGGGAAACAATTCCATTTATGATAGTATCTGAGAGAATAAAATATCTAGGAATAAATCTAACCTGGGATATGAAGGACTTGTACAATGAAAACTATAAATCACTGCTGAAAGAGATAAGGGAAGACTTAAATAAATGGAAAGATGTTCCGTGTTCATGGAATGCAATACACTGAAACTGTAGATCATTTTGGGTGGTATTGACATCTTAACAATATTGTCTTCAATCCACATAAACATGTAAATTAAAACCATAAAATTCTTACAAGAATAAGCAGAAGCAATATGGTCAGGCCTAGCTTTCAACAATGAATTATCTAATAACAAAAGCCAAAACAGCAAAAGAGAAAATAAATAAATGGGACCTCATAAAAATTAAACCAAAAAAGTGAAAAGACATGATATTGACTAGGAGAATATTTTTAGAAACCATATATCTGATGAGAATCTAATAACCAAAAAGTATATTATCTTTGATACCTTATCAGCAAAAAGACAAATAACCCAGCCATAAAATGGGCAAATAACTTGAATAGATGATTCACCAAAGAGGACATTCTAATGGGTACCAAACACATGAAAAATGCTCAGTCAGTAGACATGAGAGAGTTGCAAATCAAAACCACAGTGAGATACCATTTCCCTCCCACTAGGATCGTGAAGATTTAAAAAGAAAATAACAAATGTTGGTAAGGATATAGGGAAATTGGAATCCTTATTGATTGTTGGTGGGAATGCAAAATGGTACAGCCATTGTGGAAAACAGTGTTGTAATTCCTCAATAAACTAAAAACAGAACTACCATATGACACAGTGATTCTACTCTTCAGTGTATACCCAAAAGACTTGAAAGCAGAGACTCAAAAAGAGATTTGTACACCAGTGTTCACTGCAGCACTATTCACAATAGCCAAAGGGTGGAAACAGCCTGAATGGTCAGCAACAGATGAATGGATAAACAAAATGTAGCACATACATACACAGTGTAATACTACTCAGCCAGTAGGTAAAATGAAGTCTTGTTGCATGCTGCAATATGGATGGAGCCTAAAGATATGCTGAGTGAAACAAACCAATCAAGAAAAGGATAAATATTATATGATCTCACTTATATAAAAAGACAAGAAAAGACAAATGTTTAGAGAACAAAGTTTATTAGTGGTTACTGGGAGCAGGAGGGAATGGGAAAGAAAGGTTGACAGTGATGGAAAAATGATTGTAATTGCTGTCAGTAAGTTGTACACCTGTAAAAAATTGAATTGGCAAAAATCTTGTGATAGATATATTCACAACAATGAATATACAAAAAATGAAAAGAGTAATCTCTCCGGTTGCTTATGTACAATCAAACACTTCATGGGATTTGGTTCGTTGGTTTGAAGGTTTAGGGTCATGATTTCATGGAATATCACAGTTAATTGCTTAATAACGTGCTTAGTGCTTCTGTTCTACACCTTAGGTTTGTTGTGTAGTGCCTGGGCCCTTAAGAGCTTGCAAGCAGCCATCTACAAGGCACAGCAATTGGTCTGTGTTCATCTGGGGCAACAGATGAAGGAGAGTCAGGAATAAGAGGAGGATATGGTATGTGGGGCTAATTGTCTCCATGAACAGATTGTCTCCTCTGCCATGAGCCCAGAACTGACTGGTGTCCAGCCACCATTACTGAACATTTTTATCAAAGATTCCGTAGAAGAATCCTGATCAAATGAGGGACAATGCAGAACAGAATTGAAAATACCAATGGACTCTAGACTTTCTAGAGCAATGGAGGGTGAATGTACCCCTGAAACTATTGCCCTGAGATAATCTTTAAACCTGAAACCAAAAATATCCCCTGAAGTTCATAATTTTTTTGTTTTGTTTTGTTTTCTTTTTCCTTTTTTAAATTTGTATTGTGATTTGGGTGAAAGTTTACAGAGCAAACTCCATACAGCAGGTCACATACACTTTGTCTCGTGACATTGACTGCAATTTCCCACAACGCAACAGCTCCCCTCCCACTTCCTTCCCATAGGTACCCCATGAAGTCATCTTAAGACTGTATAATAATTCAGCTAGTAAAAATAAGTCTTCCTTGAGCATTATGGTCTTTTAAGACCCTTCTATATGGGATCAAATTGACAGCAGCAGTTCAAAAAGTTTAGATGGGATCCTAGGGGACAGTGAGTTTTATGTTAATGAGGGAGAAATAACTCAGAAAAGGAGGATGAGAGTAGTTGCATAACTAGAAGAATGTAGTCAAAGTTATTAAATTATACATGTAGAAATTGTTGAGTTGGTATATGTTTTCCTGTGTATAATCTCAACAACAACATAATAAATAAAACTTAGGGGGAAAAAATGACTTGTAGGTGAGGGAAGAGCTGGTTATAAAGAAAACAAGATTGACCATGGACTGATAATTAAAATTGATATTTATGAATTGATAATTAAAGCCCTGACATTAGAGTCTGAGCATTTAGATTCCAGTTGCAGCACCACCACTTAGTAGCTACAAGAGTTTGGTTAAGGTCCTAAATACTCTGACCATCACTCAGTTCTTCCTTATTCATAAACTAGTGATAACAGAATAATAGTAGATTTCTCATAAGACTGTTGAAAGTATTAAATAAGGTAATGTATGCAATGTACTTATTCTCACAATACCTGGACACTTAGTAAACATTCACTACATGCTGTTGTTGTTGTTGTTTTGTGCCGTCAAGTTGGACCCGACTCATAGCGACCCCTCCTTGGTTTCCGAGGCAGTATCACTACAGAAGTAGATTGCCCCATCTTCCTTCCGAGGAGTGGCTGGTGGGTGTGAACCGCCAGCCTTCTGGTTAACAGTCAAGTGCCTTAGGCACTACCCACCAGAGCTCCCTCACTACATGTTAGCTTTTCTTATTACTATTGTTAATTATTGCCGTTGTTATTCAAGATCACAAAGGTAAATTTAGGGGGTGGTGAAACTGGAATCCGAATCTGTCAAATACAAAGCTGGTTTTCTTTCCATTACATTATTATGTCTTCCTGATTTCTACCCTGAGTCTCTCACTGTACTGAGACCAAGTAACAACTGTACCCTGTGATAAAATTATCTATTAATACTGCAGACTTTTAATGATACCGCTTCTTCACCTCCACTTCTGGAATCAGATAATTAGACATCCTTTGTTACAACTTTGTAACAATCTGTTGTTACTGTTGATGGATTTCCATTTAGGGAAATGTAATTACCGGAGTATTCTACCCCCTTGCCTCTTCAATATAAGGAGCTCTGGTGGCTGAATGGTTAAGGCATTTGATTGCTAACTAAAAGGTCCATGGTTTGAACCCCTCAGCTGCTCCGTGGAAGAAAGATGACACAGGCTGTTTCCATAAAGATTGATAACCTTGAAAACCCAATGGGGTTTGCTATGAGTTGAAATCAGCTTGATGGAAGTAAGTTTGGTTTTGATTTTGGTATAAATCAAGTGGAGACACAAGGTGGTGGAAATGGTTAACATGCTCAGCTGCTCACCCAAAAGTTGCAGTTTCAAGTCTACCCAGAGGCACCTTGGAAGAAAGACCTAGTATCTACTTCTGAAAAATCAGCCATTGAAAATTCTGTGGAGCACAGTTATATGCTGGCACACATAGGGTCACCATGAATTGAAACTGACTCTGTGGCAATTGTTTTGGCCTAGTTGAGAGAATTTTTGTTTTGTTTTGTTTTCTTTATGTTAAGGTATAATCCATACAGTAATACTTTAGTAGTGTTAAAAAGTAAAGTTTGTGATAATAAAACACTTTACCTACAGCATTAATAATATATCTGATTTTAGACTGTTATGAGAAAAGATGACTCATTCTGATAGGCTGGCCAATATTCCATACCCCAGTCTTTCTGTCTTATCTCTGCAATTGTTTTGTTTTGATTTTTATACTAGTCTTTGATAACTTTATTACTTTTTGTTTTAACAAGATATTTCAGACTTACACTTTTCCTGTCCCAGATCTGGATCCAGCCTCTTTTTAGTGGTAATGGTAGAGTCCATAGTCCGGTTGATAGGAGTTCTCATTACTTCTGGACTGACCATTGTTTCTACACCTTCTTAGTGGGCAGAGTTAGGAATATATATATGTATGTATATTAGATAACATATCTAATATACCTATCTATTAATATCTATGAAGATACTAATGTATGCATATATGTAAGCTTTTGTATGTGCATATATATGTAAGACATATATGTTGTTATGTGCCGTCCAGTGGGACCTAACTCATAGCAACCCCTCCTTTGGTTTCCAAGGCAATATCACTACAGAAGTAGATTGCCCAACCTTCCTTCTGAGGAGTGGCTGGTGGGTTTGAACCACCAGCCTCTGGTTAGCAGCCTTCTGGTTAGCAGTCAAGTGCCTTAGGCAGTATACTACCAAAGGTCCCATGACATATATATGGGCCTATATATGTGTGTATATTCATATATGTGCCTACGTTTATGTGAAACATTTAGAGATGATGCATCAAGAATTTATCTTAATATTTTCGATTTAAATTTTGGATTATAGGGCTTTTACTTTACTTCTTTGATTTTATATTTGAATCCCTTTTTTCTTACACTGAAAACCTTGGTTTCCATTGACTTATTTTACTATCAATCATTCTATCTTCCTGTCTATTAAGTTGTTTTTAAATAGTAGTACTAATGATTTTACTAACAAAAAACTTTGAGAAAAAAGTTTATGTTCTCTTTGCAGTTCTTTTTTCCTTAGGGTATCTCACTAAGCTGTAGGTTCAGATTACTAGGATTTCATCATTCGAGATACTAATTCTCAGTGTGTTAAAGACATCCTTTGAAAACACAGATCCATTTGCTTCACTTTGCTTTTGAGTTTGGAGATGGCACTTTCTTATTTTAATTTTTGTCTAATCTTGTTTTATAATTATGTGAAACATTTGGTTCCAAATCAAGAGCTCCCAAGCCAGGTGCATTCAGAGAAGTGTAGTTTCCATCCCTATTCCCTCTACCTTATTTCCTTCTACTTTCTATTGGTAACACATATAATGATTTATTGTTAGTTTTGCATCTGCTCTTTCATTGTTTCTGTTTAAGGTAAAAGGTAGCATATGATCCAAACTGTTCTGCATCTTACCTTTTGCAATTAGCAATGTATTTCAGAGATCACTCTGGAACCGTATATAGAGATTTCTCATTTTACGACTGCAAAGGTTCCATTGTGTGGATATACCAAACTATATTCATTTGGATATATGGTTGTTTCCAGTCTTTTGCTATTACAAACAGTACTGCAGTGAATTGCCCTGTACACATATATGTTCATATTCTTGCCAGTTTACCTTTGAGATAGATTCCTAGAAGTGGAATTGCTGGGTCAAAGGATAAATATATTTGTAGTTTTTCTGGATATTGCCAAATTCTCATCTGTGGGTACTTACTTATACTAGGTCTCTGGATGGTGAAAAGAGTTTGCACTTGACTGCTAAACTAAACATTGACATTCAGTCACACCAGCAGTGCTGCAGAAGAAAGGCTTCTGTAAAGATCACAGCCAAGAAAAACCTATGGAACACTTCTGCTCTGTAACACATGGGATCACCATGAGTCAGAATCAGCTTGACAGCAATGGGTTTGATTTTTTTGGAACAGGGCAGCGGTGGGAGTGGACTGAGAGGAAGTGAGTGAGGAAGGAGCAGAGAGTGTCCAGGCCCACCTGCTGTTCCACCCACCTGAGCAGCAGGAGCAGCCTAGGCTCACAGCCCCTGCAAAGCCAGAGAGCCCGCGCCCAGAGCCATGGCTCCTGTCTTACCTGCCTGTATCCCATCCATGGTCCAGTGCGGCCAGAGACTGGGTTTGAGCTCTTTAAAACCATTAGGGGGAAATAATAAACAAAAGGATAGTTGCTTCCCCTTTAAGGAAAGAAAAGAAAAAAAAAAAAAACCTTATGGGACCTCAAATCTTTTCTTT